>NC_134704.1:42069254-42391754 GCF_043290135.1 Rhipicephalus microplus | reverse complement strand
CGTGGAGTTCACGCACTGGAAGACAAGCGTCAGCGTCTTCGACGCGCGTCTGTTTCGAGTGCAAGCGATAGACGGCTCTCTGCCCACCGTCATTTTTTTTTCCTTCCTTTCTTAGAGGGAGCGCTTCGAAAGACGAAACTCGCGAGGAGAGAAAGAGATGTATGAAGGAGAGGAGAAGATAGCGAAGAGAGCATAAACGGCGCTTTCTTGTGTCTCCGGCCTTCAACCGCGCAGCCCACTGACAATCTCTCATGGAAGCCTTCTCTTCCTCCGATAGGGAATGACGTCGGTGCCAGCCGTCGCGACAGTTGTGAAAACAGCGAGCGTAGGCGCAGCTGGAGAACGTCTGCTTAATTGGCTTCGGCCCAGGCTGCGACTCTGGATACGGGCGCGGCTCCGGCTGCGAGAGGCGGAATTCTTTGAACGCAGCAGCGATGTAGGACGGGCTCGTTGTTAAGTTATCGCGAAGCATGCCGATATAATTGTCGGGCTTTTACGTGACAAAACCACACTTTGATTTTGGGGGACGCCGTACTAGAGAGATCCGGAAGTTTGGCCACCTGGGTTTCATTAACGTGCACCTAAATCTGAGTATACGGACATCGAGCATTTCGCCTTCATCCAAGTGCAGCGGGGATTCGAACCCATGACCGTCCCGTGAGCGGTCGAGCAGTACAATCTCTATACCAGAGTGGTGAGCACAAAGTATGCCGAACTTGCGCTGTTACTAAGTATGATTATACATACGCACAAGGGTGATTCAAATTGATGATCATATTTAGCGATGACGAAGATGACAATCAGTCATTTGTGCCCACAGTATATTACGACGCTCTTAACTAGTTCGTAATTTTTTGTGATAACCACACGATGGTTCATAGAAGGTGTTTACGACTAGTGTTTATCCGTCCCTTTCCCTTCGCTTTGGGCCAGACGTGTTATCAGCGCTTTGGTGCAATTTGTTACGATAAAATCGCACAGTCATGTAGTTTCGACCTAGTGTTCGCAATCCTGAAGCTTACTGTGTGAGGGTAATTTTGAGCTCGCGAATAATCGCTGTTGGTTATTTATGAAAAGTGGGCAAATACGGTGGGCATATCAATCCCAACTGACAATGCACTTACATGGATAATCATTGCAATTCGACACAAATTTAGGTGGATGGTGTGACACAAAAGAGATACAATGAAACACTTTAGAGGGTTCATAATACAGAGAGAAGAGGGTGAAAATAAAACGATGAACAGGACTGTGAACACGATCAAGAACTATTTTTGACAAATGATGGTACTGATGACACAACTTTATTTTGGAGCTTTCGCAGCCGAACGGCAACACTGTAGTCGAACAATAGAAAAATAATGGTAGAAACAATAATGCAAGAAGGGGTGACAGGGTAAGGGGTGACTGTATTGATAATATGCACCCAGGAGTTCTTAAAAAAAAGAAACGTTACTCTTTGGAATCGTATTGTTGGAAGTAAAGGCCCTGTTTGGTATGAATTTCGATTACTTGAATATTTAACACCGCAATAATGATGATGATGTGTCAACCGAGTTCAATGAAGACGCGTTTCATCGCGATGACACTCGTGCAAACTGTATGCCGTGACCACACCATTACTAAATACTGTAAATCACAACATGGTGGAATGGCGATGACACTGTAGCTTTTTCTCTCGTCGTCACGAAGGTGCTGCCTCCTACGGTTCGTCATCGGACGAGGTCCGCAGCTCGGCATACTCCAGGAATCCATCGTTGTTCTTGTCAAAGTGCATTAGCGTGTCCACGGCCTCTGAAATAAGCGCGCACAGCCGGCATTAGACGCTCGATCAACTGAGCTTTCACCTGATCAGCTACGCGTGGCCCATTCATACTCAACCTAACGAAGTAGCATCGAAATCATAAATTGGTCCGTTATATCCGAAGCTCGTTGTAATGGTGGATTTAAAAATCAGCTCTAACATGTCGGCACTACGGCTTGTGCAAAAATACTTGACACAAAAATGCTTAATTACAGACTTCCAATTTTTATGAACGAGGCAATCCTTACATGCCTCCCTGGAGCATTTTAAACTGTGTTTTAAACGGTGGCAGAACCAGTCAAGTGCATTTTTTCTTCTTTTTTTTTGCGCTGTAGGGTCAAAATGTTTAGAGCTTTCTCACATGATTTAAAGAAATTTGATAGTGAATTAGTTTTCAAGATTTTTTTTTTATGCAAGCTCTTGAGCAATGAGCTTCGCACTAACCAAATATTTCTCCGTTGCAACTGATGCCACAGTGGCTCTCACATTTTTTTTTCGTTTCATTATAAAGAAACGTAAACGTCTTTCAAAACAAGCATAGCCTAATAAATTTCATATTTCATTTATTAACCGATGATTTGCTTTATCAGTCTGCGTTACAACGACGCTGAAACACAAGAGCCTGTAGGAGCGTTCAGATACATTTACTATTAGGCACGCGCGGAGCAAGCCACTATAGTATGGACATTAAAGCCAGAAGCGCGAGCCTCCAGGGTTACATAGAACACTCGGCTGAATTCTCGTATCCTTTAAACATACAAGAGGACACAGCGCGGAGAGGAATCTTTCACTTCGTGCCCCACGGCGGTGGTCTAGCGGCTAAGGTTCTCGGCTGCCGACCCGCAGGTCACGGGATCAAATCCCAGCTGTGGCGGCTGCATTTCCGATGGAGGCAGAAATGTTGTAGGCCCGTGTGCTCAAATTTAGGTGCATGCTAAAGAACCCCGGGTGGTCGAAATTTCCGTAGCCCTCCACCACGGCGTCTCTCATAATCTAATGGTGGTTTTGGGACGTTAAACCCCACAAATCAAATCAATCTTTCACTTCGTACACAATCAAGTTGCTCACCTATCGTCTCGTTGATGGTGGGTTCTTCTTCGCTCTTTTTAACGCTGTGTGCCACCATGTGCTTCATAGCGGTCAACAGCTCCCAGCCGTCCAGCTTGTTGTTGTCGTCGAAGTCGTGCATTCTGCAATCGATATAAATGTTGCAAAGTCGAGTTTTATTTACGCTTTTTTCCCCTCCATTTTTCTCGACAAAGAAAGCCACACACCATAGACATGCGATCAATATGGCGGGAGGGGGCGACCCCACACCCGACCGATCCTGTGAGGAGAGCTATACTTGTTTTCTTTTCGCCTTCTTTCGAACTCGACCAATGGGGAGGGGAAGGGGTGCGTTGCGGTGAAACTTCGTCAAGACCTTGCAATGCCTATGCCACGGAGACTAAGTTAATAAACAACTGCACTACCATCTGATCTTCAGCTCACCCCTCATCGCGAAAACGTGCCTGGCGTTTAAAAGGAAATTCATCGTCGTCGTAGTCAATAGGCGACGTGCAGCCATGTACTCTTTTCAGTCATAACTGCGTGTAACGTAAACGTTCAGTCGTTTGTAAAAAAAAAAAAAGAAACAATTTTTCCACACCCATGCGTTTGACGGTTGAGTTCGATGAAATGATATCTTCCCACGAAAAAGCAACAGTTTCCTTACTTTTTATACTTTTCCGTTCGTCCAATCCTGTCTCCAGATTCCTAAATGACACATTATAACAGTGGCCCGCGAACCTATCGTTAGCGGCTTGCGGGCCGCAAGCCGCCGCTAACTAATCCGGCTCTCACATGACTATCTTCTTTCCAAACTTTTTTTCCTATTTTCTGGATTACGCAATCACGACAGGTACACTATCACGACTATCATCAAACATTCTTTTCCTGGAGTGTCCTATGCGATCATCATATTAGTACAAACCACGCAATAAAAACTCTATAATAATCGGCACCCAGATTTCAGTCATTTTTGAAATTGGTATCGATGTTTCTCAAACCTTCACTTCGAAAAATCCGCATCTAAAATGGCCTATATATGAGATATGGGAAATGTTCAAGTTGAAATCTTAGCTGGCACGTTGTTCAAGCCACCCGCCCCCTCCCCATCGCTCTGCTCCAACCGTCTTCAATGCTCCGGTCCTTTGCGGGACTACATTTATTGACCGCGACACACTAGATGAAGTTAGTATGTGACTTCTGCTCATGGGTCCAGGTGTACCTGACCTCCTACTGCAGGCGTAATGAGAGATGTTGGAAGTGAAGCCTCGCATTTAAAAAAAGACGACAATTCCCGTTGAAGTTATCCTTAGATATTGAAGGGATAGTAAAGAAATGTAATAGAAAAAAATACATTTTCTTTATGCAAATTACCCCTCTATCCCGTTTTTGCGCCGTTTTTTTCATCAAAGTAGTATACATACCACTGACTTTGCAAGATACACAGACAGGTACTCAATTAAGTAGTCGTTCGGGCAAGCGCGCCCTCAACTTACCGCATAAAATAAAACATTGTCTCGTCTTCCGTCAGCTTGCCCTCGATTTGCAGATCTGTGATTGTCTTGAGATCTTCTTTGAGGTGCCTGAGTGAAAAGATTACGGAGAAAAAAAAAACATTGGATGAAAAGTGACTTTACATTCTTTCCACGGGTGCACTATAGATTTATAACGTTACATTTCATCGAAATTGGTTAAAGTGTGCGTGTGCGTGTGCGTGCGTGCGTGCGTGCGTGTGTGTGTGTGTGTGTGTGTGTGTGTGTGTGTGTGTGTGTGTGTGTGTGTGTGTGTGTGTGTGTGTGTGTGTGTGTGTGTGTGTGTGTGTGTGTGTGTGTGTGTGTGTGTGTGTGTGTGTGTGTGTGTGTGTGTGTGTGTGTGTGTGTGTGTGTGTGTGTGTGTGTGTGTGTGTGTGTGTGTGTGTGTGTGTGTGTGTGTGTGTGTGTGTGTGTGTGTGTGTGTGTGTGTGTGTGTGTGTGTGTGTGTGTGTGTGTGTGTGTGTGTGTGTGTGTGTGTGTGTGTGTGTGTGTGTGTGTGTGTGTGTGTGTGTGTTCCTGGTCGAAATTCCATTTCCATTGTCATAATCTCTGTTTTCAAAAGTGTGCCTAAGTTTATGAAGACTTTCTATAACTGTATGTGTACCTGTGGTGGTAACAACATTATTATTAACGCCGGCAAATCCGTGGCCTTTGCCTAGGCCCTGTATCCTCGCCCCCTCACGGGCTTGCTGGATGGCCCTCAGTTGATCCTTGAGATTGGAGCGACGCAGCACGGCCGTCTGACGCGCCTAAGCTTCATCTGGGGAGAGTGCATTTTGTTCAGCTAAAATTGCACTTTCCCAAAGAATGTGCCTAAGCAACGGGCGAGTCCAGCAGAGGGGTTATTTTGCACAAGTGTTGTTGCTACCGCAACAAGTTCATCTGGCAGACATTTTTTCTATGTACAGTTCGGTTGTTGTTACGTGGGTTTAACGTGCCAAAACCACAATATGATTATGAAAGACGCCGTAGTAGAAGGCTCGGGAAATTTCGGCCACCTAGGGTTCTTTAACGTGCACCCAAATCTGGACACACGGTCCTACAACATTGCCGCCTCCCGGAGGCGGAAATGCGATTTTCGATGATCAAAAATGCAGCCGCCGCAGCTGGGATTCGACCCCGCGACTTGCGGGTCAGCAGCCGAGTACCTTAACCACTAGACCACCACGATGTATAGTTCTTCACACTGTACAAGTTTTACAGTTCTTTTTTTTTATTTTACAGCCCGTCAACGGTTTCGTCTCTACAGAGATGAATCCTTCGGTGTGCAATCCGCAATGTCAATTCTGTCCCCAGACAGCCACATCATTTCACATGGTCTAGGAGTGCCAGAACAATCCCATTAAATCGACCAATCATAATCCTACAATAGCCAAATGGGAGGCAACCCTTTCCATGCTCTGACCCAGTGCAGCGACAAGTCCTGGTCGACTGAGCCAGGACGGAGGCACGAGCCAATAGTCTTCGGGACTAAAAAGTCCACTCACTATCGACCTATTTGTTAATAATAAATGTTTTATTGCTATCTCAACAAAAAAGATCACACGCATCTCACCGTAAAGGGAACGCTGTGTAGTATGCGAAGCAGCCATGGGTCGATTTAAAGTTCTGTAAATAGGTGCGCTTTATTCATCACCATAGACGTTCATGGTTGCGAACACAGCAGCTTCGTGAGCCCTCGCCACCGCCGCACTTATGCTCATCTCTTCATTCATACTACTAAGTTGTGCTTGTATGTGAGAGAGAGAGAGAGAGAGAGAGAGAGAGGAGTAAGCGCATTTAGTATACACTATATATGGAGCCTTCAAGGTATGAAGGCTCCCTATAGGGGCGAAAGATAATTCTATCAGAGGAACACTCACTTTCACTTAACGAGTGTGAAGCTTCATTTCTGGAAGATCAACGTCGAAGGCTGTCACTAAGTTAACGGTCTAAGTCATGGTTACACGTGGTGCATGGTTGTGCAGGTATAGTTAACCCAGTTCTATCGAATCAAATTGGTTGCGAGTGCTGCGGTGGCCCTGTAAAAATCATTTCTTTCTTTTATGTGCATTCCTTCCGTGAGTTTACGCGTTTGAAAAGTTCAAAAGTTCAATACAGAGCACACGAGTTATGATTCACAGATCAAATAGTGATACCACAGAAGCTAGAAGATTCAATATAAGCACCGTGCTGAACAACGCTCTGTCCTTGTTCTTTTTACTACCATTGGTCGAAAATCCTTGTCACTAATAATTCCGTGGGGTTAACGGCCCAGAACATTGATGCGATTCATCGAAATTCAGGATGTGATTCGAGATGCGATTCCGACTCCATCGAAAATGCAGCCACCGCGGCGTGAATTCGATCCCGCGAACTTCGGGTTACCGGCCGAACACCATCACTACTTGACCGCTGAGCCGGGCGAGCTAATTAAAAGTCCTGCTTCTAAAACATGACAGCGACTCGAACATATGAACTTCATTTGTAAGCGCTTCGGGAGGAGGTGTGTGCACGACAGCAAATACACGCGCAGATTCACTTCCCACACTTACTCGATATCGTGGATTATGTCCCTCCTTCCAAATTTATGCCGCATTTGTTCCGCTTTGTCGGCCGCCGCCACCGGGAAAGCACAGCTCACAGCAAGTAGGCCCAGCGCGGCCAGCACTGGTGTCCTCGAGCTGGCAGCCACACTAACGAGCGACGACCGCATCCCGCACATACACACGCACACAAACAAAAAGAACGCACAAGATGATCGATCGCACGGCTAAACGCACAAACAGAGGCTCCTTGACGGGCTTTTGTTCTTCCCCTTGCGCAAGTTTCGCGTCCTAGGACTGAGTACAACGTAACAACTGTCTGGGCACCCCAATAATATGTGACGTTAGGGTTTCGGTGGCAGCTGCGGGAACCTGGGCTTGCTTTCACCCGTTGGAGGAGGTGAGAAGAAGGGCGTAGCGGCCACGAGTAGCAGCCACGTCTTGCACTGATAAGAGGAACGTCAGCCCGCGTGATAAGCGCGTCGACGGATAGAGCCAGATAAGCGCGTCCCCGCTGCCGCTGCTCGTTGCACGAAGCAGCTACAGCCTCCATTCGTCCAACGGCTTGGCACGGAAAGCCAGTCGCCGTGGGGGCCCGCTCTTACGACTTCCAGCAGATGTTGTTTGTCGCGCCGGGAAAGTTAATGCTTACTACCTGCGTAGCTGCACGAACGCCAGCAATCACCAGGCGCTGAGGCACCTGCGATTTTTATTTGTTTCTTGTCTGCGCGTTTTCTTACCTTTCTATCACGCGTGCGCGCGTTGTGTCTGGGTTGAGGAAATTACAAGTTGATTGATTGATTGATTGATTGATTGATTGATTGATTGATTGATTGATCGATGTGTGGCGTTTAACATCCCGAAACAACCATATAAGTTTAAGAGACGCCGTAGTGAAGGGCTCGGGAAATATTCACCACCTGGGGTTCGTCGAAAATGCAGCCGCCACAGCCGGGATTCGATAGCGTCAAACTCTGGGTAACCGCGAGGTGATACTGTGTCGCACATGACCATATTTGTTCAACGTTCACAAATGCTTCGAGGCGTTGCCTTGCTTTCTATATGGCGCAAGTTTTGAGTGAACCACAATTACGTTTGAACAGAGCATTGACCTCCGCGGCCAAAGGCAGATGTGGCACTTCTGTTTTCTTTGCGTCGAGGCACAAATTTAGTTGCTCGGTTCAGGGCAAATCTGTTCCACAGGATTCTAAGTATATCTGATGGTGGTTCACTGTGGTTGCGTGCAAGTCATGTGAAGTTGATTATGCCTTTGTTGTTTTGCAGGACTGGCCTGGTTTACTCAATATAATGTTCAACATTGTCTAAGTCCCAAAATACTTACATGTCATAAAATGTCTTGTTAAGGAAAACATTCTCTAATGCTCCAATATTTTATATGCGGTTCAAGCAGTACTAGGACGCTCAGCATTGTTAGCGATAAACTTATCACGTACTCATCACTGATATGCATGTTTATGCTCTTGATGAACTTGTTTCCTTTGAAGTATGAGAGACGACACCCATCTGTTCATCTGACATGTGGTTGAACTTCAATTTAACAGACTTAACAGTGCTATTGACTGCTATGTGTTCAAAAAAATCATTCACTGTAATGAGAGACGTCTCGCTTGTCTTCCCGAGCGAAATGTTTTCAGGTGCTTGTGAATGCAATAGTGGCGCTAAAATGGCTATTTCGTGCTCCTCTAGATTATTGATGTTCGCCCTTGTCCAGAGGTGGTACCTCGCCAGCCTTTCTGGAAGTGCTCTCCTGGAGCAACGAGAGAAGGAAAACGTTATGCAAATAGACAGTGACAAGCAAAAAAATGCGCTTGTGGGTATCACAGTAAGTGCTGCACTGGCCTAAATGTAAAAAGAAAGAAGTGCAAGTTGCATTGTAGGTGGATGTGTTTTGTTAAGTAACTGACTGCGCAACTGTTATATTATGAACAACAGAATAAAAGGGCATGGCACTGCTTTTTGCTAAATATTGTGAAACAAAAGGTTTCGACTACTTCGTGCATGCATTGAGTGGACTGTCTGTACTTGATTTCTGTTTTCTTAAGGTAAGGCACACAACCACAGGATCTGCAACGGGCCATCTCCCCTTCTTCTGTTATCCATTATCTAACTGTTGCACTGTCAGTTATTTATTGATAAATGTACGATATGTACATCACAATGTAGTTTCTGAATTGTAATCCAAAGATAACAATGAAGGAAATACGTGCAAGTTTATCTCATTAGGAACCAGTTTCTTTTTTATAACATTTGTCAGAACAGATGTAATTTTTATCGTATATGCATCTATATGTCGTACATGACTATCGTTCAACGTTCAGAAATGCTTCGCTCTGTTGGCTCGTTCCCCATATGGCGCAAGCTTTGAGTGAACGGCAATCACGTTTGAACAGAGCATTCGCCTCTGTCGCCAAATAAAGATGCGGCACTCCTGTTTTCTTTGCGTCGAGGCACAAATTTAGTTGCTCGGTTCAGGGCAAATCTGTTCCACAGGATTCTAAGTATATATCATGGTGGTTCACTGTGGTTATGTGCAAGTCATGTGAATTTGATTATGACATTGCTGTTCTGCAAGGCTGCCATGATTTGCTCAATAATATGTTCAACATGGTTTAAGTCCCTAAAGACTAATATGTCATGCAACGTCTTGTTCATGAAAGCATTCTCCAATGCTCCAATAATTTCAAGATGCGGTTCGAGAAGTACTATGATGTTGAGCTCTGTTAGCGATCTGCTGAAAGTGATCACATACTCGTTGTTCCTAATAAGCATATTTTCGCACTTGATGAATTTGTTTCCTGTGAAGTATGACATATGGCACTCACCTGTTCATCAGACATCTGGCTGAGCTTCAATTTAACACACTTAACGGTGCTTTTTAGTGCTAAGTTTTCAGAAAACCCATTCACTGTAATGAGAGACACATCACTTATGTACATACCACGAGAAAAATGTTTTCAGGTGCTTGTGAAGGCAATAGTGGTTAGTGCTAAAATGGATATTTCAGGCTCTTCAAAGTTATTGATGTGCACGTCATGTTGTGCACGTTACTCTCGTGTAGTGCGCAGTAGTTGTGCTTCTGTTCTGTGTGGTGCGTCAATAAAGACGACGACAAGACAGGCGGGAAGACCAGGTCGTAATCGGGAAGCAGAGATGGAGGAACAGGAAGAGAAGTGTAGGAAAAAAAAAGTGGGCTGGAGAACTTGACGGAGAAGCAGTAAAAAGCTGAGACGCTCTTCAGGCCTTGGTCCCGAAGCAGACCACTGCCTGCAGTCGACCCATGACTCATTCGCCTCGACTAGTGTTCCAATAGACGGCGCCGGTCCCTTGTGCTGGGACCCATGGTTTTTCAAGACTCTGGCCTACTATTGGCCCCGAGACGAAGTTCCTTCCACGTTGATTTTGCTGGGTGCCTGTCTCTTCTGTCGGCGCGAGACTCAACGCAGCGACTCATCGACCTGACATCCTTCGACCCGTACATGGTGAAATCCTGCCAGCCTTGTTTAGTGCAGTGGGAGAAGGACGTTAAGCGACTTGTGAACGGTGTTCGTCATTGTAGTCCGTTTTGTATCGCTTCTTAATTGCTAACCTTAACGTCGTCCCGTGCATTATAAACATGTTTTCACCCTCGTGCAAATGTCTTCGTCGATCTCGGCAACAAATATTTGAGCCGCCGTAATTACTCAGACCGGCCCTAACACACCCTTCAGCCCAGCTAATGCCTTGCCAGCCTTTATGCAAGTGCTCTCCTGCAACGAGGAGAGTAAGGAAACAGCACCCACAGAATATAAATTTTATGCAAATACTCAGTGAGAAGCAAAAGATGCACTTGGGGGTATCACAGCAAGTGCTGCACTGGATTAAATGTAAAAAGAATCGTAAGTTGCACTTGTTGATAGATGTTCATTGTGAAGTAACTGACAGGGAAAGAATTGGATTACGGACAGCAGAATAAAAGGGCATGGTGCTGCTTTTTACGGAATAATATAAAACAAAAGTTTTCGACTACTTCATGCGTGTGCTGATAGGGATGTCTGTACTTTATTGCTGTTTTCTTAAGGTAGGGCACACAACCACAAGATCTGCAATGGGCCATCTCTCTTTCTTTAACTGTCCGTTATATAACTGTTGCACTGTCAGTTATTCCTTGGTAAATGTAAGACATGTACATTCCAGTTTAGTTTCTCAGTCTTAGTCCAAAGACAACATCGAAGGAAAGACGTGCAAGTTTAAGGACTCGTTTTTTTAACAATAATATTGAGAGCTAACAGACAATGATGCCAAGGAATGTGTAGATGTTATCAGAAGTAACTGTAGTGTAATTGGGAAAAAAGAAAAGTGGAGGAAGAGATAAAGCCAGCATGAACTGAACCTGCGACCTTTGAATAACGTGTCCGATGTTGTACCGCTGAGCTACGGTGGCGGCCATCCCTCTGTTCACTGTGCATTTAAACGTGGCAGCATCAGTCAGCGCCACCTTTTGCCGTTATGGTGAGTGTGGAACACTCTTTTTGCTTGTTAGTGTCATGTATTAAGGGATCTCATTACAAGGTGGCAGCTACATTTCCACATACAAGTACACACAGTCATTTTTGCAATATAAAGCTTCCAACAACACTGAACTTGCCAAAAGCAGCCTAAGGGAAGTAGAAGGAACTGTTTAGGGCACATTTAGAAAGAGAATAAGTCAAGAAACTGGAACACACACATGGCCTTTAATAAATTAATAAAGAAAAATCACAATAGACGAAATGCTACATCAAATAGCAATGATGCCCATTGTAGAGCGGCAGGTTCAGGAAGGTCGACAGTATTGGACGAGATGGTGATCACTATAAATTAAATTCGTGTGAAGTAATGCACGAAAGGTGAACGCGGACAAAACACTTAAGTGTGGGCCTGTATTTCCTGCGTGCTTTGTCCTGCACTCCATGCGATGCTCCACACCACGCTATCAAAACGAGTAGTCTGCCTTTCCTTCTGCCGCTACTATCCAGATCAGACTGAATTCCACTAGCTATAGATGCCGATTTGTCACAACCGTGTTTGCAACAGGACATCGAGTTGAAGAAGAAGCCCATGAGATATCAAACAGACAGGACTTCCAACGAAATATTTATTACAGAAAGTTCATACACACATCAACCAGCAGCGCATGCATAAAAATATAGGCAATCTGAGGCGTTCCACAGTTGCACACCTAACACTGCAAAGCCAAAAAGCGTGTCAAAGTGGTACAAACAGCATGATCAACTACACGTGCTTCCACTATCTAGCAATGTGAATTCCTTATGTAAGTGTAAGAAAAGCTGAGGGATCACTTACATACGCATGACACTTTGCCCTGTTTTTTATTGTGAATACTACAAGAACTTAACGTTCCATCGCATTTTTTTCTTTTCACAATGACACTGACATATATCGGAGATGCACAGGCCAGCACAGAAGTTAAGTTTAGTGCCTGAAAGGTGTTTATGCAGCATAGGTATAACTAAATCCTCGACATGTTTGATCTCTCTATAGACATGACCACATGAGAAAGGAATTTCTTTGAAATCAGGGAATGTCATTGGCAAAGGAAGAAATAGGATTGAACGTGAAACATGTGAAGCCTTCGAAATAAAGACAGGGCAAAGTGTCATGTGTGAGACAATGGCGCATCCAGAGGGGGGGGGGGGGGGCGGTAGGGGTTATCCCTTCCACCAAAGGCTGTGTCAGCAACCCCCCTTACTTTAATGCTCGTAGTCTATCTGTTATCACCAATCAGGATGAATCAGTGAATCCAATGTGAGCACACATTAACAGTAATGATGTTATTAAGTAGTTTTTTTTTCAAGTAAAAACAAAAGGGTCATGACCACACCCCCTTCTCAAGTGTTGCTTCAGGCGACCCCCCCCCCCCCCCCCCGTCTAAAATGAGAGACTGGATCCGCCTCTGGTGTGAGCAGAGGTCGGCAAGCTCACTCGTGAGTCGACTTACTCAGGCTTTGATTGAGGCGTGGGTCGAGTGAGTCTGACGAAAGGCACCTCTTGCGGAGCGGCACGATTAGCGCGAAAAAAACATAACAAAGACGAAAAGCAAGCTAACGTCCCTTTACAGAACCTTCCCAGTCATATGTGACTTCCACCTCGTGAGGCTTCTGGCGGACATGAGACGTCTGCAGGTGTATAGAGAGCCCTTGAACAACGACAGATGACGCGCTGAAGGCTTCACACCACAAGTGATGTGTTTGGCACTCAGGACCTCTTCTCCTTCGATGAGGCGTTCTGTTTGAGTTTTTGAAGCGTCTAAGTGGAGCATAGTATCCTACTACGGAAATAGGTAGAGCCATCGCGAAGCAAAAAAAAAGAAAAAAAAACAAGTGCCGGCCGCACATGTGCTCAGCGACTCCGGTACAATGTGCGCGACGAAACTTGCGAATAACTCACGGAAATTTCTTTCATGGCGTCACTGGTGAGGCCCCCAAATAGAGGGAAAGGACGAAAAGAGGAGGAGGGTTGCCGCGGAAGCCCTACATTTCCCATTTCACATGCAAGCGGAATGCGCTCGTGCCTACTTTCAGGTCTGCTGGCCGCTCGAGCAATGCGGCCATAAAATTTTGTTAATATATTTTTTTAACGTGGAGCATTCCATTGTAGCACGATGTCGCGCGTGATGCGTCGGCGTTGTCCAGACTCCCACTGCGCATGCTCGCGCCTCGCATATCGTGGCGCATGCTTGCGTCTCGTGCCAACTGTTTG
Organism: Rhipicephalus microplus; assembly: GCF_043290135.1. Lineage (NCBI taxonomy): Eukaryota > Metazoa > Arthropoda > Arachnida > Ixodida > Ixodidae > Rhipicephalus > Rhipicephalus microplus. The sequence goes on along the minus strand of NC_134704.1, from coordinate 42,378,087 downwards.
CTCCTCCTACTCTGTCGCCTCGCTAGGTGGACGCAAGCAGCGTCTGCTAGTAAAAACCGACTGGTCGAGCTGCAGAACCGTTCACTGACCACCCTATATATGTATAGGCACTGGATCGCACATCAGCGTCCAACCACTGGTTGAGGGCAACGCCTTTTCATTCAATAAATAAGAACAATAAAGAAGAAATAACAATAAAGCAATCCCGAAACATACCCAATTACGCAACATTCACGCGACACCCCCACCAGATGCGGGCGGCATTTTTTTTAAAACTTTGTTCCTGTTTTTTGAAAAGGTGAAAGTTAACTAAAATAAACGTTTTTATTACATGTTTTGTATAAAAACAGACACACATAGCGTGAGTGTCAATCTATAAAAGCAGCTTTAATTTACAACTGACATACGAACATAATGAGCAAACGTTGAACCCTGAATACCCGCCCCGCCGCGGTGGTTTAGTGGCTAAGGTACTCGGCTGCTGACCCGCAGGTCGTGGGATCGAATCCCGGCGGCGGCGGCGGCTGCATTTCCGTTCGAGGCGGAAATGTTGTAGGCCCGCGTGCTCAGATTTGGGTGCACGTTGAAGAACCCCAGGTGGTCGAAATTTCTGAAGCCCTCTTCTACGGCGTCTCTCATAATCATATGGTGGTTTTGGAACATTAAACCGCACATATGAATCAACCCTGAATATCCGGACCAATGCGAATGTTATCAAGAATCTCGTCTAGGACAGGTCATCTTTGACTCAATCACGTCTTTTATGGCGGAGTGCATAGTTTTCTTACAGAACGTGAGGACCAAACGAGACTGAAGTTCAGAGGCACGGAGAGGCTTGAAGCGATCAGAAGTTTTTCGAGAAAGAACGTCGCAGGAAACAGTGTTTCGGCAAGTTGACTTGTCTTCATCAGGGCAACAGCGTTGCCTTGACGAAGAAAAGTTCACTTGTCAAAACGTTTAATCCATCGACATAGCGAATAAGTCTTTAGAAGCATTTAGTTCAAAACGTTAAGGTAAACATTCGACAGAAGTCTGTCTGGTTGGGTATGAAACTGGGAGCTGATTTAAACTCCAACCAACACTTTTGAAAAAACGCGACGTTTTGAAACCGACTTGTTTCCTTCCTCATGACTGCGGAGACCACATAAAACTTTCGGTTGGAGACTAAATCCTCTCCCAGTCCATCACGTGCATTTGAGTGACACTATTAGAGGTAAAGCCTCACAAATTTGGACAGCGCGACTACAAGAGTTCATGAGCAGTAAGCAGCCCGTAATTACGTGGTATCATTTGAATTACATGCCAAAAGTAGAAGAACTAAAACTATGTAGCCGAGCCAACTCGAATTAAAACCTTTAAATAAACGCATTTTCTCGACAGGCTGCTGTCTTCACCATTCAGTCAAGCGGTCGACACTGCACTTCTGTCAGCCCAGTCGGGTATGCATGAAAGAACTGGATTTACATGCACTCATGCAAAATCAATACCTGCTCAAATAATGGGTCCAAGTTCTTGTGCTCGCCTGTTGCCTTTCGGAAACACTGAAATTGTCGGGTTAACCCACCGCAGAGCCTTGGAAAACATGTGTTGCCCGATAAAGCCATCTTCGACGAATGCATGGTTGAATTGTTTGGCGTAGCTCACTGCGGCTTCCGTCGTTGCCACGCCAACCGAGCGACATAACTGAGCGCGATCCGAATTCTAGCTTCGCTGAGCGAGGCGCGAGCACCGACTACAAACGCAAGTCAATCACTTCTTGCGTTTCGCCTGATTTTAAAATTCACGAAATAAGGAATGCACGCGATTTCCAATCGGTAAATATGAATTACTTCGTCCTCCGAAGGTGCCAGTCACGCCATACCGAGGAAGCATACCATACTTGCTCAAGCAAACTTTTTGTGAGACAATGTGGCTGAAATATGATCATGCATTTTTAAATCCATGACGTCAAATGCAAAAATTTAGGCGCAAAATTTAAACCTAATACTTGCACCTTTTTTTTTATTCCAGTAATGTACCTATCATGGAGAAAGAAGGGAGAATGGAGCTCTCAGGGTGCAATTTATTATTGACTGATTCATTGCTTCAATTTAGTAGTGTGGCGGTTTGGGCTTGTTGGTATGACATGACGATAGTTATCGTCGTTCTGTTTTCGCGCTATAACTATCGTCACGTTCAATTTAGTGCCCCGTTAAATATTAGAGATGTACCTAGCAGAAGAAAGTGCGACTGTTAAGAACGGGCGCATTTGACCCCACAAACGCATGCGCGAATGTATCTTCTAGGTAGAAGCATTGCTTTTCATAATAAAAAAGCGACAGATTTAATGCCGTTTTCTTTTTCACACGCTTCCTTTGCGAACAGATAGTAGTATGGTTTTAAAGTTTTCGCTGAATACACTAAAATATTGTTGTCCCCGAAAATCACGTGTACCGCATTTGCAACGTTCAGCACGTATGTACGCAATACTTCATTGGTTTGGCCTATCTTTTGTATTTTTTATAATGTGTATACACATCACTGATGGGCGACCACGCACGCATGAACTTTTCTAACGCGACGTTTCAGCCATCGTATCTTCCATTTTGCAGTGGAACCAAGTACTTGTGCTAAGGCGCTGTGTAATGCCCCTGACACACGGGCACCCTGAAGTCCTTTAGACAAGGGGACATCTTTCGGAAAGGCGTTCGGGCGCAGTGACACACGACAAAGGAGTACCTCCTTTTCGGCAAAGATCCTTTTTGCAAAAGCAGATCCCGCATCTACTTTTCTGGCAGGAAGGGAGTACTCTCGCATACAGTGTGCATAATTTATCAATAGAAGAAAACGTGTCGCAACACTGCGGTGCCCTGTCAGTATTTTTTTGCGCTGAGAAAATGTTTTCATTTTCAGCAGCAGTGCGACTTGTTGAAAAGTGAAGGCCTATCGTCTGTCCATACTCTCAAACGCCTGTATAACGTCACTAGCGTGATCATGTTAGGGTTGGCAGCGGCAGTTGCTGTGTCGGTGACGTAGTATCTTGTAACAATGGAGTCGGCTTAGTTGGTGAAGAAAAAACCGCGCGTCCAGTGGACTGAAAAGGAGACCTAGGCGCTGATAAAGCTATGGGAGGACCATTTGGACGCCTTGCGAGGGCAAATGCACAACGGCGGAGTGTACCAGGCGATTGCCGAGAGCCTCACCGACGCCGGTATTCCCCGTACACGGGCGCAAATTCACAGCAAAATTGCCTTCGCAGCGTTTAGCTCATCTTCGATGGAGCCGAGGGCGACAAGAGTCAGGTCCACCTCAACTGTTGCTTTATCTCTGTCTCTGCGCTGAGACATCCCAGGACCACGATGAAACGCGGCACACCATCACTGACCCAGCTGGACGAAGCCATGTAAAAAGCACGACAAAAAACAAAAACAGCAAAACACGGACTGTTCATAGTTGCCAGACGAACTTAAGTTGCTGCTAAAAACGCAAAAAAGCGAAAGAAAATTACAGGTATGCGCATTATAAGCCACCAGACAAAAAAAAAAACAGATTTATGCTCCGGCGTCGCTGAATGTGATGTACATGCGTAGATTCTTTTTAATATTTCCAATCTTGCTGCTTCCACAAACAGCGCCATTTTTTCTGCAGCATTCTTCTGAGGCACCGCCTAAAGCAGTAGTCCGGTGCCGTGTGTCATCAGCGCCACTCCTTTCTGCAAATGGTCCCCTTAGGCGACAAAAGGGGTTTACTTGAAAGTACTTTACTTTTGCCCGTGTGTCACGGGTATAATAGACGGACAGCTACAAAGTTTCAGTCATAGAAGAAATGCGGATGCACTGACACTTTATCTCTAACACGGTCAGGACCACGGTATAAGCGTATCAGGTACACGTTGACTGGAATAAAAGAAAACACACACACACACCACAATACACGTTGCACTCTTGTGGCTAATGAAGGAAAGAAACAAAAATGTCATCGTGGAGAAAACACAGAAATGCTACCGCGGTCAAAAGAAGCCTGCGCGTGCTTCAAAAAGTGTTCAGCCCCCTGCGAAGCTGATTAAGAGTACTACGCAAGCAAGGTGATGCTAGACTACTGATACAGCACCTCGAAAGTTAAACTGTACAATAAGCAAGGCGAAGCTTGAGGAAACGTGCAGCAGTCCGCGCTATGACGATCAACCATGCGGCAGAGGTTTGTTCAGCATCAATGAGCCACATGACATTGTGAGTGCAGAGGGCTCTACCGGAGCTTGCTGTAGACATGGGTGGGTACGGTGTTGGTGGTCGAGGTCCTGGCAGGTATATTTTGTTCTCGAGTCACGCACCATAGTGAGAGTGCTTCGGCTGCCCCTGGCTCGAGACTCTGCCGCCGTGTTCGCTGTTTTCCTGCCCCTTGGGATTCGCGGTCCGGATGAAGGCCAGCCACTCGGGAAAGGAGACGAAACCATCGTCGTTGGCGTCCACGGCCATCAGGTTGTCCACCATCGCTGGAGCGCCGCCGGAAAGCCAAGAAAATAGAGAGTATGAGTGCCGGGGACGGCTTCCGTAGGCTGCAGCTCTTGCGTTTCCCCGTGTGCTCCAAGCCGCGCCCATCGGGAACGAAAAGAACACAGGGGTTTACGTATACGCAAGCCAGTTTGAGACCTCGGTACTAAAGCTCTGTTATATAGAGAGCTTTAGTGCTGAGGACTTCTAGTCATTGGGTCTGCGAGTTCTTGCGTCCTACTGTATATATCCCCGCTTACTTCTGCTGGGAAGCCTGACCTAAAGAGAGCACAAAGTAAGGTAAGAGCTTGTTTACCCAAGCCTACTTGTGACCCCATCATTCAAGTTCTCTACTAAAGGATTTAAGTGCATGCCGGCCACCCTAAGCCGCTTGCCTACCCACGTTCTTGCGTTCCTTTAATCAATGCTCCGAGGCTCACCCAAGGAGAATACAAAGAAACGAAAGAGCTTGCGTATAAGCAAGCCGGGCATACCACCGTAAGAGAATGCAGTTGTCATGAAAGCACGCTCGAGGAATTAACATGTTTACAGATTTCTATGTGCTTTAATTATGGCGCTAGCCCCTAGCGACACCTCGTTTCTCATGCAACACAACGGAAGTCGACCCCCGCCAGTCAGAAGTTCTGCGATAGCTCGAACAAGAAATTAAAAAGAAAATAAAAAGTGAAAAATCGTACGGTAATAAACTGCCTTATTCCCACTACGCTTCACATGACGTGATTTCACCACGACGTCACAGAGACGTCACCCTATGCGAAGATTCTCCATGACTTGACGTCACGAACGTCGACGATATGTGACAGGATGACGTATTTGGTGGCATTATCAGGTGATTTTTTAGGGGCGAAGCTCCTTAGGGCGTGGGCTGTGCGTCCCCTGTATGTAGCCATATCTAGTTTAGTTCTTGCAGTGTTCACTAGATGGCAGTACCGTCCCCTGTATGTAGCCACCTCTAGTTTAGTTCTTGCAGTGTTCACTAGATGGTGGTACCGTCTCCTGTATGTAGCGTCTCCTGTATGAGTTAAGTTCAGGCTGTCAAGGTGGATGGACGTGTTTTTTGAGCGCTCCGGATCGACTGCGCAGATAAGTGTTTTTGCATGTTTTGAGCTTGTCTCTATAATTATAAGGCAGCGGTTGAAATCTTCGTAGCACTTATTTTATGGTACGGCTTTTTCGGGGGCCAGTCACCAGGTATTTATTAGTTAGTGCGGGTGTGTGTGTTTGAATTTTTTTGTTGTTTTTTTTTTGCCACCCCGTTGGGGAGGTGCGCGTACATTGAACACGCAAATTTTTGTAGTAGAGCTTGGACTTTCTTTTTTTTTTTCGTGGTGCAGGGCTCGAGTTTAGTAATTATCGAGTATAGGGACAATTGGTGTCAGAAAGGCATGGTTAAAAAGACTGTAAAGTGTTCAGGATGTGGAGTGGGTTTGAAAGTGGACCCAAGCGTAGAAGCGGATGGAGAAGAGGCTGACGCGAAGTGTAGGCAATGTGAGGTCGAGGAAAAAATGGAGAAAATGATGGTTGCCCAGAGTGAACTGCTGATGAGAATCGCCAAACTCGAGACTGCGTTGGCGACAGAGCAAGAAAAAACGAGGGCAATGGGAGAAAGACTGAAGTCCGCCGAGGAAGTGCTAGCGAAGCTGAACAAAGAAGCGACCTACCGAGAGAACAGTAGGGAACCGGCAACCAGAACGGTGGAGAAGGAAAACCAAGCAAGCTTGGAAAAAACAGGTTTAGCCGGTTCAACTGTCGCAAGGCCCAGCTTCAGCGAGGTAGTGGTGGGGCAGGAAGGGAACAAAGCAGCCAGCGTCACAGGTGCAAGTAGCCCCCAGGTGCAGAACGCTCCAGCGGAAAAGTCACAGCATGTGATAATCGCCGGGGACTCAAATTTAAATCGATGCACAGAAGCCATCAAAGAGAGGGTAAGAGGTGACAAGAGGGTTGCAGTAGGGGCGTTCCCAGGACGCAAGCTGGAAGCAGTCATGAAGCAAGCGAGCGCAAAGCTCAAAACGACAGCTGATAGACGCAACCTCGTGATAATTTCAGGCGGTTTAAACGATGTCCTAAATGAAGATGCAGCAGGACTAGCAGCCACACTGGCGAAAGGCGTCGATGACATGCGCGCCACTTCTCCTAAGGTGCAGGTAGTGATATGCACGATACCGGAGGTACCGGTGCGTGATAGCAACCTGCAAAGAGCGGTGGTCAACGCAAACCAAGAGATATGGCGGATGAGTCGAGAGAAAGGCTTTGAGGTGGTGGAAATAAACAGAGAGGTGCATAGGTGGGGGGGTTTTCAACGAGACAGAATTCACTTCGATGGGCGGCTAGGTCATGAGGTGGGTTGGCGACTTGCAGGACGCGCAGTAGCTTTTTTGGGGGGCAAGCGAGCCCTTCGGGGTGCAGGATAGCTAGTAACGAGGAAAACAACCAGGGAGACTCTTCGACAGGTGGTATGGACAGATACGATTCCAAAGTGGCACCAATATCTAAGATACGTAGAGTCCGGGGCATAAATAGACGTAGCCACGAGCGCCGAGCCAATTCAGACATAGGGTATATTAACATAAGCAGCGGGGTGAACCGACAGATGATGTGGAAAGAAAATGGGCAACCTTTCTAAGCTGTAGAAGGGATGCATCCCTTCTGATCAATGAAAAGATTAGAAGGAAGGGAGCTCAGTGGCTGACAGAAGTACATAAAAAAGATAGAAAGGCAGCTGCGAAATTTTGGAACCATCTAAACTCCCTAAGAAATGAGACGAGCCTAGAGCAGAACTTTATAACTACAGCCCAAGGTGCTAGGCTAGAAGGGGACAAAGCTATTGAATATATAAGAACAAGGGTGACAGAAAAATTTCAACAAAGAAGTACTTTATGCACCACAATAGACAAAGACGAATCAAGTGGTGCAATGGCTCCATTTTCACAACAAGAGTGAGAAAGGGCTGAGAAAAGGGTTCCTAGTAGTACATCAACAGGCCCAGATGGCATTCCAATTAGGCTGATAAAAACATTAGGTCCGACGTCTAAGCAGGCTTCGAGAGAGGCAGTGAGTACAATAATGATCGATGGTGAAGTTCCCGATGGATGGAAACTTAGCAGGATGAGCATGATCTATAAAGGAAAGGGGGACAAAGCTGACATAAACAACTACCGTCCTATAACAGTGACATCAGTGGTCTACAGGCTGGTGATGCAGATTATAAAGGAAAGACTGCAGGCGTGGATAGAGGATGAGGGGGTGTTGGGGGAACTGCAGAATGGGTTTCGGAAACACAGGAGGTTGGAAGACAATCTGTTCTCACTGACGCAGTGCATCGAAATAGCAGAAAAAGAACACAGGCCCCTGTGGCTAGCATTTTTGGATATCAAGGGAGCGTACGATAGCGTGGTTCAAGAGGAATTGTGGGGAATACTGGACACACTAGGCGTGGAACATGTAGTCACTAATCTTTTAAAGGGTGTCTATAAAGGTAACAAGGTAGTTATAAAGTGAGAAAAACAGGTATCCAAGCCTGCAGAGGTAAAACGGGGGCTTAGGCAGGGGTGCCCCCTGTCACCCTTATTATTCATGATGTACCTACAAGGATTAGAGGCAAAATTAGAGGGAAGTGGACTGGGCTTCAACCTCTCTTTAGTCAAACAAGGAAAACTTATTGATCAGGCACTACCAGCATTAATGTACGCAGATGATATAGTGCTAATGGCCAACAACAAGGAAGATTTGCAGAGATTGATGGACATCTGCGGTAATGAGGGAGATAGGTTAGATTTTAGATTCAGTAGGGAAAAATCAGCAGTCATGATTTTCAATGACAACGAAGGTAGTGAGCTTAGAATACAGGAGGTCACGCTAGAGATAACAGATAAATACAAATATCTGGGCGTATGGATAAGCAATGGGACCGAGTATCTGAGGGAACACGAAATATACGTGACGACTAAAGGTAACAGGAATGCAGCAGTCATGAAAAATAGGGCACTGTGGAATTACAATAGGTATGATGTTGTGAGAGGAATATGGAAAGGGGTCATGGTTCCTGGGCTGACGTTCAGCAATGCGGTCTTGTGCATGAGATCAGAAGTTCAAGCAAGATTAGAAATTAAGCAACGTGGAATAGGTAGGCTTGCTTTAGGAGCTCACGGGAATACACCAAATCAGGGAGTACAAGGTGATATGGGATGGACATCATTTGAAGGCAGGGAAGCTAGCAGCAAGATAAAATTTGAGAAGCGATTGAGAGAAATGGGGGAAGAGCGTTGGGCTAGGAAGGTTTTCAGCTACTTGTACATGAAGAATGTCGATACAAAATGGAGGAAGCGAACCAGGAAGTTGACTGGTAAATACTTAGAAAACAGCAGGTGGCCAAACCAAAAAGAACTATCGGTTAAGAAAAAAGTGAAGGAAACGGAGACTGACATGTGGAGAATGGGCATGATTAAGAAGTCCGCACTAGAGATCTATCGAACTTTTAAGCAGGAAATTGCCAAGGAAAGGATCTATGATAATACTCGGGGTAGTTCTCTACTGTTTGAGGCCAGGACGGGAGTACTGAGAACCAAGACATATCGGGCCAAATACGAAGGGGTCGACACAGTATGCAGTGCGTGTGGAGAGGAAGAAGAAACTGCCGAACACTTGATAATGTTCTGTAAAGGGCTTCACCCTATAGTTCAGGATGATGGCGCAGAGTTTTTCAAAGCACTGGGATTTAGGGACAGCGAGGGCAAAATAGACTTTAAGCGGGTAGACTTAACTAGAAGAAGGTTATCTGATTGGTGGCTAAAGTCAAGGCACGAGTGAAAATTAAACCCTTCACTGCGAAGTACGAATCCTCAACTTCATTATTTAAAGGGAAAAAAAAAGATAAATGTAATGGTTAGTTCACTAAGTATTACGGCTAGGTGGCGTTAGCCGCCGCCCGATCTAAAGGGTACAGCCACATCCATCCATCCATCCATCGTAGCCACCTCTCGTTTAGTTCTTGTAGTGTTTACTAGATGGTGGTACTTGTAGCTGATGATGAAAAGATGCAAGATGTTATAAACTAGAAAGCGGTACTTGTAGTTGATGAAAGACGCGAGATCTTATAAAATAGGAATGATGTCACATATGGCGCGTGTCATTGGTTGAAGGCAATCGTTCGATTTAGTGCGACGACGTACGCTAGGGGGAGCGATGTAATAAAATCGAGTGGGCAAAATGTACAGAGGATTCATGGTTTACCAGGTTTACCTCCGGAGCTTCGCCCACTCATCATCATTCACTTCGTGGATATGGCGGAATTTTTTTTTCATCACTCGCATTGAAGCCGACGCCACGGGACGACGTCGACGTCTCATTAGGCTTCTCAGGCTATAACCTTAGAATAGGGAGGTGTACAGAGCCTTATGACCCATTCACTGCACTGTGCTTTTATTCCGTTATCAGTTGAGACTATGGAACCGTGCGCTACCAAACACAGCGATTATTCGACGTTCTGGAAAGACCTAGAGCAGCGATTCTAAGGATTCACGCCTGTGTAAAAGAATGAGATAGAAATAAAGAAAGAAAAATGAAGAAATAGGGACATTGAGATAGAAAAAAAAACAAGAAACGATAGATAAGGAGAAAGAGAGAGTGAGAGCAAAGATAGAAAAAGAGTGAAATTAAAAGCGACAATGATAGAGGCAGAGAAACATATGTACAAAGAAAAATACAAGTACATAGGCAAGAACAGATGAAAAATACAAAAACAAAGAAACGATGGAAGAAACGAAGAAAAAAGTAGGAAGGCCGCCCAGCCGCGCTGGGCGGCACTGCATTGTCCAAAAAACGTGTTGAGGGCAGGATTGAAGTCAAGGGTTTATTATTATTATTATTATTATTATTATTATTATTATTATTATTATTATTATTATTATTATTATTATTATTATTATTATTATTATTATTATTATTATTATTATATTGTTGTTGTTGTTGTCGTCGTCGTCGTCGTCGTTGTTGTTGTTGTTGTTGTTGTTTGACCGCACGTATGCAGCCACCCCTCTATACCCGTTTTCCTGTAAAACCACGAGAACCGTGAACGAGTGCGTCTATGCCCCACTCAGATTCATATTTTCAGTGGGAAAGTGCGCTCACCACATTGCTACATTGTGTTTAACACATGAGAAGCGGTGTACGTGGTCACGTACCGGAACGTGACCGTCTAATTGACACACGAAAAAAGAAGAGGAACTAATCCGGAAAAAAGCGCCGAAACTGCGAGGAAAAAGAAAAAAAAAAGACCAGAGGCTACCCTAGCTGTTTGTGCTCTTTGTGTCTTTTATTAGATATGTATGTCGTTGCATGTTCTTGTTTTGAACTAGACGCTCACTGGTAGCGGGACACCCTATAGTGTGGTGTCAACACCCTCTAAAAATTCTTCAGGCCTGTTCACATCTTGATTTCCCCTCGTGCAATGTCACGCCAGAGGCCCCTCAGAAAAACGGGAAAAACGATTAATTACACCTTCTCGAGGGGAGTTATTACCGAACCGGCTTACAGACCGCTGCTGCAGGGTAAGTACATCACTCCGCATGCCATTACTTGGTTTCCGGCACACACGGTGTCAGTAGGGAACCCCGCGTAACCTCAACAGGGTGGCGCACATGGAGGCACGAGGAATAATGTGCCGTGCAATCCCTGAGGTGGCTGAACCTCCCGCTCCGGAGTTTAGGGACGAGCCGTTAACGTGCAACGAGATAACCAAACATAATTACTTAGAGTACAGGGAATTACCTTTGCCACATTCTAGACTAAACGTGTGGTTACATTAGGAATTCCGCAGACGTGGACGTACCCCAACCCGTTCGTCATGAATAAAATTAATCCGGACTGCGGGGTTTCGATTTATTGTAGTAAGTCTGTGGGCTGGCTCGATTTTGAACACATGCTCTGGCGCTGCTCGGCATTGGCCGGTGCGACTTCTCACGGTGAACAGTGGCGGCGGCCAATGCCGCACAGTGATGTGCTGGCGGACCAACTCAGGGCTGTCCAGAGGGCCCGTGTGCTGGCTGCAGAAGGGCTTAATCTCCTTGTCCCGACGTGGGAGCAGCATCAGTCTTGGACTCATCCTCAGGACCTTAATAAATTTCTCCATACTAAACATACTGCAGTCTGCCTACAAGTGGGTTCTCGGCGTGCTTGTCCAGGCAAGTAAGGGCACAATTTGTGTTCTCCGTGCCATGCGTTCTCGCCCAATTTAGTGTTTTTTTTTTTTTTGACGCGCTTGTGAGCGTTCTCTTTTCGGCGTACACGTTTGGTGTGAATTGTACAGCATCGCAACGACTGCAAGTTCGTGCAACATGGAGCCCCGCCACGGTGGTCTAGTGGCTAAGGTACTCGGCTGCTGACCCGCAGGTCGCGGGATCAAATCCCAGCTGTGGCGGCTGCATTTCCGGTGGAGGCGGAAATGTTGTAGGCCCGTGTACTCAGATTTGGGTGCACGTTAAAGAACCCCAGGTGGTCGAAATTTCCGGAGCCCTCCACTACGACGTCTCTCATAATCATGTAGTGGTTTTGGGACGTTAAACCCAACAAATCAATCATTCGTGCAACATGGAACGGTGTTGTGTTTCCAGCTGCCGTGAAAACTATGACGATGGGTTATAAGTGTACGCTCGAAATCCCTCCGAAGTGATAACGCACAGAAAAAAGCGCCTTTTTGAGCTATCCCACAGAAGAATTTCATGCCAACAGTGTATTCGAAGGTAAAGAATTCCTAACACTGCTTTATCGGGTGTGTTAATCTTCTTTCTTAGCTGCAACAGCTGTAATTGTCGCAAAGTAATACTTTTTTTCGAACATAATGAGAATAATTCAACATAAAGATGGAGAAGAGTTCATTTCTCGTGAATATTCGCTGAGTAGTGGGGTGCATACATTAAAAGCGCTGAGAACTATAATTAAAATAACTTCTATTTTGCTCTCACTGCCATAAACTAAACCTGGTTTGGTCTCTGTATTTTCTTTTCTGCATATTGATGTGTGCAACCATCCTCCAATGCCAAGCGTGTTATGTAGCAAATTATTGCGACAATAAAAATGGTATTCTCATGATGCGGTGCAAGAAATGAAACATAAGTAGTCAGAAACAAAAATGTAATTTTCTCTCATTGCGGATGTAAAACCCGCCTTCGAAGACGATTTCATTTTTCCTTGGCTTGCTTCCTTTATTTATTTGAAAGATTCTTCGCAGGCGCAATACTTGCCTGGCCCATTGATCTCAAACTTCATAGTGTCACGTTAAAAAAAAAAAATCTGTTTGCTACGGTACCAGTATCACTGTGACGTTTTTTTTTTCTTCTTTTTATGATCAGATTCGTGCATATACCACAGTTAAATAATTAACAAGGAGAAGCTAATCGCAGGTTATATTTACGCGTAGTGTGTTTCATGTGTATCGAAATTATAACAGCCGTCTTTTTTTCTCTTGCGCACGCAGATTTGTGAACTCCATTTTTATGCAGATGATTTTATAACGACGCTGTGGCATTAAGATTAACCAACAGGAAGGTAAACAGAAGCATAACGAGAGGGATGCAAACGTGTACCTCCTATCTTTCAAAACTGTCCAAAATACTTGTCCTCAAAGTCGTGAATCACTAGCGAGGAAACGCGGTGAATCGTTAGCGAAGAAGAACGCAAGAGACAGAGGGAGAGCTCTGATTTGCAAGAAGCTGTAAAGAAATCACTTCAGTCTAGTGAACTTGAGCATAAGAGAAACAAGATGACTTCATACACGGACTTCAAAGATGAACCTGTCAAAGATCTGCAATAATGATTTCTGGACAGTAACTATCAGTGACGAGTGCGTGAGGTGTCTTGTCATCGAAAACAATCCCTCTGCTTAAGCTAAATGCTCATTGACTGCTCTTCGAGATCTCTCACTGTTGTTCTGAAAGGAGTGCAACTTCGATCGCTTTCTTGGGGAAGCACTGTACCAAGTCGATTGTGCAACACTCCTCCCCTATCGTTGTCGTTGGAGCAGCTCGATAGACACTCAAGCGAGCTACTTGAAATAAGGAAAGAGTCAAAACACACAGAAATACTGAGGTTCATTATTATGCTTCTTGAAGACTTCGTGGATATGCTGCACATGCTTCCTTCAAGAAATTTTCATGCTCCGCTTGTTTCTGCGCACTAGTTATAGAAAACAGGAAAATTTAGGTAGAAATAGTTCAATGATAGCCAACCGAACCGGAGGAGGGCTGAAATTTTCACAACCACCTGTCGTCAGCTTGGTTCCGGTAACGTAGTTGTGCAGAAACTGCCATTGGGAGGATGCGCCAAACACTCTCTCATGCAGTGACCAACGTGGTATCATCGCTTCGCTGGCATTTTCCTTGCTGGAATCGCAAACTAACACTGATACATACACCGCACAAACTGTCTTGCGCTTGGTAGTTCGCACAGCAACCAACGTTGTCTTGAACAACTTTTGCTTACTGAAAAATCACAGCATCCAAGACAATGGGGAGTTTTAGAACACCGTTTGCAAGCGCTGGGGGCGTTGCGGGCGTAGCGGTTGCCATATGAATTTTAGAATAGCGTTTGCCCTGCTGCGAACCGCAACGCACGATCGGAGCGACACCGTAGCCTCGAAACCAGCGTTTTCGGGCCACATGCGGGCCGCGATCACCGCACGCTATTTCATTACGGATTTTCTGCGCGCGGGCCGCGAACGCCGACTCGCGTTACGACGCATGCGCAGAGGCAGCGACCACACCGCAAGGGCTTGCGGTGCGCTATTCTAAAACTCTCTAATGCACAGAAAAAAGCCACAGCACGGAAATCGGCAACAATGAAGAAAAAAAGTGATGTTCTAACAGAATAAAGCTTATCTGGAGTGGTATGGTTTCTTAAACTCTCTTGAGAGTAAAACTATATGCAGAACGCTTCCCTTGTGCCCGAGAAGAATTCACAAATACATGACAGAGTATTTCGCACCCATCACAGACTATAAAAACACCAGTAGAAGCGAGCGCGACGCTCCGGAATACCGTGACGCAGCGTGACGTCCCGGGGTGACGTCACGCAACCATCTGAAAGGCCCTAGGGATCTAGGTGGTGTTGGCGGAGACCGGTATTGTCACTCCAGCCAAAGTAACACTGTTCGGTCTCTACGGTCTGACCACTTAGCTATAACTTGTCTGTCCGGTACTGGGGTGACGTTTTCGCTGGCGGAGACTTGTGTGCCCGTAATAGATCGTGCCCCGTCAAGCTAATGTCGCTTACCGACCAGCTTCGTTTCGGTCGAAGTCTCGTTGTTGTGCTCGAGAAGGTGGTCGAACGCCTGCATGAGCTCCAGCCCGTCCAGTTGGTTGTTGTCGTCGTAGTCGTGCATCCTGCAAAACAGATGGCGCCACCACGACAGTTGCGTGCTCCCACTGTCAGCAGAGCGGGAGATTCAATTTCACCTCTTGCAAAAAAAAAAAAAAAAAGGAGGGGGGGGGGAAGGGGGACAAGGGAAAGCAGCCTCTTCAAGATTTCCGCCCATCCCCGCTCCCCTAAAGGAAAATATATTTAAAACACAACGCACAAGGTCTGCGCATCCTTGCCTCTCTGAAGGAACTCGCTCGTCGTGATTGCCCTTCTAATGTCGGCTACCTTACGCCTATTAATTAACCTCGAAAGCTCCAGTAACTCAATTTTCTCGATTGAATTTGAGGCTTTCATGGTTTGTCATCCCTTAATGAGATTTTTCGTTTCCTGGGCTAGTTTGCCAGTATCCTGTCTACCTCCAACTTCCATTGCGCTCTCTTTGGTAATTATACTTGTAAAATTATCTGATACTTCGATGATACAAGTAAGATTACCTCGCTTAGAGCTGTGAATATATTCTGAAGTAAAACTCTGAATTCCCGTCCTTTCCCTCTCAGCGCTAGCCCATTCATTGGCTTCTTAGGTATCAATTTATTCCTTTTTATTTTTAAATCTAGGAGAATTCGAGCTCTCACCATTCTATGGTGAGAGCTCGAACCTTGCCAACTACTTCTACATCCTGTACGATGCCTGGGTTTGCATACAGAATGATTTATATTTCATTTTTAGCTTCGCCATTTCAACTCCGGCATGTCTACTTGCGGTTAGCCTATTTTCTGTAGGAGGTATTCGAGATCTCTAAAATATTACGTTCTAAGAACTCTTCTAATAACTCCCCTCTGGCATTTCTAGAGTCGATATGCCATATTCCACCAATGCATGGTCTCTGGCCTGTTTTTTGCCTACTTTTGCATTAAATTCTCCCATAAGTATAACACACTGTGTCTCTACTTAATTAATTGCTCTCTCTACGTCTTCGTAGAAGCGTTTAACCAAATTATCATCATCGCTTGACGTAGGCCTGTACCACTTTCATCTTTTACATTTTGTTAAGCTTAATTACGATGCTTGCCACCCTCTCACTGATACTACAGTATTCCTCTATGTTTCCAGCGGTATTCTTCTGTATGAGAAACCCCATTCCTAGTTCTCTTCTGTCAACTAATCCATGGTAGCAAAGGACCTGTCCGTTCTTCAGCATTGTATAAATCACACTTGCCCTCCTGACTTCGCTAAGTCCTATTACATCCCATTTAACACTCCCTCATTCATCAAATATCACGGCTAGACTAGCCTCACTAGATAGCATTCTACCATTGAACGTTCTACCCCCCCCCCCCCCCCCTTTCCGAAAAAAAGTTCTGGCTAGTCCCTACCCAACAAATTATAATTAGCAGTCACGAAACAATAAAGAAAATGGGCCTCTTGCGATCATTTTGCTGCAAAAAATATAAATACGAATTCTTTCACAGCAAAAATTTAAATTACCACGACAACACAAGAATGACGAACCTCATGAAGTAAAAAGTCGTTTCCTCGGTGTCCAGATTGCCCTCCTTTGCAAAGAGCAGGACACGGGACAGGTCTCTCTTGATGTGCCTGGACAGAGAAGGAATTCGAGCGAAAAAAAAAAAAACATTGTAAAGGTTTAACCTTTCAGGAAAGATATATTAACCCTTGCTCATCTTTCAATAGCTCTTAACCGCAGGGAAAGTGAGAATATTCAATGTTTCGAATACAACTCGAATGCGTCTAGCTACGTGATTCGTGTTAGACTAGACTAATCGCCATGGCAAGTTCCCGAATTTCCGACACGAATATTCGACTTAACAAATCATCACTCCTATTTCGTAAATATCCGACACGAATATTAGACTCATTTTCCCACAAGAGAAACGGCGTTATTTCCCATTAGCGCAAGTCTCTGGGTAATATATTGAACGTGGTACACTATACATCTGCTAAAAAAAGAAAATATAAACACTATAAATAACAAAACTTTGCTTTTAGGACATGCCCGTGCGCTGCATCTGTTGAGACAAAGCAGCTCATTGAGGTTGGCTAGTCTCACCAGGTTTGGAAAACCTTGAAGCAATCCGAACTTCCTGTAGCAACACGACAATCCCCTTACTGGTACGCAACGATTTCGGTTTATTTACCGCCCCGCCATGGTGGTCTAGTGGCTAAGGTACTCGGCTGCTGACCCGCAGGTCGTGGGATCGAATCCCGGCTGTGGCGGCTGCATTTCCGATGGAGGCGGAAATGTTGTAGGCCCGTGTACTCAGATTTGGGTGCACGTTAAAGAACCCCAGGTGGTCAAAAGTTCTGGAGCCCTCCACTACGGCGTCTCTCATAATCAAATGGTGGTTTTGGGACGTTAAACCCCACAAATCAATCAATCAATTGGTTTATTTACTGACAAGCACTTCTTCAGCTTATATATTGTCATGGCGCCTACGATAACTTAATGGGGCTGATTATTCCTTGTAAACTCCTTACGTATGAGACATTCTACGAATGCCATTAGATACAGAAACGCGCTTGTTTGGGCCTCTTGATACGTTAGAGAACACATAGCAGGTCAGCGCTTAATTACACGGACAAAGCGCACTGTGCCGCTCTTCTTTGTTAGTGTCTTTGCACGCTGCCCTGTTTAATTATCTGGGCTTTATATGCGCACGGTATGCAACTCTCTCCTTCGCATTATTATTGTCAAAATGACCTCACACCAACAACATATTCATATTGCTCATGAATTACAAAAATATTCGATCATTTAATTGACACAGTTACGTGCAAATGTTCATAATACGATTAAATTCTTACACTTCGATAATAGATCACCACAAATTTTTAGACGACCTAATTATTAACCGTTTAAAGATGGAAGCATTTAAGACCGCTTCAGTCCTGTCCGCAAGGCGCGTAATGTATATTAGCAAATGGTGTTAGTCAACTTAGAGCTTTGGGAAACATGGTTCGTGCATTACAGACGATATTTATCCGGCAGCGCCAAACACACCAAATGTGGGGAACGCATTAGACGAACAAGCAAACAGCCTGCCGTTACGGCAGGACCCTATTATTGAAGTTTAGTCATTTTTTTTTATTATTGTCGTCACCACGTTCGTAAACTGAAGTGATAAAACGACGAGGTCTGCACTCTACGAAAAACGTAGGACTAGAAGCTCGTCCAGTTAGCGCGCGCCATTTCCATCTCCGGTTAATGCCACGCTGCCAGCGGCGAGAAAGCGAAAACACCTGTTTACAGCAGCTCCCTACTTCAAGCCACAAATAGTTTTCGCCGTGAGCATATTAAATAGATGCGTTCTTAGCGACCTATGACGCACCGCTGACTAATTTTTCCAAGACTGGCACGAGTGGGGCTTCATAAACAAGCTGGGAGTATGTAAACAAGAACATGCCGTATGACGTCACTCGCACAACGACGCCGGGCTTAAACACTTTGTTTTTCCTGGTCCGCGGCTACCACCATCTGCTTTAGGTGGGCTTTTGTCTCGGAAAGTTGGCGCGACACTTGCGAAGTTAACCAGTACGAACACGGAGGACGATGACGCAAGACGCGTGTATAACTCAAAGGACGAAGATGAAAGACATGTAGAATAGAACCAGCTCTGAACACTGGATCTATTGTACGTTTCTTTCGTCTTCGTTCTTCTTGTTGTATATGTGTGAACACTGGTCCTGTTCTACATACATTTCGTCCTCGTCCTTCATGTTGTATATGTGTCTTTCGTCTTCGTTCTTCTTGTATATGTGTGAACACTGGTCCTGTTCTACATACATTTCGTCCTCGTCCTTCATGTTGTATACGTCTTTCGTCTTCGTCCTTCATGTAGTATATGTGTGAACACTGGTATTGTTCTACGTATTTATGTCCCCATCCTTCATTTTGTACATGCATTTTTCGTCTTCGTCTTTCGGGCTGGTCAAGTATACGCTAACGTCCAGCTGGTGACTGCATCAGTCTGTTCCTTAGAGAGTCTTGCTGTTTCACGTTTGAACTCTCAGCGACAGATAAAAATAAAACGCCGGCAGAAGTAAACCTGCAGAATACGTGATTGTTCAGCTGCACCACAAAAGTGTCATAAGATTTGGCAATCTTTGTTGCAGGCATTTCTTTAACCTTCATGCGAGCATCTGTTGACATTCGTATGCCCCGACTTATAAAGCACCGTTTCTAAAGTTCGAAATCATTATTATTCTTAAAAAACACGCAAAAGTTGTAAAGTTAAAAAGTTACGAAGCCGTTGGTTGTTGGAAGGGCTAAATTTAAGCAATTTCCTGAGAACTATACCTTAATTCCCTGCTTATTCGGTAACCATACCATGGTTACCGGGTAAGCAGAGTGAACTATACAGAGGGGACTGTATAATAGTCCCCAGAGGTAACTGTGAATTGTACAGCCAGGTCTCGAAGGCTACGCTTTTTTTTCCACCCGCTCGTGCTGGAAGCATATGGAAGTAGATACGCAACACAAAACACATGTTTTTGACACCCCTCTTCGAGCTCCCGAAAACGTTTGGGTGATTATTTCCCTTAGTCAGCTTTGTTTTGAGACAGAACTCTACGCTTTCATCGTGGCTTGGAAATGGCGCGCTGTGATTTAAATATACCAACGTGCGTCGTCCGCCGATCTCGGTGCCGGGCCACGCACCCGTGCGCTTGCACCAAGGCACCTGTGTGCCATGTAGTTGTATATGCACTCCTATCAAAGCCCACCTTGAGAAAGAAACAGAGGTTATAGCCATAGACATGGCAGCGCTGGTAACTTCATATTCTGAAGTATACTAGAGAGTTCCTGTGAGCCTGAGTGGCAGTGCCTAGTCCGGGACGCCATTGGAAATCGCCGCTAGCTGGGCGCACGCCACCAAGGAGCATTGAGCATTCAAGGTAGAGCAGCCGAGCAGGTACTCCTCCCAAGCCTCTCTAGTTGGGATGGGAAAGGGGGTGAGAAAGGGAGTGGAGTGGCAGGACACGAAGCCACAACGCGAAAGGTGTCAGTTAACACACGACAAGCTGGACGCGTGCCAGATATTTCTGGTATGAAGTGCCGGGCGACCGCTGGACTAAGGAAAGTGTTAGTCTGAAGACGGCGTAGCAGTCGTTCGTCCGCTTTTGCCAGACCGCGTGCGGGGCCAGGGTAAAGTCGGTGCGAACTGTGAAAAAAATATAGAAAATCACGGTAGCGTTGGAGACTGGAGTTCCCAGAGTCTGACTCAGGACACGGAAGGGCAGCGACCCGGAGGGGAGAAGTGCGGGCAGCATTTGCCGCCTCATTGCCGGGAAGACCTGTGTAGCCTGGAGTCTATACTACTCTTACTCAGTGAGGGATTAAGTGCCAGGAAGCGTCTTGAATGAGATGAACACTGCAGCCAATGGGGTGAAGGAACTCCGGATGTATCTTCGACAACAGACTGAGCGCGAGTCTCGGATAATTTGAGCAGTGGGATGGATGGGAGGGTTCGCCATTTCGTAGAGGGGGAGGGGTTGAGTTTCACCATGGACACGTCCCCTTCCCTCAAGGACACAGGCACAAAATTTTCGGGAAGAAAAATTCCCAAACATATATCACCACATTCCATTAATAATTGTCAGTATTTCAAATTAAAAAGTTACACATTTTTAGGCGCGTCTTGAAAATTACTGTTTTATATTCGAAAACTATTAGACTTGTACTCTATCTATAGTCGTGTTCGATTCGCTATGATCGCTACGATATTCGTATTCCATTCGGTTCTAAATATCACTATTCGTACATCCTCGTAAAAAAAACACTGCCTTTCCATAATTACCATGCAGCGTGCACATTACACAATGGCAGGACAGGTCTGGCTGAACAAAAACACGGCTTATACACGGCCCCCATATATGACTGGGGAGGGTGCCGAACCCCCGTCCAAGCGCAAGCGTGTATAGTTAGAGCCAAGTGGTTAATGCCGACTGTGGACGTACTCTGAGTCTCTGGATATCTGGACGGCGCTGTAGCGGCTACGGAGGTCCTCGATCTCCTGGAAACTAGGAGCCCCCTGGTCGACCCCAGCGTCGTCTACCTCCGGTATCGCCGCGTACCGGGGCCACAAAGCGGCGGCCAGCAGCACCCACGCGGTAAGCCAGCGCTCGCCGAGCATCGTAGGCCTGGGAGGCGTCGGCGAAAAGTTCTGAGCTGCAAGGAAGAAGGAGAGACACGCGCTCTGGTAGCTGTGGGGCCCGCTCATTCAGAGTATCGTCGTCCATTTTATGAAGGAGAGGATAACTAGTCGCAGCATAGCGTATCTATATTATAAATTTAGGACCTCAGTTGACCGATCGCCAATTGCACGAACTATTCAGTTGTACGAACTTTATTACCCCCCTTCCACCTCCGAAGCCCCGTTGGGCCCAAAGCTAAATCAATGCACAGCGCATTTCAGCTCTACGAACATATTTTATGACACCATCCAATGTCACATCGATCAGAAATTGCCGGGAAAACTGGGTAGGCACAGCGTTTGCGTATTGGGAACTATGTCGTCTGTGACTCTCGAGTTGAGACATGTACCACTCTGTCTAAGGAAAAGACTGTAGCGAGCGTCCTGCCTCAAGGGAGGAAAAAGAAGAGGTAACCCACGTACAGGAAGCAGGATGAATATTGCTTCAACTGACTCAATAGCGTCGCAAATGCTGATTAAGCGGTGGAACTGGTGGCATCGCTTATATCTTGGCCCTTAACGAACATACCAGACCGAATGAGAGACCGTAAGCTTTTCCAGGATGGTGGTTATCAGGTGGTCCTCTTCTCCGCACTGCATACCTGCTTCGCTCCGGCCGTAGCATCACTAACATCACCTTAGTTCTCGTCCTCAATGCTCAGCCTCACCGTCGCCACATCGCTATACCCTTTGCCTACCAGGCTCAACTCCCTTCTCGGCTTCCCTCTCATCCGCTTAGTTTCATCCATAATCTCCCTCTCCTCAGACATAACTCTCGCTGCTGGACTAGGAAGCGTGGACTATGGATCCCAAGGAGTTTACCTCTGCCCTAAACAATTCCGGTGTTAAATGTACCCGGCGCAACGTGTGAAATAGAGCGTCACAGTAAAAAATGAGAACCCTCTTTCACGGAGAATGCTGAAGGTATAGCGGTTCCGAGCAATTCTGTGAGCAAGAATACAACTATCTCCTTAAGACGTAGCCTCTTCACGGAAGTCATGCTTCAGCACAGTCACCACAGAACAATCCGTCACTCTATTAGGGCAACAGATCTTATTCCGTGGTCAAAATACAACAATTTTCCTTCGAACAAGGCGTTCTTACGTATTCTATACATTAGATGTTTGTATTGTTCCACACCACAGCTGTGCCATGACGCCTGCTTGCAAAATATAGCAATGGAGGATTTCATTCATGTTCTGCGTGCCTGTGAATGTGAGTTATTTGTGTTGTTTGACGGAGAGTTTTGTTGGCTGGACACACTGTTAATTTAGTTTCTGGGCACACCTTCATCTGCAAGTGAACACAGGGTTCATAGAATGATTACGACGTACTGTATGTTTTGCACAGGTAGCATGATTTTGTGGAATGAATGCAGTCATTCATGGCTAGCTCCCTAAAATACTTGTTTGTTATGTACACAACACCAAATTGAACAGGAGTTCAGCTGAACAAAACTGCAAGTTATTGCCAACAACTCATGCTATATATATATATATATATATATATATATATATATATATATATATATATATATATATATATATATATATATATATATATATATATATATATATTGTTGGGACGTTTATTGGCGGACACTTGTCGATGATGCTTGACAGCGACAGGCAATGCGGGTACCGACTCTCTGCACGAGCTGCTCTTCTTTTTTGCTAAAGGGCGACCCACTAGAAAGCGCTGGAGAGGACTGTTCGAAGGCTTCGCCACAATATATATATATATATATATATATATATATATATATATATATATATATATATATATATATATATATATATGTGTGTGTGTGTATATATATATATATATATATTGTGGATAAATAAAAGATATTGTGGATAAAAAAGATAACTTGCCATGGGCAAGATCCGAACCTGCAACCTTCGAATAACACGTTCGATGCTCTACCACTGAGCTCTATCCTGCCCACGGCAAGTTATCTTTTCACCCACTTTTCTTTCTTCTCATTTACATTACAATTGGCCTAATAACTTTCCCTATACCTTCCTTGGCAATATTTTCTGTTAGATCTCATATATATATATATATATATATATATATATATATATATATATATTGATGGTAATGAGTGTCAACATGTTCGTGTTTCAGGGAACAATGCTGGGTATTATGGGTGTATTCATAAACAGTAACAACCGAGGGGGGGGGGGGGACACGCACAGACATCTCTCGCGTCCGCTCAGAAATATTGATTTGCCTATTTGTTGTGACGTCACAAAACGAACTAGAATATATTCTATAAGTTCGGAGCAGGATCACGCAGGCGTTCAAATCGCAATCACCAAAGAAGCCAAGGTTGGAAGAGAATCTGTTAGGTTACTTTTCCATTTAAGATTTGAGCGAAAGAAGTGGTGACGCCAAATAGACTTGATAAGGAAGAGGGAGCAAAGTTGATGCACGTGTATAAATCCCTAATGAGCAGCGAAGTCGGCTAGGAATAATCCTCTTCCCTCATTTAATCTCCGCCAAGCGGAACGCACCTGCTCACAGCCACTTTCGAGCAGCTGCGTTATACATGGGGTTGAGGTAGCTAATATTGAGATAATTATAACTGTCCAAGTTAGAGACCTTGAAGATTTGAAATTCCAGCTTCAATAGTTTAGCTTTCTCAATTTCTCAGCCTCAGATCAAACTAGTCTCGAAGTTTGCAAATCGAGTACTACGTAGCCGTATGGAGTTATGGGCTCTCAGGCAACTTTTCCTATGCGATTATCAATTATATAAAGTTAGCACACCACTCAACCTGGGGTGGCGCCAGGATTTTATCTACTTAAAGATAGGAGGGGAAGTCTACTCATGCACTGTGGTTTGACTATCTTGAATAAGGAAACAGTGCAGTAAAAACGAAGCCTAAGAAGAGGAACGAACAACTCGCCAAACAAGTCATCGTTTATCTGCTTCGTCCTTGTGTTTAGCTGTTTCCTGATCCAAGATGTTCACCAAACTTGCCAACAAGTTTACCATATTTGATTTTTTTACTGTTTACTCGGAAATTTGAAGCGGAACGGGAAAAAATTCGGGAGGAGGCGATCTCCCCAGCACTTATTTAACTCAGACAATCACCTCAAATATCCTTTTTTTTTTTCGTTTGTAAACTTTGCCTTGCCATTTTTTTCGCCCTGTGCTTGTATTATAACCTGCTATATTTATGCTCTCTTGTCATTTATTCAGTTATTTAAATATTTTAGTATCCCTCTACATCATTTTATCACCCTGTCAATACTGTCCGAGGATAGATGGTGCTTAGTCGAGCTGCAAAAACTGCAGCTTTCTTGCAGTCTGCACATGTTTCGCCATTGTATGAGGTTTGGTGAAATATAAACGCTGATCAATTGAATGATTGAATGACTGATGGATGGATGAACCTGACACATTTGCTCTAAATTCATTGTGTTCTCGCTAGCTTTGCGGAAAAAGCAACAATTTCTGATGTTTTGTGTACCGAAACCGCGATATGATTATGATGACTGCCGTCGTGGAGGCTTCCAGAAATTTCGACCATCTGCGGTTCATTGAGGTGCTCCTAAATAAGTGGCATTGACCTTAAGTATTTCCACCCCCATCCGATCACCTCAGCAAAGATCGAACCCGTGTCTTTCATGTCTGCAACCGAGCACCCTAACCACAGTGCTACCAGAGCTTGCGTGGTGGCAGTGGTTTTGGGGCTTGGTGACACCATGCCACCAAGCTAACAGATCGTTGGCTTGATTTACGGCTGCGGTGATTTCGTGCCGTTGAATGAGACGAGGAAAAAAGAGAGAGAATGAAAAACGCTCCTCTACCTTGACTCGGGCTTACATTATAAACCTCGCAAGCATTTCAAATTAATCCGGCTCACCACATTATTGCACCTTTTTTATCCAGCAGGTTGCTTTGCAATGTTAACCCCCCTTTCTCTCTTTGACGCCCTCTTTCTTATACCAAGCAATAGCCGACTCACTCTGCTTGCATTTCTTTTTCGATTTTTTTCTACGTTCTCTTGCATGGGCATCCTTCAAAAGTCACAACATATCCACGGAGTGAATGATGATGAGTGTGGTGAAGCGTCCGTCAGCCCGTCCGTGCTTTGTCCATCCGTTCGTTCTTGCTTCCGTCCGTTCGCGCGACGATCCGTGCGTCCACCCATGCCTTCATGCGTCTGCAGCCATCCGTATTCTAGTCCGTCCGCCCGTGCGTCCATCTAGTGAACACTCCAAGTACCGCCATCTCCCATCTCGCATCCCGGTGGCTAGGTACGACAACGACAGAGGATGAATGCAGCATAGTGCCGCCGCTGGTGGATATTATGCGCGATCCCTCTCTTGAGCACTGGGAGGCCGTGTTGACCAGCTCAGACCCAGTCGTCCAGTTAAGGGTCATGGAGTGGGCCACACAGGTCACCGCAAACTTTGGGTTGATGTCCATCTAACACGGAATCGTCCGCAGTTGCTTTCTGACGAAATAAAGTTTTACCATCCATCCGTGGACAGAACCACGCCTTAACGAACTTCGCCCCTAAAAGTCCCAGCATGCAGAGTTGCAGTTGGGTGGAATTCAAAAGGTGCCAGAACTCCAACCAAAAACATCCAAAAGTACTCGGATAGGCTTCAGCGTGTTTTCCATTGTCTGTCTATTTGTTCGACACTATAGTGGCGAACAAGACACGGACGGGATCACGTGACTCGCGAGTCTTGCCGCTGAGGGATTATGGTCCTGCTTATCGTTCTGAGTACCGTCTCTCGTTCCGAGCAGGACTTCCCCAACACAAGAAACACTTGAATTTTTTTAGAGTTCTGGCTTGCCACTTATATCATTCACTCTATACTCCCCAACAATCGCTGGTGACCGCTCACGCGTCGAACATATGAACCTGACTGTTGCGTGGCGCGCGCGTGTTCAGTCTATATTTAACTGACACGCTTTGCGTGCACTGCACGGCTCGTGGCTGCTCACTCTGCTTTTCGTGAGATATAACAAGGCCGCCAGGATAACGCCTGGGTATCATATTCACTGCCACCTGCTTCTAGGTCACAGAGGCACGCGGTCGGGATGACGCTGGCGCCCGTGCTAGAATCACGACGGCTGCGATAGAATTACAGCCACTGGCGTCTGTGCGCACTGCAACAGCAGCGATAGAATTACAGTATACGTACTATGCACCGAATGACGCAGTTTCTGAACGCGCTACAGTTACCCAGCTCCATTCAACGCGGCAGCTATAGCAGAACCTGGTGACTAAGTTAAGTGAACATTGCGACTTTGTACGTCGCGCCTTGTGACAGGTAGGGTTTAATGCGGTGGTACAAAAGCGGGTAAAAGAAATGCAAAACGTTGACGCGACAAAATATTTTGTATTCAGGTGGTATAGCCATTTCCTCTGCGCTATCGTATCGTGTCGGCGACGCCAGAAGGCTTGAACATCGCACAATATTAGACAAACTCACTTCCCTTCTCTCCCACTGGTTTTCCACATGAAATAAAAGCATAAGAATAATACCCGAGGTTTTACGTTCCAAAACCATGATATGTCCATGAGAGACGTAGTAGTGGAAGGCTCTGGAAATTTCTACCATCTGGTGTTCTTTAACGGGCACTCCTGACATCGCACAATACACGGACTTCATTTCACCTCGATCGAAATGCGACCTCCATGGCCGGAATCGAACCCGCAACCTTTGCGTTAGCCGCGGAACATCATCATCACTGCTCAAACAAGGGCGGACGGAAATAAGTATACCAAAAACATTTAGCACCTCAGTCGAATGCACTCAACGTGTTCATGTGAGCTTCATCACAATAAACACGCATCGTTCGTCAAGCAGGTCTATATAGAAGTAAAATTCTTCATCTGCAACTTAAGTTTCATCTTCCTGTAAAGCCTGGTGCCAGCCACGTTGTTACTTCTAATTCGTTTGTCTCTTCCAGCTCTTCGTATACACAGACATTCGCACATTCATTAATCGTGCATGATCGTGATTAGAAGGCTGAAGCAAGTGCCCTGCGAAATTGTCTAGCAGAGTCCGTCTGTAAATGATTACACATAATACACAGGGCGCGAACAACTTGGGCGTTTAGACGAATGTTTTCCTATCACTTTGTACCACGACGTGTATTAACAGGATCGTGAAACACCGAGTCCACCGACCCGATGGTTTGCATTCGCGTAGGCGTCAACCATATATAGCACTGTTCATTTGGTTGTTGAAGATACAAAAGCCGTAAGGTTTAACAGAAGATATGGCAGCACCAAAACCCAACGGTAAAATAGTCCATATTTGCGCATTAAACGAAAAAGATGCCGTTTAAGTGGGCGTCAGTAACGCTGCATACCCAGCCCAGCACGGGGTGCGTAATGCTATGATGCATCGAGCGTATATACGTGTAACCTGATGCCCTTAGGAACGAAGAGGAGACGGACGTTACTGCATTGATAAGTGCCGACATGCCTGACTCACCGAGCTTGCCGAAACGACGCCTGCAAGAGAGAAGACCTCTCTGCAGAACATCAGCGACGCCAGTGGGGAGAAGCTGCACGAGCGCCCGAGCGGACAGAAAGAAAACGAAAACGACCGAGACTTTTTAATTGCTTTTCATTTCGCCAATGTTTTTTTTTCTTTCTTTTTACACTATTTTTGTTTGAAAGAAATAGTGCAGTTACCATGTCTAGGATATCAGTTATATGTTTTCTTGGCCAGTCCCCCATTGTGGGTATGTGCCATAGTATCCAGGCTGCAAACAAACCAACAAGCCCTCTGTCCAGTGGTGATGACATACCAGCGAAAGTCAGTTTTTTTTCTAATAAAGAGTATATCTCTCTAATAGTAATGATCATTATGCTCCTGGTATGATTGGCATCTAGCCACTCAAAAAATAGGACCAGAGCTGTGTATATCATAGGCTCAGATGTATCATGTGCCAATAGTTAAGTGAAGTGAAGGGGAAGTTCATCATTAATTAGATTTGTTTCAATGATCCCTCTTTTTAACTCGTGTTGATGATCCCAATGGTGATTGTATTGTATTGTTTATTTTTATTGTCTTATTTTTGCGTGCGGAGCTCTCCGGACTACGCCTCGATCTCTCGTGCCACATTGAAGTAACCAGATCAAAGTAAAGGGAGACAAAATGCAGTGATACTGCGTACTTCAATATGAATAAACAAAGGGATTTAAAAACGACACTAAGATTAAGCCATTTATATTGCTTGCTTGCTTGATAGACCGCCGCCTTAAACGTCCTGTCACCCGTGGTTCTTGGACCGAACCCTTTAGTGTGTGAGCGCCATCATCATCGTGATCATCGTAGTAAGGGTCATCATCCTCAGTATCATCAACAGAGAGGGCCCATTGGGCTTTGATGCACTGAGGAATGGAGAGGAAACACCGATGCCATGGACGTTTTCTTTATGTTTTTATACGAAGTACGTTGCCTAATTGGGTTCGCATAAATACCGTTCAAATCTCACAAGGCTAGATCTCCCGGTCATAATGATACATCCTGTTCACTTGGCGACACTTTGTACTACATTGTAATAAAAGCGAACTGAACGAGCTTACGCGCGCGACTCGCAAGTTCTAAATGTAGGTTTGACGCAACCCAACGTCATCTGCACGCGCGGATCTCTGATGCGTGTTGGCGTGCATCCACGCTCGCTCACCAATTGTCAAGAGATGTCTGTGCGCAATACCGCTGCACTACATGACGTGTTTTTTCTTTCTTCTGCTTTTTCGGTGGCTCTGTTGCGTAATCAAGATGGCAGTAGAAAACTGGCAGCGCCTGTCGGCAGCGGGCCACCCTTACAATAAAGTTTAGTAACGTTAAGTTGACTGTCTAAAAACGATTGTTACTAGAGCCTGCCAAGAGTCAAAAAAGTATCTACCAACTGTCTTTAGACTGCTTTACCAACAATCTGTCAACGCTCTGACTGCAATTGGCCACCAACTTTGAACAGAATCTTGTTCACAGGCTGTTTGGTGACCACGTAGTGACGTCCTATCGTGGTCACGCACTGTCTTCACGACAAACTTCGGTCAATTCTGTCAACATCAGTGATGACTTCGCCAGAAAAAATCGAAGGAACTGGAGGTTTTTCTAAACAAACTCAAAAACCTCCGTAAAGAAACGAGCAACGATACTCCTTTAGGTACTTGGTTGCAGTGGCCGACTTTGGTGGCAATGCTGGAAAACCACATGAGGTGCAGAAAGCTATGATGCCTTCGACCCTGCAGGCAGTGCGGATACACGTTAGTTACGGAAAGCTTTCGGGGGAGTGCAGATGGATCAGTTGAAGCGACTCAGAAGAAAAAGTAGCAGTGAAATAAGAAAAAGAAAATGACATTCGACATTAAGTCATCCCAGGCGAACGTATGAGGGAACACGTGACGTTTAGTATAATAAAGTTGTTCTCACTCACGTGACGTTTAGTAGTTGGCTCACCAGGCTGGGGCGAAGTCCCACCCCGTAACCTTAGTTCCAGAGGCGACCGCTAGAGGCGCAGCTGTTATTCTGATTTCACGAATGCTAGATGGCGCGCATAAAGCACTCGCTCTTGGTGCGCTTCCTTTCTCTTCGCTGGGAGACAAATGGGCGGATATTAAATGAAGTGATGCCAAGGGTGTTAAGGTATACGGTATTAAGATCACGCATATAGTGCATTTTAATGTAATTTAACATTGTTTACATAATGTGTAAATATAACAACGTGTTGCCGTCTTTATATTATGGTAGACGAATTTGTACGGAGGATTCGCAGGTTTTCCCGATATTCTCCGAGCCAGCTCCTCAATGATAATTTATTTCGTGAATATGACACGATTTTTTTTCTGTATCACTGCTACTATATTAACTTAGCCAAAGTTGCTGTTGGTGGCTACCTTGCACCGAATTGGCTACTTTACGACCCGCTTGTCGAAGAAATGTTCCAGTTGGTGCCATGGCTATTTTTTGCAACTTATAAACTTCTCGTTTTACTTATTTGAAATGAGTTCATGTATTCATATATAGTAATGTCGATAACACCACTCCTGTTCTATTTGTCTACAAAGTTGATCCATGTTACGAAGAAGTGCACCTACAAGTGAAAGACGAGGGAAGCTGGAAAAGAAGAGGGGAATGACCACGCTGCTTCGGTGATCACCACGGTTTTTCGTGCCTTTGCACTGACAAAACTTCCGCTTTAAACCTTTTATGCGTGCCTAACAGATTGGTGGAGGTGCGGGGTATGACGAACCCGACGACGGAAGCACTACTACCTGAATTCCCGCCGTCGCCTATCGAGATGTCTCAGCACCAGAGCTCCGGTGCTTCAAGGGCGACACCGATGGTCCCCTGTCATACTATAGCAGGTTCCGCCGAACTTTGGTGAGATGTCTGTTGAGGACATGGATGACTGGCTGAATAATTATGAGAGGGTGAGCAGAATCAATGGCTGGTACACGGAAGAAGAGCTCAGTCATGGGAATGAGAGAGAGAGATAAATGTGTATTGTTACAGAAAAGCTGAGAGGTCGGCCGGAATCCATGTTCTAGCGTGCTACTCCGCGTCAGGAAAGGGGATGGAAAGGAAAGTAGAGGGAGAGAAGATGTTGATGAAGATGAGGATGGTGGTGATGAAGCAAAATGATCTATTATGAGGTACAGTGTGGCCAATCCCCCTTGTGGGTATGAGCCAAGATC
Organism: Rhipicephalus microplus; assembly: GCF_043290135.1. NCBI lineage: Eukaryota > Metazoa > Arthropoda > Arachnida > Ixodida > Ixodidae > Rhipicephalus > Rhipicephalus microplus. The sequence goes on along the minus strand of NC_134704.1, from coordinate 42,347,344 downwards.
TCCTAGGAGACAAGACAAGACAAGACCTTCGATCAATTTATAGTCTCTTATCGTGTTCTTTATCTCTCAAAACTTGGTCAGTGCTTTCAAAATATCGCGCTGATGACGAGGTGGTGGTTATGAGTGATTATTATAAAAGATTTTTGAAGTAATAATGATTATTATGCTAGATGAGGATGACGATGATGCATTTATGACGCTCTCCAATCCCATACCCTCCCGTGCATGCATGTCCGATGGTTTTCACGGCATGGGAATTCTTTTTTTCATTTCTCGTTCTTCTTTGCTCCTTGCTTAACGTCTTGATCAGCCGGTTAGCAGAATTTCTTTTTACGGCATGGCTAAAACAAAATAAGCACAAAACACTGAACAACAATTCGAACGGAACGGGCTTGTAAACGCTGGCGAAATACCGGGAAACGCCGGCCACGTGGACGCTGTAGCGGCGCGAAAAAAAAAAGTATCTTCACAAAAAAAAAAGAGAGAGAGAGAACGCCACGCTGTAAAATACCGTGGAAATGGATCAGTTGACCTTGCGCTATATTTATGCGCGTTGGCGCTTCTCCCCCCTCCTCCAGCGTCTCTGTATCGGTGGCTAGCGGACGCCGCGGACGCTGATGTCGCAGTCCTACAAAGTCGCGCGGTAGCGAACAGTGTCGGCATTGGAGGCGGGGACAAGGTCCCCTACATCTTCGCTCGACCAGCTCAGGTCGTGTTATTATCGACCGTTTCATGTCGCGATGCGCTCACGCGTCGTCTATATCAGACGCTTAGGCGGACTGGGAAGGGGGAGTCAGTTTTGTAGGCGGAGACGTCAGGCTTATTAAGAGGGACGCCGCTGGAGTATCCTTGCCAAGGTTAGGCTTGCGAGGATATATAATAGGAGGCAATGATTTAGTCAGTGCTTAATGCCATGCATAACGAAATTGAAAGCAATAAGCCGCGATTGACACATTATTCCAAGTCTCGCGTGCGTTTGTATGGCTTTGTGGAGCGAATGTCTGTGTGAGTGAGTGAGTGATATGTGGGGTTTAACGTCCCAAAACTACCATATGATTATGAGAGACGCCGTAGAGGAGGGCTCCGGAAATTTCGACCACCTGGGGTTCTTTAACGTGCACCCAAATCTGAGCACACGGGCATACAGTATTTTCCGCCTCCATCGGAAATGCAGCCGCCGCAGCCGGGATTTGAACCCTCGACCTGCGGGTCAGCAGCCGAGTACCTTAGCCACTAGGCCACCGCGGCGGGGCAGAGAGTGAGTGAGTGAGTGAGTGAGCGGGGTTTCGTATTTGAATGCGCTCCAATTCACCTCTGACCTTTCATCCAGTCCGACACATTTATTTATCTTACCTGCTCACAACTTCATCGGCCCGACGTGTGTCCCCATTTGTACCCCGTAGGGAGCGCGTAGGTATGAGAAGGGTGCGTTAGGGAGAAATAGATGTGTTGACGGATGAAGGACAGTGATCTTGCACACAAAGCCGGCGAAACAGGATCCTCTGTTTCGTGCGGCTGGCGTGAGTAGCTGGACCGCCTTAGATCCCTTGATAAATGAGCGTTCCGCATGACATACGATTGTCGTGGTTTCGGATAGACAGCTTGTCTCCGCCCTCATTTTCCCGTGTTTTCATTACGTGAAGCATTACATATTCGTCACAAATGGTGTGCCAAATTAGCCCTATATATGCTTATTTCAGCAATATGTATAGAGTAGGTTCGCGCAATGTAAACCACAGACGCAAACACGCAAAAAAAAAACACATACACACACTAGGAAAGATTTTGAGGCAGTCCTTCATGTTGTCATATGGTTAGAATTCAAGCCCAACTGCCAGCACGCCAACTTTTTGAAATAATGCTCAAAACGTTCCTCTATAACCTGCTTTCCAAATAAGTTTGACCATTGTTAAGTTGGATACTTACGACCTGAGCTCAGTGATAAATTGGTAATTTTATTCCAATTAAACTTATTTACGCTGCTTAGACAAACAGCTGATCGCTTGAGCCAATTTCTTGATTGTCCTGGTGGCAAGCGCTTTCTAATAAATGCAGGTTCACAAAATCATAGCATGACCGTTACAACTAATTTTGTTTTGAAAAGCTGCATCTATAGGCATAGTACTACGTGGTGTCTTCACTGTTCACACTATTTTGCCACTCCTGTGAAGTCTATTTCATGTCAAAGCCCTCCAAGCTTGCGTAGTTGGCGGTACTCTTCCATACCATGACCATCAAACATAGAAGCTCAGTCACTGATAACCATTATTCAGCCTTTTATATGGTAGGTTTGCAGCTTCCTATAGAAGGCGTACAACAGTTTTTTTAAACGGGGGAGGGCGGCATGAACTACTCTTTGTGCATATTTGTGTGTGTGTTTCTACGTGTGCGTGTAGACATACACATGCAAAGATGAAAAATTTTGTGGGGCAAAATTAGACCCCCCAAAAACCACCCTCCTTCCTGTCTCCGTCATTGCTTATTATAATGAACCCCAGTGCCCATATTTATCAGTGCTTCAGCCATAAATCGCCAATCGCAACGTGGCACTTCGAATTTCACGTTATGTTTAACACTACGAATTAAGAAACTAAATCGCGCTAGTTGGTTTATTCATTTAAAATGTTTATTAAGTGTAATATTGAGCACGAATGAAGACGAATAAAAGACGAAACGCGTCCTGTCCTTCACTCATCTTCATCTATGTGCAATAGTGTAGTTAGTAAGGATTTAAAATATATGTTAAAACTCTAGTGGCCAAATAAATATTTCCAGTGACGTTCCGGCTTTAAGAAAAAAACAATAAGGGGGGGGGAGGGTGTCTACAAATGCTATTTGAACCAGTGGCGTTTACTCCAAAATTACGTAGCTGTCTCTTGCATAACTTTCAAAGACAGCGCAATTTTTTATAATGAGTAGCTCTCGAAGCTATAAATGTGCGCTAGGACTCATAACCCCAGCGCTTGGATGTAAATAAGAAGTACGTAAAGCAGAAATAGAACTTGCAGCTGTGGCACTTGTAGACTATGATGCAAGTAAGGCGAAAAAGAATGATCGTTGCCAAACTGTTTTGTCATATCTCTTCGTCCCCTTTCTGGGTATGTACTTCCTTCTTTACTATCGATGAACCGCCTCTATTCATTATACTATATACCTATAAAGCAAGAAACATGGTGGTAAAGAAGCCGAATGCGCAGTACTCATTTATTTCTTTACTTACTTATTTATTGATCGGCACCTTGCAGGGCACTCGTGAGACATTGTGTAAGGGGGCAACGCAAAATATACAGTACAATAGACATATAGATTTGAGTAGAAGATCCTTGTTAACGGCAGCAACTAAAAAAAGGATTAATTGACGTTTTGACCCAAGTCGGGTCTTTGTTTCCGGAGCCCTCCTCCTGTCTCGGCGTTGAATAAAGCTGCACTCCCTTGTTGGTGCCCCCTATGGTCTATAAGAGATGAGAAAGGGATGGAGTTGAGAGAGCTAAGGATTTATGTTTTATGTTTTACAACCTCATCGAGCAGCGTTTCCAGATGATTTCACAACATTGAGCATTCGTAGAAATTAGCAACTCTAACGCCGCTTATTTTATGAAGTTTTTTTTTTGCACGTGAATTTTGGTAAGGTGACAGAAAGCGAATTATTCAACATGAATAGCAACACAAGTAAAGGAGAATATATCAGCGCTGTACATATCTCAAATGTGTGTGTTTCTGAACACTTCCGATTGTGCTGATGCTTGTGGCAACGATGTGATGGTGCACGTTCTGTACAGTGTGGTGCTTTGAATGTGATACATTGCAACACATCCTGTTTCGTATATGTGACACACTATTCGATACTGCGACACTGCGTGTGAGTCGGCTGCACTATGTAATACTGACACACTGTTCTTGTTTTTTTTTTTTTTGCTTTGCTGGACATGTTACCTTTTCTATTTTGAGTGCAGATAGAAACACACGTTTTCTGTTCTCCTATTTTTTTATTTTTTGACGTCCTTATCACCAAATATAGGCTTAGCATTGTTTTTTTTTACGTTATTTATGCCTCCACGTTTGCCGAAAAAAAATATTTGGTACTATTGGCATCATCACCGATTCCGTTGCTGTGATAGCATTTGTTGTGCAATACCATTACAAGTTTTGAAAAACCAGTAAGAACAATGTCTATACTTGCTATCTACGAGGGCAATGCATTGCCATTCTTCAGTTATTTCAAAAGACAGAGAAATTCGATGCACTTCGTGGTTACCTTGCAATGTACAATGCGCACAGAAAACGAGTATTGGTATTCTGCAATCAAGTAATTTTTTCGTGCGCTCTTGCAAAAGCAATATCCAAGAGTTCTCAGGCCCTCGATAAGGCATATCGTCCCTTGACTCGTTTCGTATGCGTAGCACGTATATAAGCTTTACATTGTGTGGAGCCGCTTCCAGCGGTGTGACACTCTGTTGCAAGACACTCGCTATCGATGCATGTAAATCAGCCGAACGGGTTGCTTCTGCTGTCGGTGTTACGCAACGCGTTACATGAATAATTGCAAAGTAAAGCGGGCTGGCACCAGGAACAGTGCCAAGATTGCGTCACAATCGCCTGTCAGCGCGGCCGTGTCTCTTCCTAATCTTTGGCAACACTCCGTTTCTTGTTACTAATAGGTGTGCTGGGCTATGATATACAGTTAGTTCCTACTTAAGTCTTCTTGCTCTTGCAAAATGCTGTGGATGAAGCGCGCTACGCTTTGGAAGTTACGCAAAAGCCACTTCCTAGTGACGCCTTCCTATTTTACGCTGACAGTGAACCGAATCATCTTTTTACATGGTTCCTCATCGCTGAATCGCCTATGAACAGTGTCCCGCCCTATCGGCACTCAGGAAAAACCTTCCTTGTCTGCCCAACAGCCGCACATCCTACATGTTAAGCGAGTGAATGCTTGATGATCCTCTTGTCCCCGGAAATCTTTTCATGACAGTTTGTTGCGCTACCCGTTGAAGAGAGCAAGATAATTAACCTCACCTGAGAACGTCACCGGGTCCGCCACCGGTGTTGTTCCCAGGTGAGGGTTCGTTCTAAAATAAAGTTTTCTATGTTGTTTTGTTCTTTTCTGAATCACCTCTCATTCCCACGTCACCTTCTCGGCACTGTAAGCCGTCTGCTGTGGTTGGCTGAAACGTATATCGGACACCTATTGATACAGAGCTCCCACTTTTTCTCGAACATAACGCACAATGGTGCCTATGGTTCTTCATCACCATCCACCTTTTCAGCATTTGCATCTATAAGCTGTGGTGCTGACAACAAGTCGGACGACTGTGCGCCTTTGTCTAGTTCAAAATGAACGCACCCAAGACATCGCCGACGTATACGGGCAAACTCCCACCATATTATAAACTGCGCGTTTCTCAGCGCAGATTTCTTTGATGTCTTGCCCTTCGGCCTTCGCACATATCCGCGAGTGGATGTCTCCGAAACCCGCGCTTCCGGGAAGCCACGTCCCGGAAGGCATGTAGAAGGCCACCTATATGAATCATTGTCGTGGGCGTGCGTGTTCTAACGGCCCAACGTGCCAGCAGCATATTTAGAATCGCTAACGAGGAAGTTTGGATGAGAAGTAGGAAGCGTTTGTAGTTGGAAATGTAACGGCGGAACCACTGAGGGGTGCGGAAACCTAGACGCGCTGTGATTGATTGATGATGATTGATTTGTGGGGTTTAACGTCCCAAAACCACCATATGATTATGAGAGACGCCGTAGTGGAGGGCTCCGGAAATTTTGACCACCTGCGGTTCTTTAACGTGCACCCAAATCTGAGTACACGGGCCTACACCATTTCCGCCTCCATCGGAAATGCAGCCGCCACAGCCGCGATTTGATCCCGCAACCTGCGGGACAGCAGCCGAGTACATTAGCCACTAGGCCACCGTGGCGGGGCAAGACGCGCTGTGGTAGCAAAACATAGCGTTCGTGCAAGCGGACATTGGCGCACCCTACATATATATAGTTAAGCACAGAGACAGTAATAATAATAATTGTCTGAAACCACGACATGACTACGAGGCACGCTGTTAAGGAGGGCTGTGGAAATTTTGACACCCCGGGTTTCTTTAACGGGCACCTAAGTCTAAGCGCACGGGCCTCTAGCCTTACGACTCTATCGAAATGTGTTGAAAGTGGCCGGGATTCGATCCCGCGACCTTCGGGCCATCAGCCGGGCACCATAACCGTTAGACAACTGCGGCACGCAGGCACGATCAGGAAGAAGTGGAGAATCACTGCGAGATTTATTTCAATTTGGTTTTGCTCTATTTTATTCTCGTAGCCTGGATATTCCTTTACATAGGAGACTATGTCTGTATATGTGAATTTCACGCATATCGCACACGACTTGGCCGATCTAATTTGGCACCATGGCCACACGTGTGATGTGTGATATTTACGAATATCGTTTACGACACATGCCTCTTCCCCCCTCCCCCACCCCGTCCCTGCCCAGCACTAAAGAACAGAACCAAAATAAACACTCATTTGCAGTCACGGTAAAATTAGATGCCGTACACCCTGTGTCTGAGCTTTCGTATGCGCGCCAAATACGTAGGTTGTGTGAACGAATCCCGGCTTCGGCAGATGCATTTTCAATGGAGGCAAAAATACTGTAGGCCCGTGTGCTCAGATTTGGGCGCACGTTAAAGAACCCCAGGTGATGGAAATTTCCGGAGCCCTCCACTATACGGCGTCTCTTATAATCATATGGTAGTTTCGGTACGTTAAACCCCACATGTCAATCAATCAATAAATCAATCAATCGACGCGCGCCAACTGAAGGCGCAGATAAGGATATTTGCGAACGCCCGAATATTGCGAAAGTGATGGCAGATGACACCATCGGTGAAACGTGTCTATGTTATCGAGGAATCTTAATGTCACGCGCTCGTCTAGGTAAGTAATCTGTGGGCGCGTGTGCAAGATGTTTACAAGCACTTTCGAGAGGGCGTTTCAATGACGTCACGTCCCGTCCGCTCGGGAAGGTCATGCGTCACGCATTCCCGTCGTTTATGTATAAACAAGCTATATGAATATCCGGTCTCTTACGAGCCGAAACCGCAATACGTTATTCAGGCCCATGGCAGTGAAAAGCTCCGGGAACTTCGACTGTCTGGTGCCTTTTTAACGTGCATCGACATCCCATAGTGCAAGGACCTCTAACCTTTAAACTCCACTTTAACGCTACCACCATGGTTGAGTTCGAACCTTTCGCCTTCGAGTCAGCAGCTGAGCACTGCGATCAATGTCCTGTAACCAACCGAACTACTCTAACTATTCATATACAAACTGTAGGGGTGTCAAGAAGAACGCACGTATGCTTATAAATCGGAGGAATCGGTGGTGTTATACACCGTTAAACAGATGGGTGTTGGTGCCACTATATTCAGCGTAATCCTTGCCTTTTTTGCATATTGAACAACAAAAGGAACAGTGCTACGGAGCACTTATGTGCATTACTCACAAATTTAAACACGACGTCTATTTTTTTTTAACATAACGAAGAGCATGTGCGATTTCTCTAAATAACTACGTCACGTCACGATGAATATGCGTTCTAAAGATAATGTTGACTCCGATCTACGTGTTGACGCACAAATCACGCCGATGCGATTTGAATGAAGAAGATGAAAACGAAAATATACAGGTGTGTTGCTTAGCCCTAATTGGTCCTGTTTCTTTTCGTAATTACTAATGAGAACGACTGCAGCTGTTATTTCTCAATATTATTGTGTCTAACAAAAAGAACAAGCACTTAAATTTACACTTCTTTCCGTGTTACATGAAGACAGTCGGGTTGGTGCTGTCGACGCTTCTTGATCTTACCAAACGACGTCCAAAATGCAAAAAAGAAAAACAATGAAAACTTCTTATTAACAGCCGGGATTTGGTCGTCAAGAGCGGGGCTCTGCAGAGCCTTGTAGAGCTTCGACGAAAGGTTCGTGGCGTTAGTGTGTCTGTACTGTGCCGGGCACTCCCACAGCATGTGCGGAAGCGTAGCCCTTGAGGAGGCGTCGAGGCAAGCCCTTGACGTCCCCTCATGGGAGGCCCGGCCACCTCAACCTGCTGGTTTCTTATAATTAAGTTTATTCCTTCCCCTCCTCCTCTATTAACAGCTCGAGGTGGTGGCGCGAATTAACGAGGCGCCGCACGGTGTGATTATTTGGCATGTGCAGAAAGTTGTCACACTCGTTACAAGGCGCTACCGTGTTCTGTATATGTGGGCGCGTGTCTGTCAGCCTCGCTTGCGGCTGCAGCTGTGAAACCACGCCTGGACGTCGGTAGCATTTTGTTTTGTGTGTGTGTGAATCCAAGTGCCTTCACACAGGGGAAGGTGCAGATGCGTAGTTTTTTCATTTTTCAAAGGGTGACTTCTGTGTTGAGCACCTCCTTCCCTCCTGTTCCCTCCCCGGCCGTCACAAATTTCGTTTAAATTTATGTTTGGAAGTTTAGAAGTTCGTTAGTTTATGCATGCAGGGATGAGTCATGTCTCGTGCCCGGCTGTTATCTTGGCATGCCACATGTCCAGAATATGATGCAACTGCTAATCAAGGCTGCAGTGTCTTTGTACAGTAAACCGTGCATAATGGCTGTTTAGCGCGAACAAAAATGTAAGCCTCGATTGGATAAGATTCACATTTTAAGGAAAAGCAGGGCCACTATGGCTCATGAATTGCTGGAGGTGCTTCACAACAAAAAGCGAGGATTGTCATACATTAGTGATACGTTAATCCGCGCAAGAAAAAAAAAACTTTTTTTAAACAGTATATAGGCGTTGATTGTGGTGTATACTATAGCACGTTTGAATTTTTCGCGGTGTGCTGCGCATTCAATTGGGTACATTTGTGTGATTGTAACACAATATTATTGACCAATCGACAACGTATGCTCCGCTTGAGCTCCTATCTCTTCATTTATTCTTGCTAAACAGATATAATTTTTTATAGTGTATACTGTGTTAAATGAATAGACTAGCCCAGCAACGTGTTCTTTTGCCAAAGGCTTGAACTGATGAAGGGGAATTCAAGGGCTCGTTTCTCTTTTTTATACGCAACCTTAATGATGATCAACAAATAATGAAGCCAGGAAAGGTATAGTGGCGTCACTTGTAGTCTACAACTGAATTGTTGTAGTTATGGCATAAATGTGAAGCATTTAAAATTACTTCCAGAGGTTCGATTCCGGCCGGCAACATGTTTCCTTTTCCTGCACTTCGATTTCCGTACATTTATATCATAAATAGTTGAGCACAGTTAAAAGGCCCCCAGTAACGTCCCATGCGCATTTGCAAAGTGGGAAAGCGGCGCAAGCCGAGACGTAGCAATATCGGAGGAAGACGCGGGGCAAGCGGGGCGCTGCTTATTCCTTCATTTGTTGCGCGTCTTCTTAATCGTTATCCTTTCAACTTACAAGTATGCGGCTAACTGTTCCCAACGAACCACACTTTTTTATTATAGTTTGGTTTTCGTTTAGATTTTTCCCGCGGCCTGTGTTTAAGGTCGTGGGTTCGATACCGGCCGCCACGGTCGCATTTCGGTCGGGGGCGAAATGGAAGAGGCCCGTGTATTGTGCGATGTCAGCGAGCGCTAGAGAACTCCCGAATGTCGAAATTTCCGGACCCCTTACACTACAGCCGCCTCTATAATCACATCGTGGTTTTGGGACATAAAACCCCAAATATTATTATCAGGCCGACGGTTCAGGTGAATCTTCAAACTTCAAAAATGGGCGAAAGGGGGGGGGGGGGGCATTGTGTTTTCGTGACGCCACAATAGTGAACTTGCGTCAGTAAACTGACACCGAGAACTACCGCTTCTTGGCTCCTGACATATATAGTGAACGAGCAGCGTGCAGTCGGATGAGGAACCCCTCGTTTTCTTACTGCGTTATGACGCACACGCAAATGAGGTGCCGGTACACTGCGGGTAAGCCAAAAAAAGGGGGGGGGGGGGCATCCGGTAGCGCAAGAAAAACGAGAGAACACACCGCTTGGCAGAGTGCACCGCTGATATACATCCAGCTGTCGAGGTGCGTCAATCCATTACGCATTCGTCAGAGGGCGACGTATACATCAGAGGGCGGTGGAAAAAAACCGCCCCTCTCCGACGTTGTAGTACGCCGCGAGGTGCCGTAGCTGGCGCGACGTCGACGAGAGGGCCTGAGTGCGATGGTCCGCGGGGTCCTTTCGTCAGTCGATATATAGCTTCGTGTAGGTTCAGAAAAAAGAAGTCAACCCGTACGGGTTGGCAGGCAGGTGGGGGACACGGGGGTGCCTTGTGCCCCTAGACACCCAAGACCACGAAAAAACACTGTATGAGCAAGTTTACTACTTTTGGATAAAAGGCCTTCTTTCACAGTGAAGAAAACACCATAGATCCATCACCAACGGCCAGTCTTCTGAAAAGAGCGCTTGTCGCCTTGAAGAAGTTTCTTGGAGAATCAATTATTTTGTAGAAAGATTGACCGACTGCCCACCACGTCGTCTTCCCCATGATGAAAAGAGAAATGTGTAATGTCATTATAGTGCGTTTTATTTGATGTGTTATCATTTGCCTCAGTGTCTTTTCTTGCGCGTGTCAACAGGATACTTGAGTTGTAATGGCTACATGTCAACAAATTTTTCCCATTTGAACTGCCATGTGATGTTCAGCTGTGCTGTATTTTAGCGCTTAGGTTTTAGGGGCGAAGCTCTTTGAGCCGTGGGTCATGCGTCCCTGATGTATGTAGTAGTAGTAGTAGTAGTAGTAGTAGTAGTAGTAGTAGTAGTAGTAGTAGTAGTAGTAGTAGTAGTAGTAGTAGTAGTAGTAGTAGTAGGTAGCCACCTCCACTGCCGTACAAGAGGAGTGGCACACGCGCACTTTTCGAAGTGAGGAGGAAACCCACGCACGTTAATCAAAAATGAAAAACGATAGCTCTTTCTGATGAAATAACCTACGGAGACAAGTATCAGTGACTTAATGTCCAATAACCTTTGCCTTAAGTTTGATTTTACTAAAAAAAAAACTACTAACAGAGGGACGCACTCCGAGCACTATCTGACCAGAAAAGGTTGCCACGTTCAACTCGCTGGGCGTAATCTTCTCCGTTTTAGCAAGCTAACGGCTCAGTGCTCTCCCATAGTTGAGTACGAAGTACTCGAAATCGTTAAACATTTTTTAAACACACATGTTTAGCGAGGGTCGGGCCGCAGTGCCATGAACTAGCGGCGGTGAAAGGTGCTAACTAGACACGAAGCACAGGCAGTAAGAGAGTGCACGCGTGCCGCTCCTCTAGTCCGACCGTGCCACCTCTCATTTAGTCCTTGGCATGCCTGCCTGATGGCGGTACTCCTCTATGATGAATATATAATGAAAAGATGTGAAATGGTGCTACTTGGAGTGTTCACTAGATGGACGGACGGATGGACAGATGGATAACAGACAGACAGACAGACAGACAGACAGACAGACAGACAGACAGACAGACAGACAGACAGACAGACAGACAGACAGATGCACGAACGGACGCACGGACGTATGCACGAACGGGCGCACAGATGGATGCACGGACGCTGGCACAGACGGACGCACGTACGGACGGAAGCAAGAACGAAAGGATGGACGAAAGCGCGAATGGACTCATGGATGCTTCGTTCCACTCATCATCGTGCCCTCCGTAGATATACTGTGATTTTTACTGCACATATATATATATTTTGTCTGCTAAGCGAGAAGCAGTAGCCAATGGCACTAACCTCATATTTCATCGTTTAAATAAAAAAGTGGGTATGTATGTATGTATGTATGTATGTATGTATGTATGTATGTATGTATGTATGTATGTATGTATGTATGTATGTATGTATGTCGTCATCATCATCATCAGCCTGACCACGTCCACTGCAGGACAACGGCCTCTCCCATGTTCCGCCAGTTAAGTCGGTCCTGTGCTTGCTGCTGTCAATTTATACCCACAAACTTCGTAATCTCAGCTTTTCACCTAGCCTTCTGTCTCCCCCTAGCTCTCTTACCTTCTATAAGAATCCAGTTAGTTACCCTTGATGACCAGTGGTTATCCTGTCTACGTGCTACATGCCCAGCCCATGTCCATTTCCTCTTCTTGATTTCAACTACGATATACTTAACCCCGGTTTTTCCCCTAATCCACTCTGCTATCTTCTTGTCTCTTAAGGTCACAGCTGCAATTTTCCTTTCCATTGCTCGCTGCATCGTCCTCAATTTAAGCTGAAACCTCTTTGTAAGTCTCCAGGTTTCTGCTCCGTAGCTAAGTACCAACAAGATGCAGCTGTTATATACCTTCCTCTTGAAGGATAGTGGCAATCTACCTGTAATGATTTGAGAGTGCTTGCCAAATGTGTTCCACCCCATTCTTATTCTTCTATAGTTACTTCAGTCTCATGGTTCAGCTCCGTAGTTATTACCTGTCCTAAGTAGAAATAGTTTTTTACAACTTCAAGTGCACTATTACCTATCTCGAAGCGCTGTTCTCTTCCGAGGTTGCTGTACATTACTTTCGTTTTATGCAGATTATTTTAAGACCTACTTGTCTGCTCTTTATCTAACTCTATAATCATGAGCGGCAATTCGTCCCCTGAGTTAGTCAGCAATGCAATGTCATCGGCGAAGCGCAGGTTACTAAGGTACTCTTCATTAACTCTTATGTCTAACTGTTCCTATTCTTGGCCTCTGAAAACCTCCTGTAAGTACGCGGTAAGTAGCATTGAGGAGATTGTGTCCCCCTGCCTTACAGCCTTCTTGATTTGTATTCTGTTGCTTTCTTTATGAAGCACTATGGTAGCAGTTGATCACCTGTAGATTTCTTCCAGGATGTTTATATATGCTTCGTCGACGCCCTGATTCTACAGTTTCTGTATTACTGCTAATATTTATACTGAATTAAACGCCTTCTCGTAATCTATGAAGGCTCTGTATAGTGGTTGGCTATATTCTGAGCATTTCTCTATTACCTGATTGATAGTATGAATGTGGTTGATTGTTGAGTAGCCTGTTCGAAATCCTGCTTGCTCCTTTGGTTGATTGAATTCTAATGTTGTCATAATTCTGTTATCAATAACCTTTGTAAATGGCTTGTATACTATGGAGAGCAAGCTGATCAGCCTGTAATTCTTCAAATCCTGGTAATCTCCTTTCTTATGTATTAGGATGATGTTAGCATTCTTCCAAGATTTTGGTACTCTTCCCGTCAAGAGACACCTCGTAAACAGGGTCGCTAGTTTTTTTAACACAATCTGCCCTCCATCTTTCAGAAGAACTGATGTTACCTGGTCCTCACAGGCAGCTTTACCTCTTTGCATGCTCTCCAAGGCTTTTCTGACTTCTTCCATCATTACTGGTGGGGTGTCGTCTGGGTTACTGCTAGTTCTTATATTAAGGTCGTGGTTGTGCTGGCTACTGTACAGATCTCTGTAAAACTCCTGCGCTATTTTACTATCCTATCTGTATGTATGTATGTATGTATGTATGTATGTATGTATGTATGTATGTATGTATGTATGTATGTATGTATGTATGTATGTATGTATGTATGTATGTATGTATGTATGTATGTATGTATGTATGTATGTATGTATGTATGTATATATGTATGTATGTATGTATGTATGTATGTATGTATGTATGTATGTATGTATGTACGTACGTAAACCACGTAGGTCTCCTTATAATTATCTGCGCGTCTATGTCCTTGCGTGAATGCTCCTTCAAGAATGTACAGGACCTTCAAGCATGCTCAATTCCCAGAAACTGCGGGGACTGCGCCACTAAACTGGGAAGCATGTGGGAGCATGCAGCGGAGATTTCCACTTCCTGCGGACGTCATAACCGATCAATACTTTCACTTGAACGGTTCCTTTCTTACGCGGGAGATGGCTGATCCATTCAGGGACGTATATAGGCGACCCGAATCGATGACGGTCGTGAGCGAAGGAGGAACTGAGACAGAGATCCGAAGGTTATTGTTATTGATTTTGCGCTAAGAACCGAAGAAAGCATTTGAGTATAAAAATTCTGGCAATACGGAATGATATTATCTTTACACAAACTTCGTCAAGTGCTCACTATAGTGGCGTCAGTTTAGCGGTGTCAGGACAAGGCGATGCGTAGATGACGAGCTTGACACAGTGGAAAGAAGGAACTGGGGTACAATCTGCGTCACGCTTTGGCAGTTTGTCCTTGAACTGTTCATGCTTACGTGACCATAGAGCGCGAACACAGACAATCACGTACGGAACGAGAAAAATCGGACGGGCGCCTTACACCAAGAAGTTGTCACAGTATATCCCGCCCTGTGTCTCTCGTTCTATGTGAATGTCTGGTTTGGCGCTCTGATGTTCCTAAAACCTATGCACCATATAGCCGAATTTGTTCAATACTTTTGACGGCACTCTTTAGCGGTTCACGTAATTCAGTAAGTGGGTTTTCGAGGAGAGCGTGAACACAGGCGCAGAGTGCTAAAGCAACGAAACTTCGTTTTCTCTTGTGTCTTCGCCTGCACGCCTTTATTTAGACGAAAGTATCGGATACTTCATTATAAGCGAAAAGGGAGCGACGGTGTCCACACGAGTGAGGCAGAAAAATCATGATCAAGTAATGATGTCACTCTGTGAAGCCACCAAGACATCACAGATCGCCTAATTTTTTACGTCATCGCGACTTCACTGTGACTTCACACAATCTTATGTCACGTGACAACGTCATCACACGAAATCATCGCAAGTTCATTAGTGGACCGATCACGGAGGCAATGCGAATCCACGTTAGACGAAGAAAGCTTACAATACATCCGATCTCAGAGGCCATTGCAAGGCCTCGTTAGTTGCAGAGAGCTTTTCTTGAGAGGGGAGGTTGTGGGGGAGATCATTACAATCTACTAAGAAAAAAGGAAAATGATTTTCACCTTCTAGTCATATAATAGAGGCCTATAAGAGACCACACGATTTTTTTTTTCATGTGTTTAGAGGGTTTCGGTCCCGGGTGGCCTTTACACACGGCAATTGTCTTCACGTTAGAACTTATCGCACAAACAGCTCGGTAATACGGCTCTATAGTACTTCCTTCTAATGGTGATGGCAAATGCATACCACCTACCGGTATCCCTATAGCCTTGTGATCGGAGCGTGATTCCTTCTACAGGAAGCCGCGCAAACTCTACTACTACAACTCGTTACGGCTTTTACATACACAATGACAGACACCGCAGAACAGTACTTCTATTCATAGACAACGCATGCCCTGTTGGACACGTATAATATACGTACATAAATATATGCGCACCAAGCCCTACCATCGAGAGGAATCTGCACCGCAAATATAATAAACACCGTTCCATGGATACGCTAACGTATTTCTTTTACTGTGTACTTCTCAGTTCTCACGCCTTCCACGTTACCTGCTCATAATTTTTGTGCTGTAGTACATGCGCAAAAAGGTCGTGTCAGTGAACATGTAATGTTTCAGACAGAATTGTATATACTGAAGCACGTATGAGCGATGATGCAGCAAAAAAAAAAGAATTTATATGTGTTTATTAAAGTAAAATTAAAAAAAAAGTGGGTGCTTCTCTATGTTTCACGGCTTCGCTTGTTTTTAGATGGCTTAACATTACTAAAAGAATGACCTCTTCGTCCACAATTTCAAGCATGGAAGTTTCCGATTTCAACCGCGGCCATCTCCCATGAACCATTCCTTCCATTGGTTTACTGAGATCACAGTCTCAGGTAGGTACACGGCAAGGATATGGTACCGGTCATGCAAACAAGCCCATGGACTGGGCTCCTCATTGCTCTCTGTTCGTTTGGATTCCTCCTACGTAACAACAGCTTATTATCAAGCAATGAAAGGGATTTCTCTTTCAGAGAGCGCCTTCTCCGGGAAGGAGGGGAGGTTGTGGAGGCATCTTCCTTTATTTACCTAAGATTGGGTAGGGCGCAAGGTCAGCCTTATACATTGACATAATTGGGAGGGGGTACGCTGCCACTGGGAAGAGGGGGGGGGGGGGGGGGGAGGCTGCGCATGGTCAGCCCTACACATTGACATAGGGGTAGAGGAGGGTGGTGCTGCGACAACGCTTCACCCCCCCTCCCCCCACCTTTTTCTCAAGAGTGACCTGCGCACGCCTATGGGTTTGCCTACTTGGTGCAGTAGGTACAAAATTCTTTGTTTTCGGCTTGAATTCAAGGTCCCTTCCTTATTTTCATCTAACTGACGGGTATTTTTATTCGAAGAACAGTGTTAGTTTGTAAGCCATAATAGTCGGCACCACTCGGAATATTTCGCAATATGCCGTTCCATATGTCCACCTGAGTAATTGACTTGGCTGTAAATCGAACCGTGTTCTTGCTCGTGCCGACATGTGTACTTAGGAAAGCGGTATATGCGTACAAATATAGACGTTTAATGTGTACAAAAAAAATAACTCCAGATCGAACACTGTCGCAAAGCCGAACAGCGATTCGTACGGGCGTGGAGATTAATTACGGGTAATGTGCAGCCGGGACGTTATCTCAATGCCTTGCCTTTGCGTAATGAAGAATTGCCAGCCACGTTGGCAGTTTCGCAACATAATTCACCACCGTTCTTTCGTCCTTCTTACTTGATTGTCTGCGTGTATCGAACGGTACAGATACGGTTACATCATCAACGCGTGTCTGGTAACCGAGTTTTTTCCAATTTTAGCTCGTAGTTTGTCTGCGCTGCAATGGGTGGCGAAGCTACGTAATGCGGTATATAGACGCGTGGTGACCGCATTGCTTCTGTTCAGTGCGCCACCGTTCACTGATGCGCCAATGTTGTAATCACGTGGGCTTACGATTCAAGTCATCATACTTTGCCGCTTTCGAGACACTTCGATCGAATGAGGATATAGTATTGCAGAGGAACGCCATTATTATTCAGCTGATTACCTAATCTTTCTTTCAATTTTTTTAAATTTTTCCTTTCAGTAAAATCAGTTGGTAGTGCCACCGCTGCAAAGAGTAACTCCTTTGCACATCGCTCCATCCTGTCTTTTACATTAGTTTTATTTTGTTCTTGTGTAGCAATGTGAGTAAGTGGCTATAGCATCACGTATACACAAGCTACACCATTCTGATAACAGCCAACAAAATCATTTATTTAATTATTTATTTATTTATTTATTTATTTATTTATTATATTGAAATACCTATCAAAATATATAAAAGACCAAAAAGCACTTTATTCGAACGCCAATTTCTTGTGGCCCTCGTGACAGGTATTTGCTCATTTTGCCGTAAGGTTAAGTACAGCGCAGTTTTTGAACATCGACAAGAAGGATAAGAAGAACACGACACTCGCTACAAGCCACACATACCTTGGAGCTCTTTCGGGCACACGTTGTACCGTTGACATTCCAAGATGCCACTCTGGTTTTGCAAACGCAAAGCGCCATGAATGTGGCAAGGGACCTCGGTTCATGTTGGGTGAAGTTGTTGGAACAGATGAAAGGGCCCGTTGTAATAGAAATGAAGTTCCATAAGGTTGATAACTGGGCTAGCTGGTGATTAATCATTTTGCCGTAAGGTTAAGTAGCGCAGTATTTAAACATGGACAAAAGGGATACGAAGGACACGACACTCGCTACTGGTATTTGCTCATTACGTTTCGCAATCTTTAAATACCAGCCACGTGCACACACGTGTTTTAAGGTCTTTTTAGTTTGGCCTATTGAGCTGGACTTCGGAAGGTTGTCTTTCAGAAAGAGTCAAAAATACTTACGTATTACACTCGTACGAATATAGCCTACAAGCTGTCTACAGACAGTTTCGTAATAATAATAATAATTGTTGGAGTTTAACGTCCCAAAACCACGACGTGATTATGAGAGATGCTATAGTGAAGGGCTCCGGAAATTTCAACCATCTGGGGTTTTTCAATGTGCACCTAAATTGAAGCCCATGGGCCTTAAGCATATTAGCCTCCATCGAAAATGCAGCCGCCAAAGCCGGGATCTAATCCCGTGACCAGCGGGTCAGCAGACGAGCTCCTTAGCCACTAGACCACCATGGTGGGTCATCTAGAGACCATCTACAGCTTTTACCATATAAAACAGTCTGCCAGGCTGTATCGTTCTTCACGGAGGTAGGTTTATTGATTTGCTTATAAATACTGCGATCTTTCAGTTGAAAGATGATAGCAGGGTGGGAAATGTATTCAAAGGTAGGGACATGCATTAAAAAAAACAATAACAGTACAAATGTGATTATACAAGACTAAGGCAAAAAATACACTGATTTAAATAAGTTCACAAAGTAACACAATCCAGAATAACAATGCATAATAACATAATAGCATAATACATGTTACAAACTAACACAATAATTGCAATAAAGCAAATACAATACAATAAGAAGTAGTGGTTTAGCTGAGGCTGCTTTGAAACAATGTGTGTATGATGTAATACGACATAATTTGGAAGGTTATTCCAGTCAGCAATAGTTCTGGGTAAAAATGAACACTTGTAGCAGGTTGAACTCTTTGCGGCACCTCTTTCTTCCAGTCTGGGCAAGTTTTATTGTCATCGTCATTGTACTTGTTGCGATTGCTTAACCGTACATTCGATTGTAGGTATTGGTTAGGTTGCCTTCAAAACCCGAGTACACTGCGTGCCAAGCAATACAAACGTACTTACGGGCATATCATGCATTTTTCTACTTTAATACCTCCTGCAGAATCGGATCACCCCTGCAGCTGCAGAGATTGCCTATATACTTCTTACTTATTCGTCTATCGGCCCATAACCCGGCAGGGTCGGCGTCCTCGGTGTGCGCGTCCCCCTTATCCTTTATCGCCCTCTTTACTCCATAGATGTATTTTGCTTTTGAGGTTGCACCCTGTCTTTTAATCCCACGTCTGCGAGTCTTGGCAGTAAAGTTAGCAATGCTAGCAACACTATCAGGCCCTATCAGTACGTGTATGGTACTACAAAAGGTGGTTGATGACCTACAGAGCATTCAGACTTTTGTAGATTTTTTTGGGTAGCTAGACGTTCTCTTCTTGTTTAGTTGGTAGTACACAGAGTGGACTCAAACAAGAGTTCTTAACATATTTAGTTCATTTATTCAGCATTGCTACCAAACTTCTGAGCACGTAACTTAGTTTGCCGGAGGTCGACAAAAAAGTTCGAGCTTGAAATTGAGGAACTAAATATACAAAGGTTCTTCATGATCGACTCGTACGTAACGTTTATTTACACAGTGCCAACTGTAAAAAAAATACAGCATGTCCACGAAGTGGATGATGGTAAGGTGGGCGAAGCTCCAAAGGTTTTTCGGTGATACCGTGAATCCTCCGAGGAGGAGCACCCGAGTCTGCCCGGCGCCGCGCGCGCTTCGCCGCCGCTTTCCGCTCTCGCATTCCGTGGTCCGTTTCTCGTTCATCCCGTTTCGCAGCGGCTTCCTTGGCGCGCACCTTCTTGGGATCCACCCGGCGCAGCGCTCGCTTGGCGGCCGCCTCTCGAGCCACCAAGTGCGATCTGACACGTGCGGCGGAGTCCAGGAGAATGAGAAATGGCGGGCGCTTCGGCGCAGCCCGAGAAGCAGCCAATTGGAGAGCAGGGGCACGTCTAACGCCATCTAGTGTACATTGACCTGACCGCCATAATGCTCACATCTCTATGAGACAGACAGACAGACAGACAGACAGACAGACAGACAGACAGACAGACAGACAGACAGACAGACAGACAGACAGACAGACAGACAGACAGACAGAGAACTTTATTGGGTCCAGAGAAACGCTGCACCTTTAGAGCATCGTCGCGGGCCGCTCCTACGTAGGAGCGGGGAGGCCTAGCCTCACCGCCGCGTCGTGGGCTCTCTGGACAGCCCGTAGTTGGGGTAGCAACTCTGAACTTCGTAAGGCAGAGTCCCAATCTCAAGCTATCACGTTTAGAATGCTCCGAACCAGGTCCTATCCAAGCCTATTTTTCCTCAGCATAGTCTCCTCACAGGCTTTTGACTCTACCTGTCCTGATTGTGGTGAGGTTAGTGACTTAGCACATGTGCTCTGGCAGTGCCCCTCGTTATGGGGCCCAAGTCGGCTCACAGAAGAAGATTGGGACCACGGAGGAAGGAAAGGTAGGAGAGGGCATGCCCAGCCGGCGCGGGGCGTGAAAAGTGTGGCGGAAATGACATCATGGCGGCCATATTCACTAGGCACAAAGGCGGCGTTGCTATGGTTACGTGTTGCGCAGTGGAGCTGGTCTAGTAGTGAGCGGCCGCGGCTGGCGGCGGAATGTGCGCCTCCCCAGGTCTCGTGCTGAGCCGTGGTGGACAATAGAGAGTTTTAGTACTGCGGAATGGTGCTACGTACGCCTCACGCAAGCGCCTTGCGTTACGTGGCGTCGTTTGCCACTAATCGGCTTTTAGTACGCCGTAGTACCCGCGTACGTAACGAGCGTGAAGCGTGTTGCGCCATCTGGTAAATCAAAATAGAAGTACGTGTTGTTGACAGCCAATGTGAGCCAATCCAAGTGTTATAGCCAGATTATGGGCGTATTTTAAGCCACAGAGCTGATCGGTGCTTGCCTTCGATGCCGCCGTTTTGCAAAACGAGGTCTCGCGCTGTCGCGAATTTGTTCGAGAGCGGCGCGATCACCTCATACGTACGCACGCACGCATCTCATGCGTGCGTACGTGGCAGCTGCGTACGTAACGCGATACGTGCGCGTTGCAGTCTGCGCATGCGCACTACGCAGAACGTGGCGTCCCTACGTACGCAACGCCGCCACGTACGCAGCGTACGCAGTACTAAAACTCTCTAATATCTGTGCTCTGAGCCGCGTTATTGGTTACGCAGTGTTCTCCTGGCAGTTACATTACTTTTAGCAACGTTTACAAATCCCTTTGTCCATCACGGGGTTTCAACAGTGCGTAGAACAAGTGCATATCCACGTGTCGTGCGGCGGATGACGCGGATGAAGCAGTTAGTGTTCAGCGAAATTGCGTTGGGCATCATGACGAAGCTGAATGACGACGAACGTCTTGCAGGTCAGGGACGGTTGAGCAGTGCTCCTGCTTGTGACAACGGACGACGCTGTTGAGCCCAGCAAGACGCCATAAGGACCATGTGCACATACGTAGTTTCGTGTTGTGTGTGTACCGTAACAACTTGCATGTGCGTATTAAAACACCTTTTCTGTTCCGCTTGGTACACTCTCCACCAGCATTGCATGTAATCTCAACGTAACAGCTACCGCGTTCAACTGTCACTAGCACCGTGCTCAATGTCGCCGCGGTCGCATAATGCTGACACCGGTGAGTTTCACGCGGAACACGGTCACAGTGACAGGACGCTGCGTCGGCCGCGTGGCGGAATGCAACCGTAGAAGGCGCACGACCGATCGTGTTGACTGTACAGTTGCTGAATTAATGACGTGAAAGCACTCGCCGTTGTCAGCGCATCTAGCGCGCGTTCTCTCGTAGTTGGTTCGTTGTCGGCAAGCTGTTACTCCCTGTTATTACTCGGACGAAGCGATTTCGCTGAAGGTGTCCTGCTGGCTCAGAGTGATGAGCCCCGTTCCATTAGTTTCGGATCGTCACGACACACGCGCTGCGCAGCCCACGTGCTTTCCGAGCCGGAGAGAGAGTCGTGCCTTCTGCTTTACATTCGGATGTAAACAAGCGAGGAGAATTTGCCTAGTCAATATGGCCGACTTCCGGATTCATCCCGGCTTCACAACGAGTGACGTCAGGGCCTCTCCTACCTTTCCTTCCTTCGTGATTGGGACTCTGCCTTACGAAGTTCTATGGGACAGCCCCATCTAGGAAACCAGACGAGAAATGGAGATCACGATACAGAATGCGTACAGCACCATCTAGTATATCGCCACCCAACTGCAGTTTGCATGCACCTCTATGAGATGGCGCTGTCTATTGTATTATAAGGGAGAAGCTACTGGTTAGGCTGAAAGGACGAGGGGTTGCCCAACACCACAAGGAGCTTCGCCCCTAAAAAAATCACCACGCAAACAGTCCGTACAAATGGTGAACCAGCGAAAGCTGAAACGTGCGGCCCCGTTGTTTAATAGTTGGTTTAACGTGGCACTGAAGCATGTCACAATTTCTGTTCACATGTTCGTGCTTCTTAATAAGACGTGACACATCTTTAACTCGGGTTTAACACGGTATTTATTTCACATGCCACACATTGTGTCTCGCATGATAACGATCTTGAAGGAATGTAATGAGCGGTTAAATGGGTTTCGCCATGCGTTAATCACAGTGGTTGTTCTCGAACCACAGGCGGCCACAGACGTTGCAGCCGAAGCCAACGTACCGTGCACTGACCTCCATAGAGATATATGGGGCCGCGGGAGAAACTCCCGTCGAAAGTGGCGTTCGCCACGGCGAACGCACTCTCGCAATCGTCACATTGACGCCGCAACGCCACCTTGTTGCAAGAGTCTGGCATCGCGAGCCAACTCTGCGGTGACTCCGGTCTCAGGAGAAACTGTTTCGCCCAGGCTCGGCGCCAGGGCTGCTACGGCGTCACTCACAACCCAGCCAATGGCGCGCGTGCTTGGGAACGACGTAACTATAGTACACTCTGACGTAAGTGATTGCACAGCCAATGGAGACCGCTCATAACACCGCTGCCAAGCGGATTTTTGTTCCTCCAAGTCGTATACAGCTTTTGCTGTAAAACAAAGTGTTTCGAGGACTAACACTCCTGTCTTTTCCTTCGAACAATGTTTCGGACCTCATAATGTGTGAAACGTTGGCAAGATCCCAGATGTAATCACTCCGTACGATGTTTCAAAGCTCGCTGCTCATGCCCCTTGAACGACTGTGACACATAGGTCGTTGGGCATAAACAAACCCCACAGACTGATATTCGGAACGTTGCAGCTTTCGTATTTGTTCCCTCGCTTCAGCAACGTGTTCTGTGTTCATAACTTTCATCTTCGATTCAGGATGAATGAATGAATGAATGAATGAATGAATGAATGGAAAAAAGGTCGTGTTGCGCAGGACATATCCACCATTTAGTGGCACAAATAAGTGTTCCAGACGCTTACACTCAGAATGCACGATTGAAAGTTGACGGGCAGGCTGACGCAATTTGGGATAGTCATAGGATCTCTAAATAAATAAAAAAACACGTTTGGTCGAGGGAATCAGATCTCTCATATAATGAACTATTACCGAAAAGAAAAAAATATTATTCGGCTGTTGGGGATCGCTTTTTGTACAACCTTCACGCTTGTTAGTTGGTTACAGTTGTTATGAAACATTTTCCCTTGAATAAACATACCAGACAGCACGAAAAAGTCAGCCTTACGAAAGACTGAAAGAAGTCCTCGTCACTCCGTGACACCTTGGTGGCGTACTGCCAATCAAACAGTACAATGCGCTCCATGTGGTGCCAAATCAACTGACGCCGTCTCCCACGCACCGCAAGCCGAGACCTCGATGGCAGCGTCTAGCGAGAAGCAAACGCCACTCGAGCGTAAGACAATCTGGACTCAGACACTTTGCAAAACTCACCGGGGCGCCATACGTGATT
Source organism: Rhipicephalus microplus (assembly GCF_043290135.1). Classification (NCBI taxonomy): domain Eukaryota; kingdom Metazoa; phylum Arthropoda; class Arachnida; order Ixodida; family Ixodidae; genus Rhipicephalus; species Rhipicephalus microplus. Next base: position 42,323,762 of record NC_134704.1, on the reverse strand, counting down.
CAACAACGCTGGTGCGCGATCAAAATTCGTTGGAGTCATGATACTCCCGTCGTAGCGTCGTCGAGGAATGTCAACAAACAAACCAATCAGGCCAATTTTCCCTTTGTCCGCGCTGATTGCTCTTGTGGGCCGCGCACTTATGTGCAGCGTCAGGACTGAGAAGAAACAAACAATGGAAGTGCGACACGGCTCGAGAGTTGATTGATTGATATGTGGGGTTTAGCGTCCCAAAACCACTATATGATTACGAGAGACGCCGTAGTGGAGGGGTCCGGAAATTTCGACCACCTGGGGTTCTTTAACGTGCGCCCAAATCTGAGTACACGGGCCTACAACATTTCCGCCTCCATCGGAAAGGCAGCCGCCGCAGCCGGGATTCAATCCCGCGACCTGCGGGTCAGAAGCCGAGTACCTTAGTTACTACACCACCGCGGCAGGGCACGGCTCGAGAGTCGAGACGGGGCTCTGTATCGTTGGCTCGAGAGATTTGAAATAGCGGTGCACAGCTAATGCACAGCGCGCTGCGCCTGGCCTCAAATATACATAGCGAGTGAGGGCGAGCGAGAGAGAGATTACCATAGAGGTTACGTACAGAGAAAGAGGGAAAGAGAGAGAGAGCTTACTAAGAGGAAAGGGAGACCGCCGTGAGGGGCGAGGGGGAAAATAAATTTAGGCACCTTGGAGTCGTATTGTCTTCTTCTTCATGTTTTAATCTTTCTTTCTTTCTTAGCTTCTTGCGGCGACTTTGAAAGCGTTTCGTATTTCTCCCCGGCGCCCGACTGCACGGTGGCAGTAAGTGGGGCGCGGCATCTTTGCCGCTGGCTGCGAAAACAGGCGTTGTTTTCATCGTGGTGGTTGACATTGGGCGCACGCCCGGGATCTGAGCTTGCCGCAGCTTTGCGCGCGCATCGCCTTGCACTTGGCACAGGGCCTGTGCACTGTCGGCTGCCGCTGCGCTCAGCTGGCGGCGGCGACGCGATTGTTGATGCACCGTTGCGAGCACGCGACGCGAGCGTCTAGCGCCGCTGAAGCCGCCGCCTATTCGCCTGCACGCGTGTTTTGTGCCACCCTTTCGGCTCTGGCGGTGACCCCCCGCACAACATTTTCCCCGGTATCTCGGAAACGTAACCAATACTGCTCGTTCTTGGGGGCATAGTTATTCAATGATCCCCACTGCATTTGACACCAATAGAGTGTTTTAGTACTGCGGAATGGTGCTACGTACGCATCACGCAAGCGCCTTGCGTTACGTGGCGTCGTTTGCCACTAATCGGCTTTTAGTACGCCGTAGTACCCGCGTACGTAACGAGCATGAAGCGTGTTGCGCCATCTGGTAGATCAAAATAGAAGCACGTGTTGTTGACAGCCAATGTGAGCCAATCCAAGTGTTATAGCCAGATTATGGCCATATTTTAAGCCACAGAGCCGGTCGGTGCTTCCCTTCGATGCCGCCATTTTGCAAAACGAAGTCTCGCGCTGTCGCGAACTTGTTCGAGAGCGGCGCGATCACCTCATACGCACGCACGCACGCATCTCATGCGTGCGTACGTAGCGGCTGCGTACGTAACGCGATACGTGCGCGTTGCGGTCTGCGTATGCGCACTATGCAGAACGTGGCGTCCTTATGTACGCAACGCCGCCACGAACGCAGCGTACGCAGTACTAAAACTCTCTAATATTGCGGCACGTTTGTGGAGGTAGCAGCCGCAAAGAAGAAGAAGCGCGACCGAGGTCGTCCGTGAAGCCGAGGCGCGTAAGTTGAGGCGGGTAAGCGGTCATTTTCGGGACGACGTACCGAAGCTATTTCAGTGAGTATTAGGCTGAAAAGTAAGATGTTGGTTTCCATTTTGTGTACACTAGTAATTGGCAGAAAAAAAATGCCACTTTTTTGTCATTTCCCAATCACTGGGCTCTAATTGCATAATTTGATGTCAGGTAAATAATCCGAAAATGCTTGTACTAGTGACTCAATTTTTTTTTTGCTTGTGGTCTTCTGAGGTCCTAACTACGTGAAAAATACACACAAAAAGTGTATCCGACCAAAATAAAAAAAAACCCAGGGCTGAAAAGGTTAACCGTTGCAGCGAAGCGCGAGTTTAGAAGTCCAGTATCAGTTCCAGCAGCTCTGCTTGCCATCTGTGGTAGTTTGACTCCATGTGACATATAGCTGTCAAGCTTGAAGGCACAGATGCAATTCCCGAACGAAGTGGCTACTATTCGATGGCGGCGAAATGTGTGTTTGGAAAGAGCGGTTGACAATTTAGAGTACAAGACACTCTACTATGGCAGAGCTGGAAGCCGTTCCATGGGCCTCCCTCTTTGTGAGGCCGCATTGACGAAAATTACGTGCACCCACATGGCCCGGTGGCCGACGAGGCCAACGCAGCAAGCGAATGCATCTTTCGCGTCACAAATTTCTACGCCTTAAATGCATAGTTCATGGTGCGGCGTCTATCGCAGTCCGAGTCGCTTTGGGACGTTTCACCCCATACACCAACCAACCATAAACATTGCGCACGTAAAAGAACTCAAGCTCGCCTGATTTAATGTACAGTCCCCGATGCACTTTACCTAATGATCATATCGTGGCTAAGGCACATAAAACGACAGAAGTTGCTTTTAACAGATGAGCTGTTAAAGCTGTAAGGCCGATGTCGTAGACAGAAAACTCGACGGGTGCAGCCAATTCTTGGACAGTATAGCCATGTATTGTACACCATATTTTTTTCCTATATTCATTCTCTCCCCCTTTTCTGTATAGCATAGTTTGTCCGCCACAGACAGTGGGTATAAACAGTTATTATTATTATTTATTATTTGGTTTCTATACTCAGAAAAAGCAAGGCACAGGGGAAATACGGAGGGAACAGGCCGACAACTGCCAGCTCTAGGCGCACAACGCATGTCTGCTCCTATACGAGAAGGCAAGACATAGAGGAAGACAGAAGCGAAGAAAATGAGAGTGTTAAGGACCTCCAAGCGTAGCATGCATAGGTATGCATGGTGAAGCGTGAGGGTGGGCAACGGAAGAGAGTTTGAAGAGGACAAATATTAGGGAGAGGAGGAAGTAAAGAAGGATTAAAAAAAGGAGTACAAAGGAAACAACATCGCATGATAGCTTACTGCACAACATAGCAAAGGGTGGTATTGAAAAGTGAGGATGAGGTTGGGAAGGAAGAGGGAGGGCAATGTAGAGAGATAAAGAAAGAACGATGAAAGGAGGGAGAATAAAGAAAAAAAAGATGTAGCAGAGATAAAATGATGAAAGGCACAAGAAAGAAGAACGATAGATAAAAAAGATAGAAAAAAAAGCAAAGACGATGAAGACAAAATTTTAAGAAATAACTAAATCTGCGCTCGCAAGGTGGTGGCACGTCCGTGCCAGCTTTGTTGTTTGCTCAGATTTCACAGGTTTGACCCTAGATTTTTTTCAAGCGCACGAAAAAAACACACGGACAGATGAAGGCGGGACAGACGCCTACCCCTTCTTCATCTGTCCGTGTGTATGACGTACCAACACGCCCAAACACTACGATACTGTGCAGCTGGCTTTGATATTTACATTAGAGTAAGAGAGGATAGCTAGCATTTGCCAGTAACCAGCCAACTGTAACCAACGCTAGTTTTGCGCGAACATATGCGGTAGGTTTCACACAAGCTACGCACTTGTATTTTCATATCTACTGATTTCTTAGTTGCTCGTATGATTATAGTTACGAATGGCGGTTCTTAATTCTCGTTAATTTTTTTTTTCATTAGATGCTGCTGTTTCAACTTTCACTCACAAAATATGACTTTTTTAAACTTATGCTTACTTTTTCGAATATTTATAAGTATAACTTTTACGAAAAAGCATCAGGCAGCCATTAGCTGGAAAACAGTCCATGGCTTTATGACTCGTAATGGAAGCACGCTACATGTTGCTTTGAACAACGCGCAAATCACAGCTTAGAGTATCGTACGCTACGATGTGTCGTATTCATTCATGAACCCGCCGTACATTGAGAAGTCTACCCAGTAATGGGATTAATTTTAAGCTATAATCTAACGAAATGATTTAGACACCAGAAGCCGTACTCGGTCACAAAAATGGGGGTGCTACGTTTACAAAGATACCGGAGGAAAAGTACGTAATTTTCACGGTAACGGTCTTCAAGTATCCGTGGGTGCCATCCGAGGTAGGGTTATAACACTAATCAATCGTTCACGCGCAAGCTTACACAGCTGTGTTGCTTCGGCACTCGACTAGGTAACTCTTAGCTTCAGAGCCTCTACAACACTCATCGTTACTATAGCAATAAAAAAAATTGTGCAGTGGGATTGGAGGAACCTAAAGTGGCCTTAAATGCCTTCATACAGAGGCTAACTGGGGAAACTTCAGTAGTTTTCGACCTTTCCTTCTTTTTATGTCCATCCTGACAATTATTTTGTTGTTGTTTTATTACACAGTCCTTTTTCACGCCTCTCTTATCTGTCTCAAGTTCTTCTTTCCCCCTGATCATCTTCGGTTTCCGTTTTAGTTTTACTTTTGGTTTTATTTATTTATTTTACTCTCAAAAGTGTCCTTTGCTTTAGTTTTCCTTTCTCAATTCAAGGACTGCGTGTTCACGATCCCCGCGTTCTTAATCTGCGCCTTTAGTCAGCCTACCGTAGAGCCCTGTGGTGCCCCTGTTTCTACATAGGCTAATGTAACTTTATGCACGCTGCTACAGTGAAGAAACTCCTCCTACGCATTTGCCTGAAAAGACTACAAGGCCAAAGCCATTCTTTCTTTTCTTGTTAGGGCCAAAACTTTTTATAACAACACCCGTTCGTCTCTCGTATACTATGTAACACGTATAACATTTTGACCTCCAAGGTGGTGCCGGTGAGAGACTTCTTCTGAGCGTTGTTAAACAATAAAAATAGTGCTCAATGTACATGTCAATGGCTGCTAATGGCGAATGAGAGACAGGAACATTCGGCTTTTAGTTAACGCGCAAGCTGCGATCACCATTAGCAGCCATTGGCATGTACATTGAGCACTATCTGACAAGAAAGGGTTGCTACGTTATACTCGCTGGGTGTAACCTCCTTAGCTTTAGAAAGGTTTAGCGAGCGTTGAGCCGCAGTTCCATGAATACAATGAACTTGTATACACCATGAATGAACTCGAGGGGGTTAAAAATGGGAAGTAGATACGAAGCGAAAGCCGTAAGAAAGTAAAAGCCGAATTCTCCGCCTCTCATTTCCCATTGGCAGCCATTTGCATGTACATTGAGCACTATCTGACTGAAAAAGGTTGCTACGTCATACTCGCTGGGCGTAACCTCCTTGGTTTTCGAAAGGTTTAGCGAGCGTTCGGCCGCAGTGCCATGAATACAATGAACTTGTATATACCATGAATTAACTCGAGGTGGTTAAAAATGGGAAGTAGATACGAAGCGCAAGCCGTAAGAAAGTGTGCGTGTGCCACCTCTGATTTATTCCTTGAAATGTCCGCTGGATGGCGGTGCTGATTGATTGATTGATATGTGGGGTTTAACGTCCCAAAACCACCATATGATTATGAGAGACGCCGTAGTGGAGGGCTCCGGAAATTTTGACCACCTGGGGTTCTTTAACGTGCACCCAAATCTGAGCACACGGGCCTACAACATTTCCGCCTCCATCGGAAATGCAGCCGCCGCAGCCGGGATTCGAACCCGCGACGTGCGGGTCAGCAGCCGAGTACCTTAGCCACTAGACCACCGCGGCGGGGCTGGATGGCGGTGCTTCTATATGGGGAATATATGATGAAAAGATGCGAGATGGTGGTACTTGGAGTGTTGAATAGATGGACGAACGGACACATAGATGCATGGATGGACGCATGAACGGACGCAGGGGTGGCTGCATGGACGAACGCAGGGACGGACGCACGAACAGACGCATGCACGGACGGGCTGATGGACGCATGGACGGTCGCACTGACGGACGCATGGACGGACGGAAGCAAGAACGAATAGACGGACGAGTTCTTCGCCCCACTCTCCATCATTCACTCCGTGGATATGCTGCCATTTTTTCTTCTGAGCCAGTTCTATTGCACCTTCCTCCATCCCCTTCCCCATAGCTTCCTGCACTCAACGTAGATTTGCACCGCCTCCGAAATTGGAGGCGGTGAACACCTACGTTGGGTGCAATTCTACGCAGCACTGCCTCCGAGATCGGAGGCAGGGCTGCGAGATTGGCATATATATGACCACACAAATATGTTTGCATCTTATGACGTTATAGAATGACGCCATAGAGTGACGTCATCCCAAGAAAATGTTTATTTGCATTACTCGTGCTCACGCTGACGCTCAATTATATTTTTGTATTTGACGCAGTATGAAACGCCTTGGCATTAATAAATAGATAACCTCTAATACTGATGTTTTACCTTCGTACAACAGGATAGCGATTTTCCAAGTCAATAATAACACAAATATATAAAAATAAATAATTTCATTTTTTTGTCTTGCTCAGTTGCATGTACAAACAAATTCGTGCCGCTGTGCAAGCATTATGATAAGCACGACAAGCGAATGACTCTTCATTCCATTTACATTTCATAATTACTTGTAGTACACCTCGTGATCTGTACATATCATCATTAATGTGATTTAGCCGGAGCCTGGCTGATTGAAGCGGTTAATCACACTATATGCAATGGTCTTTCATTTGAAATTCGTACAGTTTACGAGTTGGCTTATGCTCAATACAGTGACAATGTTGCGAGAGCGGGTTCTTTTTGTGTTGACACTCAAGCTAAATAAAGTAGTGCGATCACGCTTGTCGACAAACACTGCGCTGTGCCAAGTACACTATAAGATGGACAAGCAGTTTCAAAATTGCTCGCGCAGAAACCAACCTATTTATATATGATCTTACAGCCAGATGTCTTTTTTTTTTTTAATGCCCGAAGTAGAACATACCGCTGACACATATAAACGTTTATATGAGGAGTAAGAACATTCAAAGTTGTTTTACACCGCTTTCATCTCTGGATTAAACTTTAAAAGATGTTTTTAAATCGAAATAGGCATTTAATAGAGAAAATACAAATAGGCGGCAATACTTCATTGCAAACTTTAGGTTTTGCTACAAATTATTCGCTCTAAATTTTATTATTAAAAACCGCCAGGCCGGCGCGCAACGCGCAGCACAGCCACAGCGAAAGCTAGAAGAGCGGCCTTTCAGAGCCTTTTCTAAACACTTATCGGGTGACTGCTACAAGCACACTGCTGGGTACGCACTACGCAATAAATTATCCTAATTTTTGTGTGTAGTAGGCCAGCATTCATTATGCTATCCATCGTCATTATTTGGAGAAGCGTGGTATCCGCTACACGCTTGTTGGGAATTTTGTGCAATTTTTGTATGCAGTGGCTGACGACAATGATGATTTATGCCTGAAGTAGGTATGCGCCAAAGTTAACAGGTGATAAAAACAAGCTTTTCTAATGGCTTGGAGCGTTGGACGACCCACTCGTTACGCAATTCGTATTGTGTGACGCCTGGCTATTTCTTTGATGTTCTAAAACGCTTCATTGCTCATATTAACGCGATTGCTTTCCCGACATCAAGTCTGCCTATTTAGAAACGAGTTCCAAGCCCCGGCGTTGGTCACTGTGGTAGAATACCAGTCTGGCACGCAGCGGACACGGTTTTTAAACTCATTGTGGCACTGGAGTGTTTTATTTACTTTTTTTATTTCGATACTGATTACGCACACCGGCGGCGATGGAGAACTACGGCACCGGCCGTGACCATTGTTCTGATCTCATAACAGCTTTCGCTGTAATTATCGGTATCTGGGCGAGGAGATAGAACGAGGGTTTTTCCGCGTGCCGATATATCTGTGGGCAAAGAAAACAAAAACGGAAGGTTGACTTGGAAGCATAAAAGATAAAGATGTGGACTGTTCTGCCACATTGTTCGTATCTTATTCTACCGGTGCCTAGTGGCTGCAATACCTCCCAGGCTTATCGTTTCCTAAGGACAAACTACGTCACACGTGTTCCTGGAACTTTTGGCGGCAGAACATTTGGCCAACGATGATCTTCTTTTAAGCACTAAGCGTCACTGCACTTAGCTGTCAGCATGGAGAACTGCTAAGTTCGAAGGCTGGAGTTCGAGTGCCGGTTCGAATGCAAAATTACGCGTATATTTAAATTTAGGTGCACGTCAAGTAATCCGGGTGGTCAAAATTAACATCGACTCTATAAACAATATTTGATGATGTAGCCACGTGACGGCGCCCGACGTAGACGTGCCGTCGTCGTTGGTTTAATGAAAGGACGAAAGTGTACGACTCAGAAAAGAAGTGAGCTGCAACAGCGGCCATGATGTTCAGTCAGCCAGAATAAAACGAACGTTCTAGGCGCCAGCAGCGCTTGTCATCTTTTTCCCTAGCCGGCTAGCCTTGCGGCAGTTCCCAGAGTGTGCACTGACAAGTCCGAATGTCGTCAGGGTGGAAGGCGTTAGGAGAAGTCCGGCAACTCCGGTCGATGGCACTGCGAACCACGCAGCGGGCGAGGACCACGGTGATTGCGTGTCGCTGAGAGCAGCGAGCAAATGAGAGAGGTGCGTTGGAAATGGTGGTGGTGGAAGTTGTGTGAAGGCCGTGGTCCACGTAATGGTCGTGGGTTGCAGCTTCTTGAGTGCCGAAAACAGTGCGTCGGTCGACAACGCGATGTGTGTTCTGGACGGAGCTTGAGTCATGCGCTGTGCGTATCGACGTGATGCTGCTTTTTCTGAATCGATGACAAGCCGACGGCGGTAGTGAGGGATGACTGCTCACGACACTGGATAGTGTCGGTGATATGGGCGGGGATTGGCTGCTCAGAAAGATCGGAAGAAATTGACGCGAGTAGATCTTGAAAACACTGGCTGCCTCTTGAGACGTTGGTGGAAAAGTCGTGATCCGGCTGGCAGTCTGCAAGCGTTTGAGCAGCAGGTGCGACTGTGTTGGGAAAACTAACGGCGTGCAATGCGGCTGCAAGCTTTCGGTTTATGGACGGATTGTTGTCGCGGGCTTCCACAGCTGTTGGGAAAGGCGCCGGCTCAGTAAAAGGATCAGCTGGCTTGGCTGGGATCGTGGGATTGCCCGGAGCAGATGGCGCAGCTGGATAAGCAGCTGCAGCGAATCCAACGGCCCCCGGGGCAGCAGCCCTCGTCGAACCTGTCACGGAGAGAGGCGGCTGTGGCTCTGGTGTTAGAACCGGCACATCTAAGGCAGGAGTCATGTACTCCGGGTTTGAGTGTCTCTCCGTCAATGGGTTGATTGAAGCGGGAGGGTGGCGTCCGTCTCCTGTGTGGCGAGTTGTCGCCAGGGAAATGGTCTGGACAGGCTATGTCGTAGAAGGCGTCCTGGAATGTGATGAGCCAGGTACCGCGGTGTCGCTTTCGGGGAAAAGATCACGTTTTATGCCGTAAAATTGGAGCACGGCGTCTCGCAAATCATCGTAAGGGTGAGGGCTCCAGGAGAAGTACACAAGGCGGCGTTTCAGGTCACGTGGAAGATGGCATTCCATTATCTCGTAGATGGACTCGTGGATACAGATGCCGTTGCTCTCCAAGGCCGCAGCGAACTCCTCGAACAATGACTCCAGGCAAGTGGTCCGGAATGGTGGCAGTGGCGGGTCGAACTACGGCTGCCAGGCTTGCGCTGCAGCTGGAACATGGCCGCGAAGCTCGGTAGCAGTTGTGCAGCACCAGTCGCTTGTCTGTGTGTCCGTGGTCACCAATTTGTAGCGACATGACGGCGTCCCACGTAGACGTGCCGTCGTCGCTGGTATAACGAAATGACGAAGGCGTACGATTCAGAAAGGAAGCGAGCAACCGAAGTAGAACAATGACCGTGGCGTCCAGTCAGCCAGAAGCATACGAACGTTCTAGGCGCCTCGCTGGTTGGTTGGTTGAACCCAAGAATAATGGCTCAACCCACCACGGGGAATCGGCCATGAATCACGCTGCAGGGGGATTTTGGGCGCCTCGCGCCATGTGCCACCGGCGCTTGTCATCTTTTTCTCTAGCCGGCTAACCAACACTATCGCTAAGATATTGTTAGTCGAAGCAAGGCTCGTCGTGACACGCAACACACACGTAATAGTTGTTTGTAAATATTATATGCTGTTTTATTTTATTATCGTGATTTCAAGCATAAGAATAAGTAAGTTGTGTAATTTCGTTGAAGAGGAAGTGCTCTAGTGCAGCAGCTTTGCACGAAACTGTCCCATTCAACAGCAAACAATTACCAACTCCTTACATAGGCTCGTCAAGAATGGGAATGAGAAAAGCAATCCAAAAGGAAAAAAGACGAAAGACAGTGCTTTCCTGCTCTCTGTGTTTCATAATTTCCGTACAATCTTTCATTCCTCGAATTCCAGGAAGAGCGAGCGGGGAGGTGCTACGTTTCTGGGCGATAGGGAATAGTAGCCTGCCAACTGATGGAAGCGGACACATTGAGTTTAGCGAGCCAGGGCCGAAGCGCTGTATCGCGTTGCTCCTTGTGTAGGCCACACTGCTGGGAGAGGGATGGGGGGGGGGGGGGGGGCGTACAAGACTCCGGCGTGGAAAAGTACCGGTTAAACTCCGTTCTCTATATGATGAACATCCTCTCCACTCCAGCGATGTAGTTGGCTGGCCACTTTTTTTGTGCTTATAACTTGTCAGTGCCGTTAAAACGCTATATATAGTCACTTAGCCGAGTCGGGGGAAGTGGAAAGGGCTGGCGGTCCTAAAACATGCGCCGCCTCTACACTGATCCACTCAACACCCTGCAGAAATGCTGCGGACGTTGGCTTGCAGGGCTCTGGTAACCGCAGGCACGCGCTTGTAGTTCGACACTGGAAAAGTCCCATTTCCACTTCCCGGAGTGTAAACGCCAATGCTCTGCGGCACCTCTAGCCACCACGCCCAGCAATAAGCACTGGGCGAGAACGACCGAATATGGATCAACACCACAGTGTTGCATCCCCCATCTGGGACACTTATGGAGATGCGCTCGAAAATTGGGGCTGTGAGCGTTAGGCACAGGAGGGAGAAGGGTTTTGAAAAGTCGATGAACCGGCCCGTTTTTACGAATTCAGACCAGCAATAAAACTTCCTATCAAATTCAACCATCCCGGACGTAATGGCCCAATGTTACAAAAAAAAAAAAAATCTGCACTCTATCGTAATGATCTTAACCGAGGGCCGATTGTGGACCAATGATTGAGTTCATAGCTTTATTGACTTGAGTCGTACAGTGAAAATCCGCAATGTAGGATGAAAGCTTTGCCTTGCATCTGTCTATGACATGCATGGAAATCTATAAGATTAGGCTTTTCTATCGAAAAGACTTTAAGAATCGATTTGCTACCGAACAACTTTTCTTTTTCTTTCTGCCTGTCTTTCTTTCTTTCTTTCTTTCTTTCTTTCTTTCTTTCTTTCTTTCTTTCTTTCTTTCTTTCTTTCTTTCTTTCTTTCTTTCTATCTTTCTTTCTTTCTTTCTTTCTTTCTTTCTTTCTTTCTTTCTTTCTTTCTTTCTTTCTTTCTTTCTTTTAATCTTTTCCTTCCGTCCACTTCTCAGCTGTGTGACACCCGGAATGCAAAGCAACACCTAAACGCTTTTAACGCAGCAAACAAACCGTGTTGCTCAAGCTTTTGGATTAGCACTGAGTGATTGCGCAAAAAACTTGCGCAAGCACCGAAGCTCGATATGAACTTTTGTTCTTTTCCAGCGAATGCACTGTTCCTATTGCTCTGCACGTTTCCTCTGTGGTGCCAGAAACGAGAGCGTTTCTGGCACCATTAACGCTATCCATAACAATACAGAATGGTCTATACCTCACGCTTGGAGTATTTTCTCGCAAATATTGTTTTGTTTCAGTCTGAAACAGTTTCAGACTAACACTTTCATATGTAGTATTCTGCTTTCAGTAATTGAGTGACTGACCAGAATACGTAGAAGTGGTTGCGAAGGGATAAGAGTTCTGACTCTTTTTGTCCAATGGCTCTGCGACGGAGCCATCAGACATTGGTCTAGGGGCTAAGGTACTCGGCTACTGGCCCGCAGGTCAAGGGATCTAATCTCGGCTACGGCGTCTGCGTTTTCGATGGAGGCGATAATGCTGTAGGCCCGTGTGCTCAGATTTGCGTGCACTTTAAAGTACCCTGCGTGGTCAAAATTTCTGGAGCCCTTCACTACGGCGTCTCTCATAACCATATGGTGGTTTTGGGACGTTAAGCCCCACATATCAATTAATCAAATAATTTTGTCTAATATGATTACAAAGCACAATTCCGAGTAGGTCCTTATACTTGTCTAAAATCTATCTATCTATCTATCTATCTATCTATCTATCTATCTATCTATCTATCTATCTATCTATCTATCTATCTATCTATCTATCTATCTATCTATCTATCTATCTATCTATCTATCTATCTATCTATCTATCTATCTATCTATCTATCTATCTATCTATCTATCTATCTATCTATCTATCTATCTACCAGCTGTCGACTATGCTAAGTGTCTGTTGATGCACCAGCTGCTACATACAATCTTGTCTCAGTTGTGCAGCGACATCTCTTTAGATTTCAGCCAGAGGCTTTGCGCCAGAAGCGAGTCGTGTTTCACCTAACGTGTTCAGACAACAACACAACTTTGCAGACTACGATTAGCCTACTCGCTCAGCTATTTTCGCACCCAGACCTGACGTAAGCTTTGAGGCAACCATGCAGATAACGAGGCCTCTTCCGACAGTAAATTTGACGCATTCCTGCCCCCCAAGGCAGCGTAATTACCTCTAGTCGATGCAAATAAGTACGTAAACTTCTTCATATTCCCGTGCCATATACAAAAGCTAAAAGAAAAATACTAAGCAGAGCGTACCTTATCAGATAAGCGCGAAATTTTTCTACGATGTCTTTACCCAATGATGAATGGGCGTTAAACGTGAAGACGTTACGGTAAGTCGGTACTCGCGTCATATATGCATTCAAGTGGCATATATATATATATATATATATATATATATATATATATATATATATATATATATATATATATATATATATATATATATATATATATATATATATATATATATATATTATACTGAAGAAGAAGAACCTTTTTCAATAGGCCAAACGTAATTTGGAAGAAGAGAAGAAACACAACTTAGCGGTTGTCTTGATTTTATTCCGAATGGTTTCGACCGGTGGACCGGCCTTATGTATGCATGCAGAGAGCCAAAACAGAAACGCATACCCAGCCGCTGTAATTTGCAGGACGGTGTGATAATAGCGCATAATCGCAGAGCAAGCGTTGCTTCAAAACCGGCTCTTCCAAGAATCCCGACGCAAGGCAGCCTTGCTGTTGTAACATCTTTCCTGATTATCCAGTCGAACGCTTCGGCGTATACATTTCGCTCCGTGTTGCTTTATATAACTTCTGCGTACGTACATAAAATGCTACCAGAATAAAGGCTAAGCGTCAGATATCAATGGCACGTGTTGTAGTAAATGCAAGACAAAGTTTCAGTGAAGCGCTCTTTTAACTGCGATGCAGCTCGCGTCGACACATACAATTCAGTTTATTTTCACCCAACTAAACGTGTAGGCTCGTGCTATGGTTCAAGCCCCGCCGCGGTGGTCTAGTGGCTAAGGTACTCGGCTGCTGACCCGTAGGGCGCGGGTTCGAATCCCAGCTGCGGCGGCTGAATTTCCGATGGAGGCGGATATGTTGTAGGCCCGTGTGCTCAGATTTGGGTGCACGTTAAAGAACCCCAGGTGGTCGAAATTTCCGGAGCCCTCTACTACGGCGTCTCTCATAATCATATGGTGGTTTTGGGACGTTAAACCCCACATATCAATCAATCTCATATGTAGCTCCGAGTTGAGATACACTAACTTCGAAGCTCATCACCACCAGTTTTATATACCGTCTCTTCTGGCTAACCAAGATTTTCCTAGCTTAAACGGATGAGTTATTGGCATTCGAGCAGCGTAACTTGCTGGCAAAAGTTTAGTCACTGTTCTTTTTACAACCCATCGCGTGCATGCCTACCACAAATAAACTCCACTGAACCTTAAGTGTACTGAAATCGCCCAAAATTCACGCAGAGGAAAAGCTATAAGTGTGCTTGGAAAGGCAGGTTCACGTAAGTAGATGTTAAGTGTCGTCAAGCAAATTTAGCTTAATGAGAATTAACAAGCGGTACTGCTTCAAACTGCAGAGTTGTTAAGTTCCAGCAATATGTCGTTGAAGACTAGTTGGTTCCTATTAGAAAGCTCGACTTGCTGCGCAAGCAGAAAGAGAAAAATCACAGCATATCCACAGAGGAAATGATGAGTGGGGCGACGCATCCGTCCGTCCGTCCGGACGCATGGACCAAAGCAAGGATGGTCAGACTGATGGATGGACACACGAACGGACTTACGGATGGACGGGCGGAAGCACAGACAGACAGACAGACAGACAGACAGACAGACAGACAGACAGACAGACAGACAGACAGACAGACAGACAGACAGATAGATAGACAGACAGACAGACAGACAGACAGATAGATAGATAGATAGATAGATAGATAGATAGATAGATAGATAGATAGATAGATAGATAGATAGATAGATAGATAGATAGACAGACAGACGGTCGGACGACAGAAGCTCGGACGCACTGACGGACTCACGGACGAGCAGAAGCATGGCCGCACGGACGGGCGACGGAAGCATCGATGAATGGACGGATGCATGGATGCTTTGCCCCCCCCACCCTCACCTCATCATGATTCGCTTCGTGGATATGCTGAGAAAACCACTAACGCCATCTAGTTATATTATTCCCAAGGTAACATACCCACAACGCCATTTATTGACCAACTCATAAGCTAGAGGGGGGCTACATACTACCACTACTATTGCCACGACTACAGAGGAGGGAACGACCAATGGACCCAGGAGCTTCGCCCCTAAAAAACTAGGAAGACCGGAAAGAGCGCAGTTATACTGAGTTCTTTTCTGTCTCCCTCCTTTTTTCCCCGCTTTTTGTGAGTTTTCATGATAAGTTCCGATCAACATGAAACGTCTATTGAAAAGGCAGTTGCAGGAACGGCAAAGTAAACGAGAAAACGCTTCAAATTGATTAGCCATCTAAAGCAAAATCTATAGCATATGTTTTGTGCGATGTCTGTATCATTCTCTGCTCGTCTCTAGCTGACCTGACGTTTGCTTCAACTCACCTCAACTGAATGGGCAGTTGGGCGCAGGCACGCACGAATAAACGAAGTTTAGAGTGCCGGCTTTACCAGCGCTTCAGTGCGGGCGTGTATCGTTCGCTGTTTATTCATTTATTATTATTATTATTATTATTATTATTATTATTATTATTATTATTATTATTATTATTATTATTATTATTATTATTATTATTATTATTATTATTATTATTTGCGAGTCCAGAGAGCCTGAAAGGAAGCGTGACGTCAGGAGGCTGCAACGCACACGCCTCCATATATGCGCGCCATACCAAGGCATCTATAAAAAAAAGACGTACGACTCGATAGCCCTCTTCGCACATCGCTATCTTATCTCGAGTCTCCACACCGCCTCCCATTCATCAATTCATCTCGCCGCGGGAATTTTCCGACACACTCGGCATTCGGCCACGTTGTGCGTCTGTACTCTGGCGCCAATCGCCCCACGCGCTACGCCTCGTTTTGATATCTGAACGGCACGGAGATACCAGAAAGCACGAGGAAATGAGAGGCGGCTGAAGCAGTGCGATACCCCGAAAGGTCCACTTTTGGCCCACCCTCCCAAGTAAAAGTAAAAGTGGCGCGCAAGCACTTTAAGGTCAAACACGCGTGTGAGCGCGATAAGGGAAGGCCACGGATCCCTTATGACGGGTGTGGAAGGTGGTGTGGTGCCTTGGATATGCGCGTTTGTGTTTCGCGCAAGCCCACCGAAAACAGGAAACTGTAGGCACGCACATTGAGAACGAGCGTTGATTGTTATGTGGGGTCTAACGTCCCAAAACCACCATATGATTACGAGAGACGCCGTATAGTGGAGGGCTCCGGAAATTTCGAATTGAGAACGAGCGTCAACAATCTGTAATAGAAGTGACAGGCCAGTCTTATGAATCGTGTGGAAGAATTCTGAATGCAAGAATGCTTTTGTAGCAGGGGATGCTGCTGGCTTGGTTTGTAACCTGTTACAAACAGGCTACACACCCGAACTTAGCAAGGGCTATGACTTGTTCTTTTATTTAATGTACGGATTATGTCGACCATCTGGTGTTCTTTAAGATGCCCTAACTTCATATATAGTACACGAGCCTTCAGCATTTCACCGCCATCTATAAGAGCGAGTGCCGGCATAGGACTCGCGTCTTTCGGGTCAGCAGCCTATCACCGCAAAGGCTTCGCGTTGAATATTGCGACAGAAATGGAACCCTTTCCCCTAAGATGAAGTGCATGCCGCTACAGAGGCGCTGCTTTGTGATCTAATTGAAGGCGCAGTTATTTCATGAGGTATTATTACTCCAAAGAATGTCGCTGAGCTTTTGACGCCCTCTTACTATAGCAGTAGAAAGCATAATCTCAAGTTTTTTCGCTCTCTTTATATGGTGGATTTGTCAGTGTTTCTCGGTAAGTCTGTCTACTGGTCCACACTGAGAGGTCAGAGAAACGACCAGCTCGAAATATGGAATAGCAGGGCATTGTGACGTACATAGGCGTCCACACAGGTATGGAGAGAGGGGGTCGCCCCCTCCCATCACCTATTAGGAGTGGGGGCGCAAAGCCTGACCCATACATTGACCTAACAGGAAGGCAGGCGCTGCGAAAAATCCTCGCCCTCCAAAAAGGTGATGCCTGGCGCGCTTACGGTAACGTGCATATTTGTTTCAATGTAGGGCATTGCTTCTGTGGAAATTCAAGCTGACCCAGTGATTCAGTCACGGAAGCCCTCAAAATGTACGCGCAAGGAGAATGGAAAAAAACGCGAACAGCATGGCATGCTGTTTTCATTACGACGTTGGTGGCAACAAAAATAGGCTAGAATGGTTCTTAATTGTATCGTGTGGATGACTGTAGTGGCTTTATCATTACCGTCCAAGATACAACCTCTGGAAATGCGACGTGAAACGGCAGATAATGCAGAAGGCACTCTGTGCATGTCAAATTCCATCCCCATTGTTCGTCTTCACCCTCAGGCGCAACGCATAACTGGACTTGACGAACCGTCGTGCGTTTCGTTAAGAAGCCTCACACTATTAGTGCAGTTCGCAAGTGGTCCGAAAGGCGATATGCCTTCTTTGTCTTATTGTGGGCCTATAAAAAAGGAGTAAAACTATATGCTGTAAAAATATTGCTAAACTCACTCCTGTCATTCATGCCAACCAAAGGTATGCATTTCGCTATCAGAAGAACGAGACTAATGAGTCACCGTCCTGTGATATAGCCCCGATAAGTCTGCAGTATGTTGAGAAGAATGCACGCTATGCTTCAAGTGTCAACGCATGCGGCCTCTCAGGTATACCGATAGCGCGCTCCCAAACGTGGTCATGACACCATTCGTTCGCCATAATTTTCCTACAGCCTCCGAATAATGTCCGCCTAGGCCAAGTTCGCGTGCGTTAAAAATACAATTATACATCGCTACTCAAAAAAGTTTTTTTTTTGGTTTATTGTGTTCAGTAAAGCTCAAACTCCAGGCTTATGCGCTTGACTGCGCTGTTCTGTAATCTCATTTATGGGCAAGAATGACGCCAAAACCTATTGAAATTTCCCCAGACACTTCTTCTTGACGCGCTGAAGTCCCTGCTGACCTTGGCCGACCCTCCTAGACCGGGAGAGTTGGCAAGCTAAAGGGAATGGCCACTGGGGCGTCTGGAAGTCGGCCAGATGAGAAGAGGGCCACCTATCTCACGATGCTGGCCGGGGAAGGTTGTTCATTCGAGGGATGATCAAAGCGTCATTTTTGTTTTCTTTATTTCGGTCTTCCGTCTTTTCTTACCCTCGAGTTGACGCGCGCCGTTGCTCGTCTTCATGCAACCGCGAACGGCCACAATGTGTTTTTTTATCTCGCGTTACCTTCAAATGCAGTGTATACCAGCTATGAGCGCAGCACTCAGTTGCATTTGATCCCATATTGCAAAGCAGCTGAAAATTTTGCCGCAGTGCTACGCTATCAACGACGCTTTCTACGAAGATCGTCGCCAACGTTTTGCTCGCTCGGTTGCATAAGCTTCATCCGACTTCGTTTTGCTACGTCACCGACTTCATTTCATCCGTACAATAAAAGGAAAGAAAAACAGGAAAAGTGAAAAGTGGACACTCAAGAAAACTATCATGGCATCAAAAATGAGAGAGAGAGAAAGAGAGAGAGAGAGAGAGAGAGAGATACAAAGCAAAAGGAGGGGACTTTAATAATAAAATTATTCATTGCTCAGGTTTTATGTCCAAGGAAGGAAGGGGAATAGGAGGAAAAGAACGGCAGGGAAAACCACGATATGATTATTAGAGACACCGTAGTGAAGCCTGGAGAGCTTCGGAAATTTCGACTATCTGGTAATATTTCGACTATCTCGTAATCTGCAATGTGCGCTGACATTGCACATTGCACGCGTCTGCAGCACTTCTCAATCGAAATACAGCCACCATGGTCGGGATCCGATCTCGGGAAGGTTGGGAGGTTAATCAAGCTTTGGCTCAGCTGGATATCAAAGTCACGGGCGCTGGATGAAAGAGCTTCATCCTGTGGCCGTGCCAAAACTATGCATTGTGGTGACCGTTGCGTGTGGTAAGATGACATTCGTGTCCGTCTATGCTGTACAATTGTTACGGTTCTAGGCTGCTGACCATGCAGGTGGTCGTGAGTTCGATCCCAGCCGCGGCGGTCGAATTTAGATGGAGACGAAGTGTTAGAGGTTCCGTTTGCTGTGCCATGCCGGCGCACGTCAGAAATCGTTCACGTAGTCGTCAAACGGTCCTTCGAGTCACGGTCACCTCAAAGAAGACAGACAGACAGACAGACAGACAGACAGACAGACAGACAGACAGACAGACAGACAGACAGACAGACAGACAGACAGACAGACAGACAGACAGACAGACAGACAGATAGATAGATAGATAGATAGATAGATAGATAGATAGATAGATAGATAGATAGATAGATAGATAGATAGATAGATAGATAGATAGATAGATAGATAGATAGATAGATAGATAGATAGATAGATAGATAGATAGATAGATATGTGGGGTTTAACGTCCCAAAACCACCATATGATTATGAGAGACGCCGTAGTTGAGGGCTCCGGAAATTTCGACCACTTGCGGTTCGTTAACGTGCACGCAAATCTAGTACGCGGGCCTACAATAATTCTGCCTCCGTCGGAAATGCAGCCGCCGCATCCGGTATTCGATCCCGCGACCTGCGGGTCAGCAGCCGAGTACCTTAGTCGCTTGACCACCACGGCGGGGCCACAGACACTAGCGCCAGAGTTATTTCTATGGTGCATTTATAGGAAACTCTATTGTAAAGACGTCATAGTGGTCCAATATGTAGTGGTGTGAAAAAGCACTACGTCGTTCACGACCTGTTTTTTAATAAAAAACGAGCAGAAAATTCTCTCCCCGGACGAAAAAAGTGGGACTGTAACGGTGCCGTGATTGAACGATTGATGGCTGCGCGAACAATACCTTAAAGAACACGAGATGCCCGAAATTTTCGGAGCCCTCCTCTACGGCGTTACTAATAATCATGCCGTGGTTCTGGCATGTAAAACATCCGACAGTATGGTGTTATCTTTAACACTCATAGTTGTCCGAATACGCATAAAACGCATGTCGAGTAGCCGTCAAACCGATCAGAAACGGCGCATAAAAATGACGAGCACACATCAAAAAGCATACGTCGCAAACGTTGTACTAATGCTAACACATCATCGCAGCACTGGCGCTTATCTGGAAGCATGTCAAAAACTTGAACTTCAAGTGGCCGGTATCTGGCATCACGCACAGCAACGATATTTTGCCACGAAGCAGAGAACGTTGACATCGCTACAGCACCGGCAAATCGGCACTACAAAGCGAAGGTTCAAGGAGGTGAGGGCAACGGAAGAGAGCTTTGTCTGCGTTCGAGATGGTCTTTTGAAGAAATAACCCTTTCAGGTCGTTGTGTGTACGCCGTGGCGCGAGGTGAAGAAGAATGCTGTGTCATTGTGATGAAGCCAGTGCGACAACACTGAAGATGAGGGGAACGAAATTTATGAATTGGAAGGCTTTATCGCACAAGGAACTGTCTACTCCGATCCACTTCAAAGGTTCTTAGCACTCGAAAGGAAGAAAGAAAGAAAGAAAGGAAGGAAGAAAGAAGGAAAGAAAGAAAGAAAGAAAGAGAGAAAGAAAGAAAGAAAGAAGGAAAGAAAGAAAGAAAGAAAGAAAGAAGGAAAGAAGGAAAGAAAGAAAGAAAGAGAGAAAGAAAGAAAGAAAGGAAGAAAGAAAGAAAGAAAGAAAGGAAGAAAGAAAAAAAGAAAGAAAGAAAGAAAGAAAGAAGGAAAGAAAGAAAGAAGGGGTCAGCGAGTGAGTCATGGTGAATCAGAAAATCAAGAATCGAATAACGACTGAACGCGGAGAATTTTTGTCGGCATCGTATGAGCACAAAGTCACATTGTTCTGTGTGGGCAACGACACGTCATTGTAAATCTGAAATATCCAGGTAATAGCATAAAGATAAATGGTTCCATTTGTCAGCCGGTTAGCTAGTTAGGTATAGTCGGCAAAGAAGGTAGGCAACAATAATAATTGTTGGTGTGTGAGAAATGGAAATAAAGTTGTCCGCGAAATGGAAATAAATAAAAATGCGAAATTGAGTGATTAATGTTATACGACTAATCAATGCATAAGTAGGTTGTTTACGGCAAGCATTGTGTTCTACACGTTGGAGGAGACGAATTAAAAAAAAAGGCCTATTCAGTGAGAACGAGTTCTGATGATGACACAGGTTTCCGAGTATGTGTTACAAAATTTTGTGACAAAGCTCTACTTGCCCTCAAATTAGTTACTTCCCTCATGTATTAGCATAAAAAGGACTTTTTGTCATAAAGCTCTGAGTTGAACGAAAACGCATCCTGCTGCTGATTTGACGGGGCTCACAACTGAATAGCTTCTAGTTTCGGAATTCCCCTGAAAACTGGTTGCCCTTGAGGAGTCGCCGGCTTCATTTGCCAATGTCAATTTGTATCTTCAGGTTATTAATGCATATGTGGACCATCAGTTATCAAGATTCTATTGATTAGTCAATAGGGCAGTTTAACTTAGCGGCTCGATTGTAAGACTAACTCACTTGGCTCAATGGTTGCAGTTGTACTAATTGCCATTGGCGAGAATTTCAAGCTCTGCCGATGATAGAAACCCTGGTAGACAAAAAAAAAGCAATGAGAATATAGCGTGACAGGTGGAACGTCTGCCATAAATCGTCCTTCCAAGTTCTCGAGGAAAACTGACGCCCTTGCTTGTTCCTAGAGATAAAACAAAAACAAAAAGCGAACAAATAAACAAATAAAAATTAGCTCAAGTGTGCCCGGAATTCCTCTCGCTATAGGCTCGACGGATGCGTCAGCTGACAACCGGTTATGCGAGGATGCGCCGCGGAGAAAAGCTCGCGGGGCATGTGTGAGCTGAATTTCACTTAACTTAAATTCCACGGGTGTTCTGAAACACACACAAAAAAGGTAAAACGTTATGGGCAAACGAATAACTACAAAATAGCGGCTTTGCGACGGCATTTTTGCACCTCCTCGTTTGACGCTCCAAGCGCGTTTGGCACGCTCCCAGACGAACGCTCGCGAACATAGTTGTTCGAATTGCGTAAGAATTGACAAGAGGAATCTCGGAGTTGGTTTCCGAGCGACTGAACACGGAACGTAAAGTGTGAGAAGCTGAATGAATGAAAAGTCAACTGGATGCAACCTACCGGTCATGCGTGAAAGTGAGGAGTACCGCGGGCTGGATTAAATCGTGCAGTTTTACCGGCTGAAAACGCAAAATCATTATGAGACTCGGGCACAGAGATTAAAACTCTGTCTACCTACTGTTATTTGACGTATATTGGTTCCAATATTGGCACGTGCTGTTTTTTTTTCTTGCATTACAACTTGATATGACTGCCGCCGTGACTGGGAATGAAGCGTGTTAGCTCATTCTTAACAGCTACGTCGTAGCCGCTAATCTGCCGAATCGGGTGACCCCATGCGACAGAGAGGGAGAGAGAGACGAAAAAAAGAAGAAAGGCGAGGAAGTTAACCAGGGCTGAGCACGGTAGGCTACCCTGCACTGGCGAAGGGCCAAGGGAGAAGGAAATTTATAGCACACTTTTTGTGTCACTGCCCGACATACGCAAATGAGAGGATTCACCTCCGCACTGTTCTACATTAACTGGACGCACGTGATTAGACGGTCGAGAAGGTATTGGAACCATGGCGCTGCCCATCAGGCGCTGTTGCGTCTTCTCAAGGACACCCGTCTGATTCGTCGTTTGTGATGTCAAACGCGAGACCGTTAGGCACGGGCTTCATCGCACATGGAAGGTTTTACGAAGAGACAGAGAAAACTTTCATTTGTACTATTTATAAGACACCTTCCTCCTAGGAAAGAAACTGCCGATGAGGAGGAGTGGTTCGAGGGTTTGCAGAAGGGGAAGGAGAAGACAAGGCAATGCAGAGAAATACCGAGGAAATAACGATGAAAAAAAGAGAAAAAAATCTTGAAAGATATATTGAAATGTGAAAGAAAAATTAGGAAAGAAATCGGCCTGCGTTCGCCAGATGGTCGCGGCTTGACTTGCTTGCCAGATCCGCTGCTTACTAAGATTTCACAGACACAAAACTGCTTCCTTTTTTTTTTGTTATCACATTTCACTTTATCTTTCTATCGTTCACAATGCGTGAGATACAACGTGCAAAACTGTAAGCGTGTTATATTTACAGGCGACTTTGTGGTCGCTTCTCTTATTGCCACACGTGCAGAGTGCCACGTGTGCTATTTGTCGATAACACAGGCAAGTGATTTAAGTGGTGCGCGACTATCCTATGAGTAGTGTCGTACAAATGAACGTGCTGCTGTTGCTCGCCACCTTTCACGCTTGTGTCAGCACAAAAGAATTGCGATAGATAAGAGGCGATACTATGGGTGAAGCTGTCAGCAAGACGTGCAAGAATGCCACTCAAAAAGCTTCTTCAGCAAAAAATATAGCAACAGCTAAACCATAGCCACGGGAACACACATGATGTATTAGCAAGTTTTAGATGGCAATCTCATGCAAAACTTCTGCTACAACGAAGTTAGGAATATTTGTGTCTTTGTTAGCTGTGAAACCCTGTATTACGTACATGTGATATGTACGTTGTGCTGCAACACAACAGGTAAGCTTGACAGCAATACAAAAAAGAATTGCAGTGTAATCGGCCAAAACGTATCGACACGAACATATCATCCGGAGGCCTACGTGACATTGTTTGTTCGATGGTCGGCTCTGGAAAGCCTCTCATGAATTTTAAGCTATGGAAGATTAACCTACGCATTTGCCTCTTTCCTCGGCCAAGGAGTCGCCGCCCTTGCATCTTTATCTCCTGGCAATGAACCGTCTACGCGTTTGATGTGCTTTCTTTCCTGTCTGAGACAGCATTGAAGAAGGACGAAGCACGCAGTCAAGTAACGTGAAAGCGCACCGGCAACAATGTGCGCAGCTAAGAGAACCAGTGTCGTCGCGTCCTTCGAGACAGCTCCACTCTCGTCCTCGGAGCACGTCGCACTGATCGGCTGGAATGGCATGTTTTAGCGCCATCGGCTGGAATGGCATGCTTTAGCGCCATTCTTGTCGCCTATCGTCGCACGTTTCTGAATGTAGCTGAAGAGCGCGTTGAGAAGACGCGGAGTAATTTCCTTTCGCAGAATCGCATCCTCAGAAGCAATCGTAACCTAACCTAACCTGAGCCAAGGCACCGGTAATAACCACGAACGTTATGCGCTAAGAAATGCGCCCAGACTGAAAAAAAAAACAGAGACCTTTGACTCTTTTGGTGACTCCTGAGTTGGCACGTACATGGCTTTCCTTAAAGAGACATGACAACCCTTTTTTCGTCTTACAAACTTCCGATAAGAATACGATGATTTCTTAAAAGAATACACGTGTTTCTTTTATAATAGTCATACACAGAGCAAGCCAGGAGTTAAAAAAAAGAATCAAATCACTTCCTCTCTTCTTTTGTTTTTTGTATGGAGAGAACACAAAGCTACGATTTAACTTTGGCTTTTTGGTTTCAGTGCTCATTAAATGACCCCATAGGCGTGCGTATGGGGAGGGTAACAGAGAGGATGACCGCCCCTTGGTCACCCAAGAAGGGAATGGGGACGCAAAAGTCAACCCTAAACATTGTCATACTAGAGAGGGAGTGCTGCGACTCAGCCCCATATATCGACATAGTAAGAAGGAGGCGCTGCGACGAGCCTCCGCCCATCCCCTTGAAGAGGAACCTGGCGCACGCCAATGAATGACCCTGCGTATTTGGCGTCTTACTTAGCGCACAACTGTGTATGGGAGACTAGACTGATCATGGGGCAAGGCTACGAAAAAAATTGGGAAAGGTAAATATGCAGATATACCGGGTACATGCGAGCCTATCGGTGCGATCAAAGTATTTCTGAGACTCACTAGAACCAGTAGTACGTATACGCGCTCATCTGGGAACATATTTTAGCAGGAATTGGAGAAAAAGGTAAAGTTTCTAAAATGAAGATTTTTAATGAAGTCGCCTTGAAATGCACATACAAAACAGAAAATATTAAGGAGAAATGCAGGAAAGGTAGGGCGGTTAACTAGGCCTGGTACAGTTTGGTACCCTACACATTGGGAGAGAGGACCGACTGCCTACGGAAGGGACAGTTCATTTTTCGCAACAGAGCTGCCATGCTGTCTGTCGTAGAAAGAAAACTATATCGTCATCATGGACCAGCATACGCCCTCTTTATCCTTTTCCTCTTCGTACCCAGGACTCATGCGCTAATTGTGAGGGTGATGAAGAGGAAAAATCAGGAGGGAAGACCAATTATAAAAAGAGACAGAGCGAAAGAAATGCACGGAAGAGGGAAATAGAGTGAAAATGAAGAAAGAGAAAAAAGAAAGAAGGTCGGAGAACGATTTCGCGAAATAAAAAAAACACGCACAATGAAAGAGAAGAAGAGAGAGAAGGAAATTGAGGAAAGAAGGAGAGAGAAATAGCGAGAGATACGTTGGCCGAATGCGAAAAGAGGCTTCACCAAGTTGCAGATATGTATTCTGGACATTATTTTCTACTTACATCGAAGTATTGAAACAGCACTCACTAAACACCCAATCATGATCCCTTTCAATTCGGTTTGCTCTGCAAGAAATTTAATTATCTTGGTGCATGCATGCAGGGCGATACGTATTTGAATTTCTGAAGCACAGTATCCCGACGGCATTCTTGAAGATCAAGTTGGAAAGTGCCACGTGTGTGGGACTTGAAATTGACGAGCACGAAAGTTCCAGTTAGAGATTCTCGTAGTATGGCTGGTGGCCTCTAAAATTAAATTCGTATCGAAGCGTTTATTTCGATTCCTTTCACCCATGTATTACCTCCTGTGGGCGACGTCAATATCATACATGTAGCTCGATGTGAGCTTTAAGTTACTGAACTGTTTTCGCTTCAGGATTATTCGACACTATATTTTTAATAAAGAGTCAAAAGTAACGTCGATGTAACGACACCTTCCAATTTCAAAAATGTAAATAACGAGCTACTTTTGCCTTGTAGGAACTTATAATGGGAGCTCGTTGTGAAATTTGGCAGGAACGAGAAACGAGCATTCATTCCTGTTTCAGAGGAATGCGTACAACTTTGGTCGTGGTATGCTGTCGCGTTCCTTGATTCATGTCTCTGGTGAGTGAGTGAGTTGGTGAGTGACTGAATAAGTCGGTGTGTGAGTGAGTATGCGCGTAAATGAGAAGGTGAGTGAGTGAGGTTGTGTATGAGTGAGTGTGTGTGTGTGTGAGCCAGGACAAGTGAGTGAATATGAGTGAGTGAATATGAGTGAGTGATTGAAAGCGTGAGTGAGTGAGTAGTGAGTGAATATGAGTGAGTGGTTCAAAGCGTGAGTGAGGGAGTAGTGAGCAAATGTGTGTGTGTGTGTATGTGTGTGTGATTGAGTGATCAAGGGAGTGAGTGAGGAGAGTGAGTGGGTGAGTGAGTGATAATAAGTGAGTGAACGTGTGAGTGAGTGAGTGCATGTGTGTAAGCGAGCGAGAATGAGTGAGTGATTGAATGAGCATGTGAGTGAGTGTGTAAGTGAGAGGGGGAGCGAGAGTGTGTGAGGGAGTGGGAATGAGTGGGTGAGTGAATGAGTGATGAGTGTGTGAGTGAGTGAGTGGGTGTGTGAATGAGCATGTGGGTGAGTGAGCTGGTGAGCGAGTGAGTGAGTCAGCCAGTCAGTGAACGAACGTCGATTGTGTTAATGCAGCAAATCCAGCAGGGAAGCTAATGCAGTAAGCGCAATTTCATCAGCGACATGATAGTAGTGCTTATGAATCTTCTACATCCATGTGATACACAGGTACGACAGAAGAGCACCTAGCGCAGAGGTAATATAAAATATTTGCATGCATTTGCGATTCCTCTTTAATCCTCACCGATAATTATCATTACTACCTAATCCCTTCGCAGGGCTGAAAGTATTATTGCACTAGTACGACAAGCTGAAAAATGTCAGCGTTAATCGCCATGGTGCACATTGTTCAAGCAGCAAGAAACCGGGGAGCAACTGATTAAACGAAATTGAGCCTAATGTAACAGGTAACATTAAGCCTGTTAAAACAACACATCCGGCTGAAGGCTAAGTGAATTCACTGTCAAAGCACAGAATAAATAAATAAATAAATAAATAAATAAATAAATAAATAAATAAATAAATAAATAAATAAATAAATAAATAAAAAGTTGTGACAATGGCAGCATGATACGCAAGACTGTACTCAAGCAACGGTAACAGCTTTCTGATTTTTTTTTTCTGTATGTAAACCGAAACGAAGAAATATTTATAACTCTGTTATTTCCGTTCTTCTACTCGTGGGGTCCTCTGTAGTAAATAAAATAGAATAAAAAATCTGGGAGAGCTTGCGTACCATTACTATATGCTCACGTTTTTTTACCGTGAAATATAAATAAAATATGGCGTGGCTGAAAGACGCAGCCGAGCCGCTGTATCTATCATCGCCATAAACGCGGGCGCAGATGGTGGAAAAATTTGCCCCCATATAC
The DNA here is from genome assembly GCF_043290135.1 of Rhipicephalus microplus. Taxonomy (NCBI): domain Eukaryota; kingdom Metazoa; phylum Arthropoda; class Arachnida; order Ixodida; family Ixodidae; genus Rhipicephalus; species Rhipicephalus microplus. The sequence goes on along the minus strand of NC_134704.1, from coordinate 42,296,416 downwards.
ACACGTCGACGTTAGCGAGAAAATATCTCGAGTTGCAACACGATGTCTTGGTGCTCAAGAATCTGCTATGCGTTCTTGGGCATTGTGGAGCGCATGTGCACAAAAACGGTGCAGAGGGCTGGAAATATTTTCTGAGTTCGTGTGTGCGTATACAAGGTCTTTTTATGACAGTGAAAGCTTACAGAAAGAAACTCTGGCACGCAAAACACAACACATTTGTTCCTTTTGTCTCTAACGACCAAACTGTACAGAACCCATCAGAATTACTAAGTCCGAAAGTTCGCAATGTCTACAATCATAGCCGTTTAAAAAATGGTTAGTTTAATTTAATTACGCGAATTGTTTTGATGAAATGCGAACAGTAATATCATAAGCGAACGAACCGTAGCGCTTATTTTTGACTTGAGAACGACGGAAACTAATTGCACGATGTATTTTTGTCGAACGCGAAACATGAATAACACCAAGTTACTACATTGTCGTTGTTTTTGATATGGGATTAGAAAGTTTTCTTTTTGACTACTTTTGTGCGCACTCATGGCGAATATTTGCAACCGTTCTGATTATTTACAGGATAGCGCTGCTTATGGGATTCTATAGGGGATCATCGCCGAAGGCATTTGCTTGCTGTGAAAACATTTTCATGAACTAAGCGAAAATAGGTTGGTAAACAAGCATAGCGATCGTCGATTTGCCTATCAACAGTCATTTTCTAATCATCGATAGCGGTTTCACTGTCTAGAATTACTTGCTCGTAATGTATGACATTGCAAGTCACATTGATGTCATTCCTGCATTGCCACAGTTTAAGAGCGGCCTATGTCGCAATTGTGGTATGAAGTAGTGAGAGTACCACGATTGGCGATGGGGAAGCATGTGCGACATGCTCAAAAGATCACGCGTGTTAATATAGCATTTGGTGGGCGTATGAGCTCGCGACACTATAAACACGGCGTATAACTGAATGTTAGTCTGGATGATTTCAAATTCTGTGGTGCTGCTCGATTCTGCGTTGTCAGCAGCCAATAACTGACGTTTGCACTGATCCTGCCAATCAGATTAGAGAAGATGACGAACTCGTTGATTGATTGATTGATATGTGGGGTTTAACGTCCCAAAACCACCATATGATTATGAGAGACGCCGTAGTGGAGGGCTCCGGAAATTTCGACCACCTGGGGCTCTTTAACGTGCACCCAAATCTGAGTACACGGGCCTTCAACATTTCCGCCTCCATCGGAAATGCAGCCGCCGCAGCCGGGATTCGAACCCGCGAAAAGATGACGAACTCGTATGGCTGAACTTGCACAAAAGATGGGAAGAAAAGAAATGAATATTAATAATCGATGGTGTTTAACGTCCCAAAACGGCTTATGGTTATAAGGGACACCGTAGTGAAGGGTTTCGAAAATTTTAACTATCTGTTGTTTTTCAACCCGCGCCTAAATGAGAGTATAGGAGACGCAAGCATTTCCGCCTCAATCGCAAATGCAGCTGCCGCCGGGATTCGATAAAACGGCCCTGGATGTTATTTATTGATAAGTATTGATGGCTATGGTTAAGTGATATAGAAAGGGTTTTAGTATTTATTTTATGATTTTCTTATCCCCCAATTCACGCTAGCTTCCGCGCGAGTCGCGTTAGCGTGCGCGTGCTTCCATAAGCTTGCGACGTGTCTATTTTCACGAGTTCGCGATTGCACTTCACTCGGCTAACTTCACTCGGTGAAAATTGGAAACTGAAGGCATGCCCCTGAATGTGCGTCACGTGCCTATATCTCTTGGGAATGAACAGTTATGCTTGCGTTGGTCGTATACGTTTTCGCCTGTCTCGGCGACCACAAGTATGACATAGTTCACGCCATTTATAGTCCTCCTCATAATGGTGGCCTAATGACGATAGTTATAGCGCGAGAACAAAACGACGACACAGAGACAAGAAAGACACGAAAGACACTGTGTCTCTGTCTCTGTGTCTCGTTTTGTTCTCGCGTTATAACTATCGTCATGCCATACCAACTAGCCCAAGCTGCCACACTTCTAATGTGGCCTAATGTCCGTTTTACAGCGAGTTGATATCGCAATTTAGACGCAGCACGCATCGCGGTAGGCTGTTAACGGCTTTCAGCGCGGCTAGCAGTTATTTCGGTGCCTTCAGCTTTAATAACGGTTAAGTGCACGTATATCTATAAAAATTGGACTAGGTAATTATCACTAATTTAGAATTTATAGTGTTTTGCTGCCCCAAACAATACTTGTTATTGGTTCGAGTACTTGCTACTCTTAACGTTGAGTAACACTTGACTTTTACGTACTGCAATGCGGACAAACTGGCGTCCCTCAAAAAGTTTATGAAAAGCGAAGTATATTAGCCAAACGGTAACGGCTGCAGTGAAAACGATATCCAACGCTAATGTGTGGTACCTCCACGAATACTAGGCGAGTGATGTCATGAACGCCGGGCTGTCATACATTTCATAGCTTTAGGAGTGTTTTGGGCGGATGTACATCGCAAGAAAAAAAGTGGAGAGAGAAAAAAAAGAGGTCTCCTACATTTATATAAAAACCGTCCAAAGGCAAAACTAAGGCCTTTTCTGGTGTTGCTGCGATATTGATGTCATTCTGTTCGTATTACCTTTACTTTTCCCATCCCACTCTCTTGCAGAGAAAACCAATAGTTCAATACGTGCGTTGGAAGACGCTGGTCGACAAACCTTTCTGCTTTTTCACACTGAGCTCCCACTTTTTCACTACCCGGAAGCCTTAATGGAAAAGCTTTCTTCTCTCTTTCTTTTTCACGTGGCATATGGATATCGCCTCAAAGTTAGGGTCCAAAGAACTGTTACATTGTTTTACATTGCCTCCGTCACTGTGAGAACGGGACCCATGGCCTGCGGACGATACCTGAAGGCCGTCTACCACCAACGCAAACGTGAAAATGACTCAAATGAGTGAAGATGTCACCGTACAAAGCAGCCGAAGGCCGACGGCGCAGTAATATGCCACTAGCATAGCGCCGGAATTCGTGGGCACAAAAGAACGGAATGAAGAAAGCTCTCTCTGGGCATTTCGTTAAAACCCGTTCAGGAACCGCCGCGGGACTGAGAGGCGATGGATACGGTATCGCCGAATGACGAATGCCGCCGTTTTGGTTGTTTTGACCCAGGCCTCTGCCCCCGTCCGAAAATTCTCATTCACACAGAACAGGAGGGGAGGAGTGAATGGTCGGAAACGCAACAGCTCGTAACGAGCAAAAAGGCAACAGACAGCAACTGGCAGACTCAGAAGAAAAAAAAAACAAAAGAAAGGAAGCAAGAAATGAAAGCTGCGGCGGCGGCGGCGGGCGCGATCGAAAAGTAAAGATTCAAAGCAACGACAACAACAAACGCGTCTGGCCAACATGTTGGTCTGGCTCGGTAGAGCGGATGAAGAAGAGGAAGAATGCGAGAGAGCGTCCGACCCGAAGGAAAGCGGAGAGATGAAGGGAGGAGGCGAGAGAAAGGGAATGCGACGTAGCTCGGCGGAGTCGCGGAAACGAGCTTTCCCGCGCGTCCGACGGGTGGAGCCGCGGAGCTCCGCGCGGCGCGCCGGCGGCCCCGGTGTGCGACCAATGGAGTTCTGAGGTTCGGAGCGTGGAAATTTCCAAAGCCCGCGCATGGATCCCCAGCGCCTGCTAAGAAAGGCGCGCTGTTATGACCGGCGCGCCGCTAAAGAGCCCGGCACGCTGAGGTTGGCGCAAGCGCGGAAGCAAGGGGGGCTCTTTCAACTCCAGCGCGCGCGGAAAACGAAAAAAGAAAAGAACCCCGAAGTCGCGCCACTGACGGGAGGGAGTCGAACCCGTGCGCCGAGGGTCGTTTATTGTGACATCCACTTCCATTTGCGCGTAAACGGGACTGTCACGAGTTTACTTATTTATCACTTTTCTGACACGTCGTCGCTGTTGGAGGGTTCTCAACCACCGGTACACCGCCCGTCCGGCCCCACTCGAGAGACTCCTCCGGCTTTAACGAGCTCCAGCATCTTCCTCATCCAAGTCCGGCCGGTAAACGTCACCGCCACTCCATCACGCTGAGGTGAGAACGCTCTACTGAATCATCTCCAACGCGTTTTTTTTTTTCGGCATCTTCGTTTCAACGTCAACTTCATCCCTGTAAATTTGACAGATGACACAGCGTCCCTGAAACTGTCGCTTCTCTGCCGAGCGAGCATTCGATGCTCCGGAATCTTACCATTCCCATCAACCGGTAATGAACGCTTGTTGCGCCGGGCCGTAGGAAATTTCCGTCCGTTCAACCAGCTGGCGTTTAAAAGGGGCAAGAAAGAGAGGGAGAAAAAAAAAAGAGATCCTCATTGTATTACGCTGCACATGGATCGCGCGGTTATGGAAATTATTCATAATGTCATTTGTGGACTTCCCTGTTCGTTCAGTGTTTCCGACTAGAACACATCTCGTCTCTCATTTTTTCGCCTGATCGCTGCACTGTGTTAAAGTGTTGGAATAATTATGTGCGCTACGATTACACTGTACGACCGGTCCGTGAAATCGGAACCGTTGGAACCGGTTTAGATCGCTCATTAAACACACGAAAAACAATTAAAAAATAACGGGCCTGTGTTGTCGGCGCTGAATTTGAAAATAAAACATTCGTACTTGTGTGAATTTTTTTTTCAGGAATTAGTTGAAAAAGTTCGAGTAGCTGGCTTAAAAAGTGATTTTATGTAAATTTCTTTTCCATGTCTGCCGTTATCAGTCCCGTTTTTCTGCGAAAAAAAGCTGTCAGCTCTACGTAAAGGCCCCAATATCTATTAAAAAATAACCTTATTTAAAAAATAACCTCATTTTTCTTCAATTATGGAAACATGTATGCCAAATTTTCATCGGCTTTAATGCAGTCATATGACGAAACAGGTTTGTTTTTAAAATCTAAGTGGAGTACAGCTTGGCAGGTTTGGGGGCGGGATCTAGGGCAGTTAATCTCATAATAACGGTTCGAGTGTTTGTTAGGATTTTCTTTTAATAAAAGAAGACTTATATGCGCAAACACAGCTAGAGGAGTTTTATTTTGACTCGTGGAGCACGTAGACGCAAGTTTTGGCAGATTTAGGTTGCGTTTTCTAATGGAAGATAGGGCTCGTCCTTTATGTCTCGTAACGGCGTAAGACGTGCTTTGACGCACAAGCATGTCATCTAGGGACCAGTCAAGTTCTCTTTGGCGCCAGGATTTTACTGTGCCACTGCTTATCAGGCGGAAAATACATTTTATTCCCAGCGTTCTGCCGGGCTAAAAGCACGCCAGAAGTGAGCTAGGGTCCGTATCACTACGTAACTCATTAGCAGCTGCAACCTTTGCGACACGCCCAATATAGTACAAAAATAAGTGAATAAATAAAGAAGACTTTGGGAAACAGTTGCGGTTGCAATAGGTTTACTGACGCAGTGAGACCAGCGTAGAAATTATTTCACGAATACAGTTTGTGGCATTTTGTAAAAGAAACAGAGTAGATATATACAAATGTTGGAGCATTGAGCGCTATTTTTAGAAATCATGTTTCCATAAAGCAGCAAGATGTGTCGCTCAAAACGCACAAGGCGCCTGAGTTTAGTTACGGGTGAATATAAATAGTTCGTTTCTTTTTCTTAGGCAGTTCGCGCGTCATTACATGATAAACATGCCTGGCACGCAGGTGCGTTCAATATATTCAAAGCAGCTTAGATTTGGCCGAGGCTGAGTAAAGATGTTCTCCCTTAAAGGTCACTCACTGAAATCGCGAGACTGTGTGGGAGTTTCATACGTTAACGTGCGTAAGACGCCTCTTTGCTTAAAGGTCACGCGTGGCTACTCCGAGATATCGGGTAATTTGTTATACGTTGACGCGTGCGAATTTTCATTCGAGATGACATTCGCGAGAAAGTTCTGGCCGACACCCTGGCGACATTTATCTGTACTACTTCGTTTACGCTTACTTACGTCACAATGAGTTCTCGCCCCCTATGACGTAGAGGGCCGTTCGCGTCGCGCCGTGGTATGTTTCTCTATGGTGGTAGAGGGTTCGGTGTCCGCCGGCGGTTTGTCGTTTTTCGTCGGCCTTTATTTCCTTTCAGCTTAATAATTATTACATTTCTCGATTATACTTGCAAATAACGTGCCCTGTGCTTTTCGTGGCTTCATTACTTTTGCCGTCTTTTTTATCCTCACAGTTGGGCCTTAGCAAAGGGGTTGGGGAGGGGCTTCAAAATCGATTTCTCCTCCAATCCTCCGTCCCGTGTGAGGTGTTTTGCATTGCTTAAATGACTACTTTCTATACGTTGCAGCAATGTCAACTTCTACCAGGTCGTCAGAGATGTTACTGTCGGGCAGTCTACGAAGTCAACGTAGTACTGTGCGATATGGAGCGTGGTGGTATAATAAGATATAACAATAATATCTGGCGTTTTACGTTCCATAAGCACGATATGAATATGATGAACGCCGTATTGGAGGGCTTGCGGAGATTTTTACCATCTGGTGTTTTTTTTGTTTTTGTTTTTTTGCGTGCACTAACATCGCTCAGTACACCGTCTGGCGATGAGGGAGACATTCTTCGCACCAGACACGATTGATATGACACGCAATGGCAACGCTATAATGAAACATGAAGCGCCATTGTTACAAGGAAGCCAAATGTGCTGGGAAAATCCACATCAAACAGAGAGAGTGGGACAGGGGCAGGTGAATAGGCAACAAAATAAATAGCTACAGTGATAACGTCGTCTTGATAAAGACGTGAGCTTTCTTCACTTTCTCTAAGTTCTCGCTTTCGTAACTGCACTCGAGAGTAAATTAAAGTACGAAACAATAGCCTGCCACATCCGGGATAAAAGATAGCAGCGCACCTATAAAGGCTTACTATGTAGAGTATTTCACCCGAAGTGATATGAGCGGAAGAGCTATGATATCAAACGGATAGTAGGCGAGAGATAAGCGACGGCTCTCGCGTTCTTTTGACGTGAGCAGCGAGTGATTCCAAGAAAAAATAAATAAAAAGGTTAAACGGGAGGGGGAAAGGGTAGTTGTATGACTTGGTCGCTGACGATAATTTAATTTCAATGGTCACAAAAGCAATTTTTGGAAGAAGCTTGAGGCCACATATGTTCTGCTTCTTATATCGAAGTGATAGATTAGTTTTGTGAAGCTGATTCCTAACATATTTCTATGCTTAGGACGTTGTTTTGAAACCAATCAATCAGTCATTGAATCAATCATTTATTATAAGGGGCCGCGAACAACAGTGTCATTACTAAAGATTACTAATAAATAACAGGACAGTGAAGGTAGCACATAATTGACAATAATAATAATCTTAATTTTAAGATTGCATTGTCTTATACGCCAATACACATTAACTATAGGTCAACGCCACGGAGCTCAGAGAAAGCGCTGCCCAATAAAATTAACCAAAGCGAGCAAAAATATTTAAATATTGTGCTGTCAGCATTGAACTCCGTCTGGCCCTCCTTTCATCTGCCGTGCTTGCTTAGCGGTGATAGGGACTTGCCTTGTTGAAGGCGAGGTCGAAGGTTCGAATCCTGGGCCATGGGAGCTGTGTTTCGTTTGTTGACGAATTTTCAACAAGGCCCTTATATTGTTAGGCTTATGTGCATGTCAGACAACATCAGACGGTTCTATTTTATCCGGAGCATACCACTATATGGGTTGCCTCATAACCATATCCCAGAATATTCTGTTTTTTGTGTACTTTTTTGTCAGCTGAGCTCAGGGTTGCCATTGAATAGATAAAAAAAAAAACAGATCTCCACTTAAATATAGCCAACTTAGCCAATCCTTTTATTAATCTTATCGCATATTCGCAGCCTAATGTGAAAAAAATTGGTGTTATGAAAATATTTTATTATTGAACAATGAATAACACCATTTTAAATTAGCAGTGACAGAAATCAGAGCACAGTTAATTCAGAAGTAAAATAGAAGTTGAAAGCAGCCGGAGCGTTGTCATGGCGCCAACGTGAAATTTTCGTCGTGAGACCGAGTCGTAATGTATACCAATTCGGCGCACTGTAGCCACTAACGACAACCCTGGCTGGGTACATGTTTGGTGGTGGGTGCCACGTAGTCGTCAATAGCCTTAACAATCTTTTTTATTTGTTGCTTTTTTTCGCGTTGCAGTAGTGGGGGCACTGTTTTCGACTGCACCGAGCAAGAGGTTGAGATCGCTGCCCAGGGAAGCTGTGACGGCAGCGCTGCAGGGAAGTAATTATGACGGCACCAGTGTTCGCCCTGCTTTGCTCATCAGTCGCGTCGCACTTTTTTTTTTCTTCTTCTTCTTTTTGCATGCAATACGAGCAAGGTTGGAATTCTTTCACTGTCATGAGAGAGAGAGAAACAACTTTATTGATGGCATAGCAAGGTCGGTAAACTTAATTTGCTGGTGGTTCAAAGGGTGGTGGCCAAAAGCTTGCCACGACCGTTTCGGCCCAGTTAACCACTTCTGCCTGAAGACGGTAGTCGGCTGACGACAGGAGCGACTCCCACGCCTCGAGGGAGGAAGCTGGCAGTATTGTCCTTGGTGGGGGGTTACCCTCGCATTCCCAAAGAATGTGATTTCGGGTAGCTTTTACGCAGCTGCAATGTCGGCAGTTTGGCTTTCACTGTCATGAGAGCCGCTTTCGGGATGGCCTTCTGTGTAAACACTCGGGAGAGGCGGTTCGCTTCCGTGGAGATAGAGAGAAAGGTAAAGAAAGAGAGGTTAACCATGCAGAGGAAGACTTTGGTTTGCTACCCTGTACTTGGGAAAGAGAAAAAAAATGGATGTTAAAGGGGTGTAAAAGAATGAAAGAGAAGAAGAGAAGGAACTACTGCAATATGTGGGCGACTGAGGGCTGCAGCTTATTTCAAGTTTTAGTTTACTGCATGTGTTTGCAGGAGAGATCGCCATGATGTGTGGTGTGCACCATCGCTTCTATTTTAGACGAAGAACATTGTAGGCTTGCGTACGGGGGAGGGGGGCAGAGGGGGTGGCAGGTCTGACCCCCTTTTCACCAAAAAGTGTAGGGGGGGGGGGGGGGGCGCAAAATGTCCCTGATGTTTTGGCTTAATAGGAGAGAAAGTGCCGTGATAAACATTTGCCCCCCCCCCACCCTCCGCCGCCCACTTGTAGAGAACGCCAATAAATATTGCGTGGCAAAGACGATCTTCAAGCGATCAAGCAGTACAAAAACACAGATAATGTTTACCAGGTTTAGCTGTGCTAACAAACCAGATAAGAGGGAAGTGGCTGAAGCGTACAATTACCTATAGTTCTGAATGGGAGCCGGGGCACGATGCCGGTCCTGCTGCCAGGGCTAAACATGCATTATAATTATAAACTATCCCCATTACACGCATCTCTGTCATAGCGATGGCTTTTCTCTGTCCTTGGGTGTTTCAGTTAGAGTACGATCCCCCGATGATTTCACACAGTGTACTCCGTCGCTGCGGAAATGTGAGCCTGTACATTGAATACCGACCGCCGCGCACAGCGCTGTGCGTCCGTCAATCAATGCCGTTCCCGAAAGCCCGCATAAACCTCTCGCCGTGCGCACAATTGTGATTTTACGGAGCCCTGCGTCCTACATATTTATCTCTTATCAACGCCCATGTATTACCGCAAATCTTGAAAGAAGATAACCTACGCATTTATAGCTTTTGAGTACGCGCACGTATATGAGAGAAGGTCCCTGATTTTCTCTCTCTCTCTTTCTATTTAAGGGCTTGCAAGGCTACGCAATGTTTTCGTGCTACAATGTCAACTGGCTTGCTGTGTTGAGTCGCAGCAAACCGTGCAAGCACGCGCAGCCATTTACACCTAAACGCACACTATTGAAAACACGTGTCGTAGGTAATGTAATACATATTAAAAAAAATTCTTTACAGTCTTATGTCTCCGTCGCCTTAACTGATGAGGATTAAAACTAGACACATAGTGTACGCACTTTACTGTCGTTAGCCGAGGAATGCGCTGTCCAAGATGCACCTCGCTTCGCTTGTACGCATCACTAATCTCTGTAATCCGTTTCGTGTATCTCTGTGACATCGCTCACTGTTTAGGTGTGGTATGTACGCATAACTCGTTTCTCTCCCCATCGTCACCTTCCATCACTTTTTTTATTTTTCTGTCTCTCTTCCCCTGTGCAAAGTAGCAAACTAGTGATGTCAGCTGACGTTAAAGAGCACCAGAAGGTCAAAATTTTCAGAGACCTTCATTACTGCGTCTCTCATAATCATATCGTGGGGTTGGAACGTAAAACCCCAGATATTACTATTACAGGGTAGCAGCTGAGGCCGACCTATATGCCTACTGATAAATCATCTCTCTCTCTCTCCCTCTCTGTATTCTAGATCTAGGCCGAGGGGTCGAAATTCTCGTATAGCCTTGACTTCTGCCTCCGTGTTTGCGGATAAATTATGCCGCGATAATGCTTACGCAGTGTCAAGTATCGAACTCATCTCGTGAGGCGAAAGCTGAAACGGCCGCTAGACTGTCGACTGCACGAGCAGTGATATGTCCTATTGTCTTTCGTGTCATGTGTCGCCTGCCAACTATGTCAGTGCAGCGTAGTGGAAAGACAAAAAGCTCTCGGAAGATGGGGAAGGGGAGAACACGAGTGTGCTGACTCATCTGCTGAGTCATCCCTCTCGAAAAATAATTTTAAACTCTCGCAATCTGCACGTGGTGCATATCAACGAGTCATCTTTATTTCATTCTTGTTTTTTCTTACCGCTATTTTTAATTGACTTGTCATTTCCTGCTATTATTTACCAATTTGCGTGAACAATCGTATCGTTTCTGTGCATTCATATGACTGGAGTAGTCCGGTTGAATATACTGAGATTCCATAAAAAGATATAAAAAACGCAGATGCAATGCGTAATTTGGCATTCGTGTCAAGCAATGTTCTGTTGAGGCAGCCTTGTCAATGAGTCCGCCTCGGTAGATCGGTGGATGGGGTGGTCGGCTGTTGGCCCGAAGGTCGTGGGTTCGATTCCAACCGCGGATGTTGCCTTTAGGCGGAGACGAAACGGCAGAGCTCCGTGTACTGTGTGATATCAGTGCACGTTAAACACCAGATGGTCAGAATTCCTGGAACCCTTCACCGCGGCGTCTATCATAATCATATCGGTATTTCGGGACGTAAAACCAGTAGATGAAACAAAAACCAAAAGTGGTGCATTAAGTTCTGTTCGACATTGACTTGGGGATGTCACGAAGACTAAATGGAGTGAAGGATGCTTTATGGAGGAAATAATTGTGATGCAAGGTATATGCACACATGTGTTGGCAAGCAACTGAAGTTGCTTGCCACAGAAACTTAGAAAGCAGTTATATCTTACACATGTTTCTAGTATACTCGACTATGTGTGCGTCTGCTACACAAGTTAACTCATTGATAAACTTCAAAAAGTGCAGAATAGATCAGTCCGTTTTGTCGTCGCCAATTATGAGGTAATACTTAGTATGGCAGAAAGAAAAAAAATATTGAACTGGCCTCTCCTTGAACATCGTCGTCGCAAACACAGACTTAAATTTTTCCGCATCATTTACCATTCTAAAATAGGGATAAACAGACAATTTTATTTTCAGATACCCAGCTATGTTTCCCAAATACGGGATCAGCAGCTTAGCGTAAGATACCTTAACGTGAAGTACGGGAGATAGCTTTTGAAGGTGACGCTTTTCGCTACTTTGTCTTTGTTCGTACAATACGAGACTGGAACACCCTGTCATCTGAAAATGTCTGTATTTATTCGAATGATGTTTTTTTTCTTTGCCATGCTCTATGAATACATTGTTATGCGCTTATTTATGTGTAATGTGACCTCCCGGTTGTACTGCCTCTTGGCGAAGCTGGTACTTATTAAATAAATAAATAAATAAATAAATACGTAATACACGTATGTAAGTACGTTTAGGGCCTGCATAGTATTGTACGAGTGTCAGCATTTCCAGTTTTGTTGAGAGCAGGGTAAAAGCTCAGGGCGGCATTTTTACTTCTACAAAGCGTGGTTTCCAGTGGTAACGGCTTCATTATCAATTACGTGAGAATTCGAAAGCTCAATTATCGAGAAGAGTGTGTTAGGCGCTAAATTCAAAAAGAATCTCTCAGTAATATGAGTGAAAGCGCTGATGGGAAGCTGATCTAAACGGTTATAGTGCTGCTCTGCGCGCTTCATTGGTGAACGGTGACAGGACAATACTCTCAGAGTAGTGCGCAGCGTCCGACCTACTTAGAATAAGGCAGATACGGAGTGCACGCGTTCAGTTTGCTGCTTTTATGATGCGTGGTTGAGATAAACAAGTCGGCTCTTCACGGCTTGGCATCAGTTCAAACCGATGTTGACTGCGAATGAGGTAGCGTTAAAAAAAAAAGATGTAGCTAGTAAAGCACTCCGATTCCCCGGTTATAAGCGTTTCCTGGGCCAAAGTTTTTCTGTGGCATGGCTTCATCGCGCTGAATATTGCGTCGGGTTCGATTTTTGCCTGCAGGTGCACGCTGTATTACTAATAAATGGAAAACTGTTGATAATGTCGTTGATCATAGTCTGATCTGGATACCTTGGGGCATATTAAAAGAAGCATTTGACATCAACTACTACATGTACCTTTTTGGATTCATGAGGACGCCAGGCGCAGTCTTTGAAGGTCTCGAATGTTTGGTGGGCCTACGATTGTCTACAAGCTCTGCACTGTAGCTCTGATTTGAGCTAGCCGCGTATAAATACATACATACATACATACATACATACATACATACATACATACATACATACATACATACATACATACATACATACATACATACATACATACATACATACATACATACATACATACATACATACATACATACATACATACATACATACATACATACATACATACATACATACATACATACATACATACATACATAATTCACGTAGCTATCTCTTGAGATAAAGGAATTGCGCAATCTTCATCACAAAGCCTTGATTCGAACGCCAGAATCTTTCGTCCTGTACGTGCACTATCTCATCTAGGAAGTGATCACCCTCCGCCAGCTGCAGCTTAATTTGTTGAGATTTTCTCCTATAACGCGCAATATTTCATTCACAGAACCCTTGCGCCTTCTATATTCACATGAAGAAGCGGTTGCTTAAACGGGAACAAAAACAAGCCTTGCAACTTACGTAAGTCGTGGTAATACTCACGCTTTTCTTGCCATATCAGACCATTAGCCGGAACCTTTGAACGTTCATTACAAAAGACATAGTCTGATTAATTTCACTATGAACCACACCTGGAACAAGTCTGGGCTTCATCTACGTATCTCATTCATTCTAATACGTGGTGTCGCGCTTGCGTTTGCATAGAATAAGCTTAAAACACAAACAATAATAATTTATCGGTGCATTTGAGTTCTCGAACGACAACGTACTTCATCTGGATAACCTCATTTCTTTTCTTCTCCTGGTGACTTCTGCAGAGTGCGGCGTGTTTCTTCGATGGCTCTAAGCTAAGCTGCAACCTCATGACCCTTATCTGATTGGTGTTGATTCCGTTAAGCCATGCAACAACAACGACAACGCGTCACTCATAGATGGCGCAGTGGCTTATCGCCAACGTCGCTGTTGTCTCCACATTATCTTTGAGTAGGCACACGCGTCTAACCCGTATGAGTGAAGGCAGATACTTCGTCGCTCTTGCTTGTCGACGTCTTATGCAATAACTTGCAATAGTATGTCGACATGGCGGTCGACCTAACCGTCAATGATTGGTCAGGGTGATCTCTCGATACTGTGCGTTGTATCGGGCATCGTTGACAAGACGTACATGGGAGAAACAACAAGCACTCTTCTGTATGTTTTGTGTCCCCTAAATCTTGCGTAATGCAACATCCGGCATGCTGTACACGTAGACTTGAGCCCTCGATCACTTATTTTTTTTTAGTAACAGGCATAAGCATTAGAAAACGAGTTCACATGAAACAGGTTTTATCAGAACCGTGAGTAATAAACTCGCTCAAGGAATAAAAAGCAGCCGTACTTTAACGAGTAAATTTCTAAGAAACCAAAAGAATATAGTTAGTGTCTAGGCTTGCGAAATGCTCAGGCCAGTGAAGTTACGACTTGGACGCTCCAATGAAGTCGCGATTGCGTCTCCACAGAAGTCCAGACATGACACCTCCCTTTTTATTCAATCAATCTCTGGCGGGTCTCGCAACATTTCAGTTTCTCAAGAGTCCTTAGCTGAGCACTCTTGAGAAACGGATCACTGACCGGCCATAACTATGCAGTAGACTGCATACCAGAAAGTGAAGTCTAAACACCAACTGCGCTTACTTAATAAACGTTGCGCAAATCTGAGCATCTTTCGTAGAGCAGCTTGAAAGAGCTACAGTCTTACGCTCGGAAACAATTCAAGGGCTTCTCGTATTATGGGTATTAGGAGGAGGAGATAGTAGTAGAAAGGAGGAAAAACAAAACTAAGAATATAAGACAAACGTTATCAGCGGTCTCTGGGAAGCCCTCGTGTTTTGTCCCATCTTGCTCGTTTTCCGTACACTGTTTGCTTTTTTTTTTCTTTTGGTTCCCAAGTCGCAACACGCGCCAAGGGCAAAAAAGATCGCACTCTGCACGCACCCATCACGCCTTCCGTGCGCGCAATGTTTACGGTGGAACCCTATCGAGATAGCGGCGATCGTGCCGCTTTCAACACTTGTCCACTCAAGCACGTGTCATCGGCGATCGCTCTCGAAAGACGGTGCGCTCGCAGCTGCGTCACCAATTCGTAACCAATTACATTCCCGCCTTCGTCCCCTGGAATGCGGCCAACGGAAGCGCTCAGTGCTGCACCATACAGCCGTGGAATCGTCCAGACGCAATACATCTTCGGTAGAACGGTACACCCGTAATACATCTCGTTCGCTGGGCATGCGAGAAGGCATCGGCAGCTGTTATAAACCTGGGATCGCGCCACGCGCTGTCGTATTGGACGAGTATCCCTGCGTGTCGAACCCGAAAAGACAGGTCCCCGTCGAGAGGAACTCTGGATCTGCCCCTGACTACTCCGGGATGGCTTGACCCTTCACGTCCGGACCGTACACCTGGCAGGCAGATTTATCCGGAGACAAGTCGTCCGTGCAGCGCACCACAACTGCTGGAGTCGTCTCTCGCTATCGCTTCACCGCTGCACTTCGATTGCTGTGCGGAGAAGCGTAGGTGAAGTGTTTCTTCGTTGCGTGCATCTTTTTTTTTTTTTCTCTGCTTTTATCGCGTCCACTTCTCAAACGCTACGAGGGTTACTCCAACCCAGGTACACTTTGCGTCGGCAATGGTCAGCCGCTGACCTTTCTTGGGAGTTATCTTATGTTTGAACGCGCAGATAACGCCCTTGACGTACCACTTTCTTTCTCCTTCATGTAGTTCCTGGAAGCGGCGCAGTCTAGATGCTTGCGCGGGGAGGTATAATGTTGTGTTTTGAACAATATCATATGACTGCTCGTGTTATGGTAGGGTATATAGAAGAGTCACTCTGCTACATCATGAAGGTCATCCTTTAGGGCGACGCCAGAAGCTCACAGCAAAGACACGGGTGAAGCGAGTCCACCAGACGCCATCGCACGAAGATAACTGCGGAAATGTCCCTCATTGTGACAGTTCTGTGCAGTGAGCACTCGTATGACTCGCAATCCAAACATAGCTTGACTTCAATATGACATGTCGCACACTTCTAGGTCTCATAATAAAGGTTTTCATATCTCCCGAGGACGTCAGGGGAAACGCCGAATGCTTCTCCGTATTAGTCAGTGCACTCGCTTGTGGAGGTTGCACCCACTAAGAATAAAGCTTTGTCGGGAAGGAAGGCGTTCTTCGCAGTGTTTGTTTAATCTCCATTTGTAAGCGTGCGTGGTGAGGGAGGGCGCGAGGGCAGTGCTCGTATTCAGTGCACGTATTCCGTGCACTGAATATGATCCGTGCTACTGCTTACCCACTACCACTTTCGAAAGTAGAAGCATGTTTGTTATTATACGCAGACGCTTCTACTGCAGTGGAACGCAGACGTTACATTTATAGTAAGGCTGAGCTGCTAAAGCTGAACCTCTCGTTGCCGCATATAATGCTCAGGGATGATGAGGTACTTCTCACCATTGAACGCTGTTACGTTACCGCTGTGCTGCGGAGTGGATATTTCTACGAGTGTCATTTCAGGGTAGAACCGAAACGCCTATAGAAACGTGTGGACACACTGAACGCAGTATAACAGCAACACTTCTTGCGCTATTTATTTTACCCCACAGAGTTTTTATTTAGCGCAGCGTATGTTTGCAGCATGTCAGCTTCAGGTTTTACGCACAGGTCATACAGAAAAGCCATCCCCAAATTCTGCAGGGGACTTTTTTTTTTATAAGATAGCTCATTTTGTTTAATCTCTAGAGAGGCATACATAGCTTTCACGAGGTCAGTGGCGCAATTACTAATATAGTTGATAACCCTGCTTTTTTGTATCCACTATTACGTGTTTTTTTTTCTTTTGTGTGTGTGTGAACATCATGACGTTATAGAGTTGTTCCTGGGCACGGTAAACGCTAAACAAATAAACAAGTGACTGATTGATTGAATAATTAATTGATTGATCAATTGATCGATCGATAGTAGAAGTAGTAGCTCTTGAACAGACATAGCATTGATTCTTGCGGGCTTTCGGATACCGAGAGCCACTTGCAATATCATCGCGTAAACCCATGTCGTCAGTAATGCTTCCTTGCCCAAGTCCTTCCTTCACGACCACAAGTTGAGACGCGCGACTCTTCGATAGCCGCTGAGTGTCGCTGTTATCATCGTCCACACAAGCGATGCGTAGAGTATACGATCTGTCAACATGCTTATCTTCTACGAGCATTGCACGACCTGGCCAACTCCACTTTTTTTTGTTCAGTTTCAACAAAAGTAGCAACCGCCGCACATGAGTTAACTTCACCCCCATACAACACAGTATCGAACGTTCGTCAGACAGCCCCGCCGTGGTGGTCTACTGGCTAAGGTACTCGGCTACTGACCCGCAGGTCGCTGGTTCGAATCCCGGCTACGGCGGCTGCATTTCCGATGGAGGCGGAAATGTTGTAGGCCCGTGTGCTCAGATTTGGGTGCACGTTAAAGAACCCCAGGTGGTCGAAATTTCCGGAGCCCTCCACTGCGGCGTCTCTCATAATCATATCGTGGTTTTGGGACGTTAAACCCCACATATCAATCAATCAATCAACGTTCGTCAGACAGATGAGAACCTCGCAACAGCTGGTAACAATGATCGTGTGATCATTGTTACAAGCTGAACAATGAACGTGTGAGACGGCGTGCAGTCATACTGTTGCAGTAGGCATGAACATGACAGCGGGTGCCTCCATGAGTCTGTCGCGATCTATAATTAAACCAGCGAACGCAGTGAAGTCACTTCGCTAACTTGCGATCGGCCTAGTTTTACGCTCTACTTGGCGCGCGTTGGGCAAGCGTACCCGGCTTCCCGACGAAGACGGTCTTTCTGGGGACTTCCTCGCCCAAAATGAAGCTAAGACGACAGGGAAAACGCATCGCGAAGCGCGTTGCGAAACAACTAGGCTTTTACCGACGACGGACGGCGACTTTCAACGGGCAGCGGAGCTGTCAGAGCGCCAGCGACGATCAAGGGCTGCCCGACCCTGGCTCATATCCTTCCCCATCTTTCTCCTCGTATGTAGCAAGGTCTCTTGATTGGTCATTGCTTGCGCACCCGGTTGCATCACGGCTTCCCGGCACTACTGTTCACACACACAGAAAAAAAAAGAAACGTGTAATGTGGTATCGTTGACTACGTCGTATAGAGAGGATTAGAACACGGCAAGCTCAGTAAAATGGTCGCTGCGGCGTTATGAAACGTAGTTTAAGTGCACGGAATGCGTAGGAATGGCGCCGGACATTGAAAATGTACCTCCCACTTCTTGACCAATCCAGCGTCATTACAGTACAACGATGATGATGATGATGATGATGATGGCATTATGAAACGTAGTTTAAATGCACGGAATTTGTAAAAAAGATCAAAACATTGTAAATGTACCTCCCACGTCTTGACCAATCCAGCTTCATTACAGTACAATGATCATGATGCTGATGGTATTATGAAACGTAGTTTAAACGCACGGAATGCGTAAGAGAAAAGCAGAACATCGAAATCGTGCCTCCCACTTCTTGACCAATCCAGCTTTATTACAGTACAATGATGATTATGATGATGATGATGGCTAAATGAAACGTAGTTTAAATGCACGGAATGCGTAGGAATGGCGCCGGACATTGAAAATGTACCTCACACTACTTGACCAATCCAGCTTCACTACAGTACAATGATGATGATGATGATAATGATGAGGGCCATCGCCAACGTCATCTGTCCTGAGTGGCGGGCCGCACCGTGTTGCATGCGTTTCAGGTATCGTCTCTATACAACCTGTCTCGAAGCTACAACTGTCTGTACTAGTAAGATTACTTATCTATGGACCTGATGGGCTACTAAAGATATAAGGTGCAAAGCGAAATGGCGGGTGTATGTGCGCATGTTAAGTGACCACGTCCGCATTCAAGGTTACCTTCAGAAACTTATCAGGACCAGATTTTTACGAAAAGGTTAGGCCAGCTGCCACGGCACGCACTTGACAAAAGGAGTTTCCTTAAGAATGTTTCGGGTACGGTGCGCGAGGCACAGATAATGATGAATGATCAGCGCAGCTGTCAGTGTCCTTGAATCTAGGAAGACGCAATAAAGAAAATGGTAATAAAATGATGTAAGCTAATAATCTAAAGGCGGGGATGTTAACCAAAACTGAGCCGCGTTGGCTGATATCCGATAGGGGAGATAGTAGGGGAAGATGTACATTTTATCCGGGAATGACATATATACTACCGAAAGTGGCTGATCTAGCACATTTTATCTCTTAATTTATCTTACACACCGGTCAGTCTGACATTGACACCTCATAAAGTGGACCCTGGCAAGCACGGAACACAATTGGCGCCAGCATTTAGGCGATGCATTTTCGCGGCGTGCAGTTACGCTCACAGGGGCCCGCCCGGCGCGTCTAATGGGACATTCTCTTGATTGAGCGAGCCTGTACGTAAGATACGGGATGGTTAATAGATGCTCCAGACGCTCAACGCTCCTACTCGCTTCCGCGATGCACATGTGGACTAATTAATACACAACCCGGCGACATATGGAAAGGTCGCATTACGTAATGGCAGGTCTCGTTGTTCGGTGCACGTCACTGCAGCTTACTTCTCCTTGATAGCTGAAGAAGATGCGACTGGTCTGCGACTGGCAACGTGGCAGTAAGGAGCCGGTGCGCACCGTATTGTGTGATACGAGTGTTCCTCAACTGCGCAAAGCAATTTTATTTGTTATTAAAGGCAAAATCTTTCCAGGTTACTTCCACCCACTGTCTGCAATGTAGTGTAGGATGTAGTGTCACAACGATGACATCCCGCCGAAGTTAACTGTCGTATTCAGCCGCGCACTATCGTCCCTGACCAATGTTGCCTGCATGGTGGCTAAACGTCGGCTAAATGTCGGTCGATCTTGACTATTCAGTGCTATAGCACCAATATTAGCTTTGTCCATTGTCACTAGAGTGATAATAATTTCTTTATCTCTTTTTTTTTACTTCATCTCTCTGACAGAACACTATCGGCGTATTGTTTTTTTTCTTATATAAACGCGTTTAAGAAAAGCTTAGTGCCTATGTGCGGCGCTGGCGGCAGCTCCTCTTCTCTTATACATGATAGTTTTAGTAATCGTGAAACTATATCCATGTTGCGTTTCTTTTTTTTTTCATTTTCCAATATTTTTCTTTTCATTGCGTGACTTCTCTGCTGTGTCACACATGCATGCTTTGTCCGGGATCTGTTTACAGGCAACAAAATGGCCTACTGCGTTCAATCAAATCAATCAATCAATCAAAGATCTTTATTTTCACCAAAAACAAAAACATTTGCGGTGAAAAAAGCTGGCCGGGAAAAAAGCTGTCCAATGACAGCTTGACAAAGCCCCAGCCACCCATCGGTGGCGAAACGACAGGGTACAGCACCTGATAAAAGTGGGGAAAAATGCATATTAATAGTCGCTAAACAGTTACAAATTGATATCACAGTGCATTCACTACGGGCGCAGGTGCACTACAAGGTCAAATGCACCTAATTATACACTTGCTAAAGATAAAAAACGAGGGAAAAACGAAAAAAAAAACGAAAAGAAAAACAAGGACAAAAAAAAAAAAGGTGTCCTCTCATTGGCTGCATTTGACTCGGCAAAATCACGTGCGTGCGAGAACCTTGGAGATCTCATACCGGTCACTAATACCCCTTGTGGTAAACACTTCCGGATCCCCTATGGCCGACTAGCTACTTGTTCTTCTGTTGTTGTTGTTTTTTTTGGCGATAATGGCAACAACTACGTGCGTGGTATGCCAGGATAAACCAGAGGTTCCCAGAAATCCAAGCTTTATAAATCGCACACAGAAGCCGCCTTAACGACGCCAAAACATGTGGCGTATTGCGATTAGTTGCAGTAGATCGGGGATTTCAGTCGCGAGACGTTTGTTTCGATCCGTTTTTTTTTTTTTGCGTAGTTGCTGTAATCTCTGGATTGTGTGCTGTTGATGTAGGCTTTCAGAATCAACATTGTTAATGCCAGTTGCAGCGTACAAAGATGGTAAATATGGGAAATTAAACCGTTGGTCAAGGTGACTCCGCTATTATAGGACGCTGGCGATTTGGTTGTTTGACTATAGTACTAACTGTCTTCATTCTTTATGTCTTCGCCTGCCTGCCTAATTCATTCATTCATTCATTCGTGTGGTGTGTGTGTGTGTGTGTGTGTGTGTGTGTGTGTGTGTGTGTGTGTGTGTGTGTGTGTGTGTGTGTGTGTGTGTGTGTGTGTGTGTGTGTGTGTGTGTGTCTGTGTGCACAAAAAGTCGGGAAATCTTGCTACAATCAATGTGTACAGCTGTTGCTTGTTAGTTAGAAGTGCACAAAAGGCTGACACTTTGTCAACCAAGCATCGAGCGCCTGTAACGCAACTCTATTTAGCTTGCCGAAATGACGCACATGGCGCATGCAATTAACACGACAATTAGGCTCGTGCTGGGACAATTGAAACTCATCCCTGGGAGCAGTCCCAGCTGAATCACAATTACGCATTTTCGGATGTAACGACAAACGTATTGTAGAGGCACGGCTTAAGAAGCTCCTCGTTGCTTCACAACCGCCATCTTTCATTATCTAGTTTATAACAATATAGCATTCCTTTATCTACACTTTTTTAGTACCTTAAATCATTCTAATAACGCTTATGCATGTATACCTACTATTGTTTGCTCAATGGTGTTTCGTTTTGACCCTTGATGTATGGGAAAACAACAAACAAGCATAGTTATTCACAGCGGTATTAAGGCTTGATTGGGAAAGTGGCATTGTGGTGGGTAATTGTGTTGACGTAGGGCGTGGTTTCTTCAAATATCGTATATGAAGGTTATTCATTGCTCATCTTGCCTAGCTCAGTAATCGTACAGTATCTATCTTCCATGCCTCAGAGACAAAATTTTATTGCTGTAAGCTCTGTTATTCATGAACGCAACATGATGAAATATTTATTGTACTGCATGCATTTATCAACCCTCCTCTATTGAATATTTTCTAGCGTCTGAATTAAAAAAAAAGCACGAAACAGCCTAATACGTTACAAGCGTAATGAAATGCAGGTGACGTCATCTCTGGTCCGAAGTTAGATGTTAAGTATCACTAGTAAATTCTTATTCAAGAACAAATAGTACGACAGACGAAAAATCGTCGCTTGGTCGGTGTTGGTGACAGAAAGGTGGACGCCTGCTCAGCGCATTTATTTAACCCCGTTACCTCGTTCTTCTACATTTATTTTATGCCTCTACTCTCTTCCCTGTCGCTCTTTACCGCGCACCCCTATGAAGTGCAAAAAAACACTGACGCCTCTCTTTTCCACCTCCCATAAGCACAGCTCCCTCCCCCCTCCTTTCTCCACCCGCCCTTTGACCGGCGAATTGAAATACGCAAGATCGTTCGCTGTTGAACCTCTACAGTTGTTTCTTAATATAGGGTTCCTAATCGTCGGGTTGCATCTTTTAATTAAAAGCGATTTGGTGTAGGTTAGAACGTTGACGACCTTGTAAGCAATGTTGTGCGCGCGCGTGTGCTGCCGAATGTGCTGTGTTTATCTCTCTTCCCTCTCTCCGCTCTATCTTTCATCTCACCCATCCCCCTGCCATGCGCAGGGTAGCAAACCGGCTGCCTATAGGCTGGTTAACCTCCCTGCCGTTCTTTTCCTCCTATTTTCCTTCCTTCCTTGTAAGCATAGTCAATGTCGCCTTCTTCGCACTTCCCCGGATGGAGAAACACAGGAGCTCAGCTCCTGGCCCGTTTATGAGTTTCGAAATGCCAGCCCACTGATTGGAGAGGGCCTTGGGTTTGCAGGGAGAGAGCGCACGATACTCTTCGCTTCCGATTGCTGTGCATCATCGCCGCAACGCTGTATCGTTACGAGCGCTCGTTCGCGTTGCGGGCGAAAGTTGACCGAGGCCAACGAACCTCCTCTTGCCTTCGCGTTCTTTCTTCAGCAGAAGACGATATGTGTTACGTCTCCCTCGGGCCCCGGCTGGACCACTCCCCTGAGGCTTTCGTAACCGCGCCGTTGCCTCCACGAAGGCGACGACGAGACATCAAGGGCAACAAAATCCCTCTGATAGCCAGCCACGCTTGCAGTCGATGTAGGACATTGTTGACCTTCGTCCTCCATTTTTCCTCTATTTTGATTGTCGTCGGGGGCAATAGACGCTCCGTAATGTGTTGTGGCGATTCGTGAAAGCAAGTACAGAAAATCCAAATCTCATATGCTATGCTTGGCCTCTAAAATATAGCGGTTCTTACAAGGGCAATTCAGAAGTTACAACTCATTGGCAAACTCTATATTCCTTGCTACATCAGTATATACTGAATAAATCCTTACAGTGAGTCTACAGTGTCCTGCCACCTTGCATAAGAGAGGGGCAAAGCGCCTAATGTCTACAGGTCTCTGCGACTGTCTATATAGTTGGTGCGAGAGATAGCTTTTCTTGGGGTACTTCGACGCAAAAATTTTGGTCTGTCTGTTTGTCTGTCTGTCCTGTACATTTGTCCGTTTGTCTGCCGTAACGATACCCCCAAACAGTCCCAAACGATACCTCAAACGGCCAACACCATCCGCAGCGCCCACCAATATTGATCAAGTTTTATTAGCGTTCATACTTGTGCGATTGTCAATTAAACAGCAATTATTGCGCATATCTTAGGCATCATAAGAACACGTCAATATTTTGTATGTGTGTCTTTATGCTAGAGAAGGCCCCGCCGCGGTGGTCTAGTGGCTAAGGTACTCGGCTGCTGACCCGCACGTCGCGGGTTCGATTCCCGGCTGCGGCGGCTGCATTTCCGATGGAGGCGGAAATGTTGTAGGCCCGTGTACTCAGATTTGGGTGCACGTTAAAGAACCCCAGGTGGTCAAAATTTCCGGAGCCCTCCACTACGGCGTCTCTCATAATCAAATGGTGGTTTTGGGACGTTAAACCCCACAAATCAATCAATTATGCTAGAGAAGGCATACATAAGTCATTCTAAGGACCGTAGCATTTATTACGCTGCGCTGAGAATGCAACGCGATGCTCAAAAAGGCAAGTGTTCCCAGCGCTTTGCTAAGACGACACGGTGGTGGCACCTGCCCGTCGCTTTGCGTTCTACACCTTATCGCCTTCGAGACAGGCGAGCACGCCTTCCTTCGTTCTCAAAGATAGCGCTCGTGTCTAACGTTCCTCGATGCGCTCGTTCGCCTTCGCTGCACGAATCGAGACTCTAACGCAGCGACTCCAGAATAACCGATTTTCTCGTGCAAAACATCAATTAAATGTTTTGTTCACTCTCTCTAGACGCTAGACTAACATCTTTCGACAAAATTTGCAGTGAAACATGCCGATACGGGGCCAATTTTTTTATTCTATCACTCTTTTTCACCCCTTTATCTCTATCTCTAGTGCAGGGTAGCAGACCGAACATGCGTCAGGTTAATATTTGTGCCTTTAATCTATCTATCCATCTATCCATCTATCTATCTATCTATCTATCTATCTATCTATCTATCTATCTATCTACCTATCTATCTATCTATCTATCTATCTATCTATCTATCTATCTATCTATCTATCTATCTATCTATCTATCTATCTATCTATCTATCTATCTATCTATCTATTTATTTCTCGATTCACTTAGCGAAGGTGACCTGTTTGGCATCCCAAATATCTTCTCTGCAACCCTCTTGATGTTTGCAGATAGGCCCACGCGATGTACGCCTCACAGTCTTGCAGAAGACATCGGTTCTGTTGTACTTGTAAGCTTACGTTAACTTAGATAGTCAGCACCACTCGAGAAATTTTTATAAAAAGCAGCCGTACACATTTCACACTGACAGCAGCGTGGCGCACAGTGAGATGGTACAACCGGTCACGTCATGTTCGTTGCCGTGTGGACCATTTGCGCTGGCTTCTATACGAAATCAAACCTTACTAAACTCACCGGTTACCCTGGCAACGTTTCTCTCGGGAATCGTTCCTCAACTGCGCGCTTTCCAGCGCTCGATGTAACATCGTCAGTAACCCTGTCTCTGACGTCATTGGGCTGCGAAGTGACGCTCACACGTGTGGTTGGTCGTCGAAGGCTCAAAATTCCACACACACATTGTGTTCTCGCGAAGTTTTGCGTAAGGTTCTATTTTCGCAAGAGCGGGGGGGGGGGGGGGGGGGGAGTAAGCTTCTAGCGTTCGCGTGTTTTCGTGGTGCGAGGAATTTTCCTAAGTCACGCAACATTTAGCCACGGCCCCTCCCGCTGACAGTGCTCTCCAAAAGCAAAACAGCAGAGTTGTCTGTCTGGTCTAGTTCTCTGCGTTGTGTGTGTGTGTGTGTAGGGGCGGCTTCCGATGCTTTTATGCAAAGCATGCAAGGTCGACACGAGCGGTGAGAGAATGTGGGAGCAGTAACGCTGACGGGTTGCCCGCCGGCCCCCTCCACCCCCGCCGTGGCCGCAGGACCCCCATACCGCGCGATCAATAGGAACGTTTACCGCGGTAGACGGTCGGTGGAAAATCCCCGCGTGACCCGCACTGCCTATCGAACGCTCATCCCCTGAGGAGAAACCGTGGGCGAGGCTTTCTCAGACCGACCGGAGAGGAAGGGAGAGAGAAAGGCAGAAGACCCCCACACGTGGATGTTAGTTATCGCGTCTCGTTCTCACGAGGCGTGCCACGACTTCCTTACACCTGGGAAGGCATACGGAACATAAGCGGCGTCTATGAGTGGTCCCGGTGCTCTATCGATACGAACGTCCTTCTACGGAGCGACGTTCTTCCTGGAATTGAAATGGACTACTTTATTCGGGTAGCTTCCGTTAATGTACATGGATGAAGGCCGAGAGGTGTCATATGAGAAAGGTTACAAGGAATGAAATTTAAGCTAGTTCGCAGGGCTTCCCGCTTGAACGAGTAGCGATAAAGACAAGGACGCGAGCACGTGCAGTCCTGTTCCTTCTTCCAAAATTACGTTTTGTTTGAAAAACCATTAGCCTTTTAGTTAAGATCCGGTTCTTGGCCAATCCCCCTTTGTGGATGTGCGCCAGAGTATCAAGGATCATCATCATCATCATCATTGTGTGCAGCGCTGGTCTAGTTTGCCTTCTTGCATCTTCATCGTTTGTTCTGCTTTTTAAAGGCAGAGAGGTTAGCGAAGCTGGACCGTGGTTTGCTGCCCTACACTGGAGAAAGGAAATGAGAATAGTGCATGACAGGGAAGAGAGAAGAACGGGCACAACGCAAACAAGCAAAGCGAAGTGAATCGGCCAATTTGATACAAGCGCACGCGTAAGATGCTGCGTCACCGTAAGCGCAGCAGGGGTTTTGTAGCGTTTCACACAGCTGGCGCTCGAGGCTGCTATTCCGAGGTCTTCTCTTCTGTAAAAAGTTTGTCGCCCAGGTACTCCAATCTTACATTGACTATCTATCATACAGCTCGCTGTAATACCCAAGTCGCTGGCACTCAATCTCTTGCTGTCGTGTTTAAGTGATTAATAATGAATGGCTGCGAAACTTTAATACAAGTCCTGAGGTACATGACAACGCGTAGCGGGCCGCTCCCACGTTGGGACAGTCAGGTAAAGCCCGACAACCGCATCGTGGGCCCCCTGGCCAGCCAACAGAGATTATTAATGGCTTAAATTAATATCAAGATGTGGCGAATGCATCTGTCGGGCATTAGCACCAAATGGCGTAAGGCAAATCTAGTCTTTTCAATAAGTTGACGATCTAGCCTCTTCCGAGTTCTGTGCTCTGCATAGTTCTAGTTTTAGACGTTGTTGTTAGCATCGCGAAGGCCCGCGTTGTGTGATGTCCGTAAACAAAGCCTCATAGCTATTGTTGTATAATGTATTTGACATCCCGGAAATGAAAAAGGTGCCTGTGACGTGAGGGGCTTCCATACTAGAGTACCTATTAATATAAATCGTTGCCCGCTTTTTCTACACACGTCGTGTGTGCTGCTCATGTCCGATCGCGTCCATCCACTCATTTGTCACGCTGGGTCAGCGGAAGTTGAAAAAAAAAAAACTGCTAACTTGTGCGACTGCAATAACGTTGGTTGTAAAAAGAGTTTATTTCCCTCTACTAAACTTGTCTCTCTTTCACAGCCTTCTAAGGTCAACGGCGCGTTCTCTTAGCCAGTTTTATTGGACGCTGTGCGTGTATCGAGCACCTATGGAGCTTTTGTTATCGCTCACTATCACATACTTTTTTGTTGGCGCCGGAAGTCGAGACGGATGCTGCCTTATATTTTCTTGGTCCTTCAGTGATTCGGTAGCCCTTCAGGCGCTTTTATGATTAGCTATCTTTTATTTTTACCCACACATCTAGCTGTCTAGCCCTTCAGTTTCGCTTTCCCTTCCACATATCCCGATTATAACAGATGCAACGTTACTATAGGTAGAAGGACAGACGTTTGAGCAACCTTGAACCAAGTTCAGATACGTTTTCAGATAAGCTTTTGCAGTCGCTGTGCGCCGCAATATCCGTGGAAGCTTATCTCAATGCGCCGTTTTCTTTCATGGCCCGCGCTGAACTCAAGCAATACCTTGGCCTTATCATAAGCTCATGTGACTACTAAACCTCTAGTCGTTGTTTTTTGTTTGCAAGTGCTTTATTTTCATTTCCTCTTACAATGATCAATGTACAGATATCTGGACCGATAGCTTGGGGAGGCTAGTATCCGGTCTAGCGTTGATAATATACATATAGGTCGGTGCAGTTGTTTACACATAGGTTTACAATTACATATCTTAACAGACAAATGAACAATAACTTTTACGAAGGTTAAAGGTCCTGATTTGTAAGAAAAAAAGAATTTACTACAATGCTTAAAGTTACGTACGGTTTTAACCTTTAAAAGTAGAATATTTCAGACTTTAGTTCCATTGAATTCAATCACCCTTTCACCGTATACATTATTACATTTTAGTAAATTCAGATTGCCTTTCAGTGCGTGTCTTGTACTGCGCGTCGGAAAAAAAGAACACGTTACGAGAAATGGGAAAATCAGTGCACATAATCCTATTAACTGATTACACAGAGCTGCAAGCGATAACACTTTGCTGTGTCTGGGAAATGTCGTGAATTCTATAATTGCTACTGTTAGGGTTAATTATTTTTAGTGCCCTCTTTTGTAATTTTTGTAAAGGTTGTAGGTATGTTTTGTAAGTTACACCCCATGATTCTAAACAATAATTGATATGACTATGACAAAACGCATAATATAGAGATTTGAGTATTTCACCGGGAAAATAGCCTTGCTTTAATGAGGTGATAACATCCGCTCGCGACCTTCCTGCACACGCTCTGAATATGCACTTATCAATGTGTATGTTGGTTGAAAATGACGCCCAGATATTTAAATGTGTTACGTTCTTGTACAGGGTTATTGTTTACGCTAATACATATGCGACTCGTATCACCATTATTTCTCCTCGAGCGAAAGACTACATATTTAGTTTTATTGCTAATTAGAGTTTGTTTTGAGCAAAGCATGAGGAAATGCTTACTAAATCATCCATCACTTATATTAGCAGTGCTAAGAGTGTGTCACCTGTAAATAATAAAGCTGTGTCATCCGCGTACATTAGCGCGTTAAAGTTGTGTAGAGCGTCAGGGAGGTTAATAATGTATATTGCAAATAACACTGGTTCCAGCACTGATCCTTGCGGGACTTCACTAGTGACTGTGCTGAATGTTGATTAATAGTCGCCCATTACAACCCTTTGTTTCCGTGGGGATAAATAGCTGAAAAAAAAAAGATTGATCATTGAATTGTGGAGTTTAACGTCGCAAAACCACCATATGATTATGAGAGACGCCGTAGTGGAGGGCTCCGGAAATTTCGAGGTTCTTTAACGTGCACCCTAATCTGAGCCGATGGGCCTACAACATTTTCGCCTCCATCGGAAATGCAGCAGCCGCAGCCCGGATTCGATCCCGTGACCTGCGGTTCAGCAGCCGAGTACGTTATAGCCACTAGACCACCGTGGCGGGGCACTGGAAAAAAAAAGTTCAATGGAATTGTTGGTGATACCGTAACTTTTCAGTCCTTGCAGTGATATGGAGTGACAAACGGTACCAAACGCTTTCTTAATATCTAAAAATATTCTGATAACTAACTTATTTTCGTGAAGCGCTGAATTTATTATTTGGGAGAGTGTTAATACTGCAGTAGATGTCGATCTATTTGGTACAAAGCCATGTTGCTGAGGACAAATTACATTGTTTTCGTTTGGGAATTTTTGTGATCACTTGGAAATGAGTTTTTTTTAAACAGTGTTTATGACATTCAGAACGAATTGTCTGGCTGATTCGAGTCCCCATATTTGTACAAAGAAATGGCTTAGGCTGTTTTCAATATATCGGGATGCGAACTGGTAGCAAACGCTAGATTAAATAATTGGCAAATGGGACTAGAGAGAATGCCATTATTGTTTTTTTTAATTCTCCCTCTCTTTCCCCTCCGTCGTATCTGAGCAGTGCTGCCTTGGCGCTTTCCTTTTGTCGAGAGAAGTGAAACGGCTACCGAAAGGCTCCACCATAACGAAAGTCGACTCTGCTTTATTTTCTATTAGCGGCAAGCCACAGCTGAGTGGCGTATACCATACGGGAAAACATCGGGGATCAGAAAAAGATAAAATATGCCTAGTAATGGGGCGCTGTTTTGCTACGGTTAAGCGCAATGCCCGAACGCGGGCGTTTATCTATTTTCTGACGGCCGTTAACAGACTCAGCTAGCTGGCACAAAATAAAAACAAAAGTAAAATATCAGTAATGAAACGCTTTATGAAGGTGTTTATCTCGTATGTTTACTGAAAAGTGAAGCATAACTTACGGAGCAAGGAATTCTGTTGTTTCTAGCCCTTGAACAGTGGAAAATATAGCCACCCCAGCAATACTTCATGTCATGGCAAAACAATCTCCATTTTTTTTTTGTTTTATCGTTTTTATTTGGCACATTTGGCGCTTTTATTTCCATATGGTTGTGTATAGCAGAATGAATGAGGTAAATATTTGAAGCTCTTGACAGCGCGGGCCCCCTTTCGCCTCGAGGATGGACAGGAATGCGAAGGAAAACGCCACAAAATTGATTCAGATGGGGGCGAGATTCCGAAGGTCGTTGTTATGTTCAGCGGTTTGAAGCAATTTCGACGGTACACGTGAGCTAGCTTGTCTACCGTCTGTAACTTCGAAAACACGCTGACATCGCCCATGAGATAAAGTTACACGTTCGCGTTGTGTTATCCAAGGGCGATGAAAGCGAGGCGCATGTGAACGCTCTCTTATAAATATATATTTCTGCGAATAGATCTAGCAACTATTTCGACATTTTAGGGGCGAAGCTCTTTATAGCGGCACCTGTTCGTCCCTCGTAGCCGTTGTAGTAGTGTGTAATAAGTATCACATTTTGACCTCCAAAGTGGTGCCGGTGAGAGATTTCATCTGTGCGTTGTTGAACAATAAAATATAGTGCTCAATGTACATGCCAATGGCTGCTAAGGGGGAATGAGAGACAGGAGAATTCGGCTTTTAGTTAACGCGCACGCTGCGAATTTTTTTTTGTTCAACAACGCACAGAAAACAAGAAAGGGTTGCTACGTTATACTCTCGCTTGGCGTAACCTCCTAGGTTTTAGAAAGGTTTAGCGAGCGTTGGGCCGCAGCGCCATGAATACAGTATATACCATGAACTCGAGGTGGTTGAAGGTGGGAAGTAGACCCGAAGCGCAAGCCGTAAGAAAGTGTGCGTGTGCCTTCTCTCGTTCAGTTCTTGGAATGTCCGCTGGATGGCGGTGCATCTTCTATAAGCGGAATATATGATGAAAACATACGAGATGGTGGTACTTGGAGTGTTGAATAGGTGGATGAACGGACACACAGACAGATGCATGGACGGACGCACAGATGGCTGCACGGACGGATGGACGCATGGACGGACGCAGGAGTGGATGCATGAACGAAAGCAGGGACGGACGCACAGATGAACGTGCGGACGCACGAACAGACGCACGCACAGACGGGCGGATGGACGCACGGGCGGCCACACAGACGCACGCATGGATGGACGGAAGCAAGAACGAATGGACGGACGGATGCTTCGCCCCAATATCCATCATTCACTCCGTGGATATGCTGCCATTTTTTATACTATCTAAGGGCCACCCGGTTACCGCCCTTGGTATAAGACTCGTGCCCCGTCTGGTGATGGTCCCGGGTTCGAGCGCCCCACTATGGGGACTACTTGTTATGGTAAACACTCAAAAGGTTGATTGATTGATATGTGGGGTTTAACGTCCCAAAACCAAACACTCAAAAGGTTTGCACTTTTAAGCGGGCACTTCATCGTGAGGAACTACACGCGGGGCACTACACACAGAGGGCACAAGTTCAAGGGGAGATAAAGAACACTATACATAAAGTAACTCACACAACAGTGGTTTGACGTCATTATTTGCGGTGTACGCCTCCGTTCAACTCCTCTTGTATATGTGTCGCGTTACGCGAACAAAGTCGTGCATTGTAAAAGCGTGCTTACAACGTCATCTCACTCAGTTATCTTTGCGTCACGATTGTGTCACGTGGTAGTGAGTGCTGTACACTGAGTAAGTATGTAACGAGTAAAGTTGGCTGTTGCGATAGCGGTATCGAAAGGAGCCCTCCGTGCGCCGTGCAGAAAACGGAACCGTATCGCGCCGCTTCGTGCCAGACAAAAGAAGACGCCATTGCATGGGACGGCGCCGTTGAGGCTCTTTTGAAGACGATAGTCTTTCTTGGGGACTTTCAACGCAAAAATTTTGGTCTGTCTGTCTGTCTTTCTGTACATTTGTCTGTTTGTCCACTCTTAATGACACTGGGTACTTGAAACGGCTGACACCATCCGCAGCGCCCACCAATGTTGCTCAAGCTTTAGCGTTCACACTTGTGCAATTGTCAATTAAAAAAATTGCCCGCAGCTTCCCTCGGGGGAACACTGAGGAGGATGCGGACCATATAATTGGTTAACGGGGTGTTAAAGTGCGACTTACTTGGGTCGATGGCTAAATTGGTTAACGTGGTTGTGAAATGGGGTGTTAAATTGCGACTTACTTGGGTCGATGGCTAAATTGGTTAACGTGGTTGTAGGAGGGGGTGTTAAATGAGTGAACACGTACACACGTATGCGAAAGGGCGGCGCTGGTCGAAGGGACGTCGATCATTGTGTTTGTGGATTCGTTGGAATTCATTTCACCGCGACCTTGGACGTCGACGCGCCGTACAAACCAACCGACGAGCGGCAACTGAGCGAGCGAGCGCCGACCTTGAGTATATATACAGCACGACGGCGCATGCACTATCAGCTGTTGAATGTTCTCGAAGCGCGACGCCACATGCGCGTCCACTGGAGAATCAGGAGAATTGTAGATGTCGAACGCGGTGTGTAGAGGAGGAAGGGTGCACAGATGGTGGAGGAGTGAAGCGCGCGCGGTGTGTAGAGGAGGAAGGGATGCACAGATGGTGGAAGAGTGGGCGACGGCGCGACGGCGCATGCGCGCGCGTCAGCTGTCGAATGTTCGAGAAGCGGTGCGGACGGCGCGGACGGCGCGGACGGCGCACTACAAGGCGCGAGTATAAGATGCTCCGCATCTAAAAGAAAGTATTGCGCATGTCTGGGGCACCATACATTCTGCATGTGCGTCTTTTACTAGAAAAGGCATACATAAGTAATTTTAAGGACCCTAGCACTTATCACGCTGCGCTCACCATGCAACGCTTGCACGAAAAGGCGAGTGTTTCGAACGCTTTGCTAAGACGAGACGGTGGTGGCACCTACCCGTTGCCTTGCGTTCTACACCTTATCACATCTGAGACGGGCGCGCACACCCGTCTCAGAGCCACGCGCTTCGTTTTCCAAGAAAACTGCCAGATGGCGCTCGTATCTCACGTGTGACGTGACTTGATGTGCTCGTTCGCCTTCACTCTAACGCAGCGCCTCCAGAATACCATTCACCGATTTTCTTGCGCATAACATCAAATAAATGTTTTGTTCACTCTCTCCACACGCAAGACTATCGTCTTTCGACGACATTTGCAGATTAACATGCAGATACGGTGCCCCTTTTTTTGCTTTTCACACTTTTCTTTCTCTTATCTGCTGTATCAATTTCTGGCGCGTGCGCCGTTTTTTAAAGACTGCTTCGCTGAGACAATGTGTACGTACACAGAGATAAAGGTATAGGCCCACGGTCGCCAGCGGGAGCGGCGCAACGGGCCCATTAAATCGCCAGTGCGAACGTGTCCCTTCTCTTTTCCGTGTACCCGGCCTTGTATGTGTGCGTTGCGCAAGTGGCATGAAAGACGGTGCAGATGCCTTGCTGCTTGTGTGTTGTTGTATTTATAGTGAATTCGCCTTCCCTGTCCGCTGAAAGATTCAATTGGGTTGCAAGGAAAATTCTCCTACTCGAATTCTCGGTCAGACGTATAGAAACAGTTGCAGTCGGTCACCGCCATAGCAATTCGAAACGACTTGTCTCGGTATTTTATGACTTCTCTTGTTGCCACAGCAACCGCAGACAGTTTCAAAACCGGCTAGAGGAAACACGCTCTGCTATATAACGACACCACCTGTTGGTTGATTGCTTTCTTTAAACCTTATTTTAGATAACAAACGTTAGCGAGAATTACAGCATGGTACCAGCTTCTCCTCATCATTAATTTCTTTGTTCATCATTCTTCTGCTTACGTGGAGCCCCCCCCTCCCCCCACACACACACGCACACACATGAAAGAAACAAAGAGAGAGAGCGAAAAAATGGTATAGAGAAAGACAGGTCAACAAGTCGAGTATTACTGGTTTGCTACAGTACACGTGGGGCCGGGTTGGGGAATATTGAAAGAGAGAGTGGAAAGAGAGGAAACAGAAATAAAGATAACACATAATATAGCACATACGCAAACCCGCAAATAAACACAGAACATGGTAATGCTGTATATCTTCTAGTCTTGCGCCCTTTTTTTCCCATATACGTTTAATTGGTTTGTGAATGGTGTATGATGATGGCTGAAGTGAAATAATTCACCTATGCAGCCCTTCGGCAGCTAAACGCGGGAGACTAACCTGCAGTTTAATCATGAGAGGAGCAAAAATTAAATTCTATCTCATCCGTCATAGCGCTGTTTAAAGACGAACTTCCCAAACAATTGAGAGAGTCATTTCACACTAAATAAATGAGATACAAAATAACCTTATCTTACTTCCATAGCTCATCTCCGCCTAATAAATTGACTGCTTCCACGTCGTACGGAGGTAATGAAGCTGGTGCGCCTCTTTAATTGACCCTATTGTACAACTTTGCATTGTTCTTGAAGAGGGCTGCTTCAAGCCAGAGGATTACATTGCAGTGAACAAAGTTTCGAAACAGACTTGGATTTATGTAAGGACATCGCTCGCAGACAGCCGTAAAATACGTACCCACCGTTACAGCTGCAACTGTATCACGTGACATATCGAGGCCGCACACCCCCCCCGTGCCGAGTGGCACGCAGGCTGTGCAAGAGTGCATGCGCCACTGTGTTGCTGGCGAGACCGTTAAGCGAACTCTGACATAGCGCCGTTTCAGAAGCTCGCGGTAACGCTGCAGGGCCGGCGTGACGCCAACGAACGCTATACGCTAAACATAGGGCAGCCCCGCAGTGTCAGTGTCAATGAGTAAAGGCAAAACAGGAGACGAGTGAGAGAAAAAGGTTACAAGAAGACGAAGAAGGAGAAGAAAGAAAGAAGGAACAAACACGGCTACTTCAAATTAGTGGTGGCACGAGCCACGCAGTCAGTGACTGTTCGCGTGACGAACTCCGCGTGGCCGTAACTCTAGCAACACTGCCCGGGCGTCGTCCTCGAGATCCAAAGGGGAACGCGAAAAAAAAAAAAAGAAAGTGGAGTGCCGGGCTTGGCTGCGTGTCGAACCCGCGGTCGCTGGGTAGAAGACCGAGGAGACTCGAGCTCGTGCCTCGCCAGGACTTCGCTTCGGCCGACTGTTTGTAGTCGCACACTCGGCGGGACTCTCATTTCAGCAGCTCGCTATTCAGTTCACTTCAGTTTTAATTCATTCAAAATACAAAGTTCACAGTTAAAATATGCATACGAGGATTCCGAAGTTAAGCGACTGCAGTGGGACCCTCAGTTAACAATAAGAATAAAAGGTTTCATTGTGACAGAATGTAATACTACACAATGTAAGTAGAAGTGAACAGAGGAAGCGCAAAAAAAAACTACTACAAATAAGTGAAAAAAAAACAAAGAACACGGCCGAAGCAATAAAAGTACATAATAAACAGTTATACAAGTGGATTAAGCATACCAAAGAAGAAAACACGGCCTAAAATTTCAAATTACTTACACTTAACATTATGAAATATTGTCACGAAGTCGTGACGTTGACGAAGAAGCAGGCAGTACGTTGAAGATTAAACTGCTTATTTGGGCGAACCTGTGCCCGGTAAACGAAAAGTCGGGTTACAGTAGCAGACTTGCACTGATAGCGGCGAACGGAGCGTCGGCCGTCGATCAACTGACAAGCGGCAAAGCGCGTCGGCATTTGTACACTTGCCATCGAATGTTCTAGCGTTATCGCTAGCGGCAACGTATAGGGTCCCGAATAATCTGAAATGTTCACGAAGTGGGCGTAGTCTTAACGAAACGATATACTACAGCCTCGAAGCTTTTCGAATATCGTAGGCATGGTTTGCGCTGAACGTATAGTGTAACGGGGTGATAACAAAACTTGAGTAAAGGAACGTGGCAATATTATTGTTGTCGGCCTAGTTATACAATATGAAATTTTATGTTAATGTTTGAATGTACGAAAAGATGGCAATGATTTTACTGAGTACGGTAAATAATTCCAAAATTTAATCACCGCGAAGGAGGAAGTCATTTTGTCATAGTTGGTGTTACATTTGGGTAAAAGGAAGTTATTATTATGGGTGAAGCTAGTGCTGTCGGTGTTAGTTAGTAATCTAGCATCGAATAAATCAAAGCTTTCAATTGAAGTTGTCACTGTACATTGCTGTTCTCATCCAAGCTGAAGGCATTGCAGGCGTTCTTTCTCTCTCTGTCTCACTCACCATTCTCATGTCTTGTTGCAATTTCGCAGCAGCGTGAGGTATTGAGCTCGTTGTTTCCGCATGTTCGTTGAAGTGTACACTGCAGTTACAAGGTACGCTAGGTTAGAAAAAGATACACTGAACGAAGACGACGCCACAAGCGTGAGCTGTCAATTGTGTTTGAACGGCAGAAAAGAAGGCGAACATGAGAAAAGCGTTGTAAAAAAATTGAAATGAGGCATCTTTTTTTATTGCGTAGTACATTGTAACTGTTGCTCAGTTTAACGAAAACGCAATTGCTCATTATTAGAAAAAAGAAATAAAAAGACTGACGACCAAAGGAATGCCACCGGAGACTGAGGTGTTTTTTTTTTTTTTTTACGTGCACCAAGCTCGTAAATTTCTTTAATGGTTATCGTATCACATCACTGTTGGCGCTTCCTGTGAATTTCAGTAGAGAAGCTACCCCTTCCTGATGGTTTATCACGTAATGTGTCGCGCTGTTAAACTCGAGGCCATGGGTTTGATTCCTAACATGATGACCGCATTTACATGGGGTGAAATCCGAATAACACTCGTGTTCCTAGAAATGGGTGCCCGTGAAAGAACTCCAGGTGGTCTCAATTAAAAAATTCGGA
The DNA here is from genome assembly GCF_043290135.1 of Rhipicephalus microplus. NCBI lineage: Eukaryota > Metazoa > Arthropoda > Arachnida > Ixodida > Ixodidae > Rhipicephalus > Rhipicephalus microplus. The sequence goes on along the minus strand of NC_134704.1, from coordinate 42,259,969 downwards.
GTCCCCCACTACGGTGCGCCTCCTAATCGAGACTTTCAGAACAGCGTGCGCAAAGCTTTGCTTTTGCGTTGCGCATGCGTCGTACGCTAACATTTTTTAGGGCTCCCGTTAAGTGACTCCCGCAAAGCCCGCAAGCTTTGCGTACGGTATGCTAAAGCTTTCTAATGATAGCGCGTCTTTGACGCGTAAACCCCGCAAATAAAGTAATTTAATTATTCAGTAAGAACGCCAAGTAGTTAAGGTTCCGTTATCGGAGCCAAGCCTCTCCAGCATTTCTCTTCCGACGTGGTGGCTTCCGACGTACGCGTCAGGAGAGGCTTTTTTTTTTTTTCGAAGCGACGGGTATTTCAACGTGCTTCGTGACCGAACGTTGAAGTGCGCCGGCGCGCTTCCTCGCTGGCCCCGGAACCCGGCAGCTGTCTGCCAAAACGCTTTCGCCTGACCGATGACTCATACTCGGCTCCGTTCGTAGAAGGATGCTCCTCCCGCAGCTGTCGTAGGAGCGCGTGAAGTGCCGTTTCGGCACGATCCCAGCAGCCCGTAGAGGCAAACCTGGCGTCCGTACAACGCTGTCACGTAAATGTAGGTCAGCGGAAGTTTTGGTCAGGTCAGGTCAATCAATACCTTGCCCGTACCGAATCAGGTGACCTTCTAGGAGGCGCAGTGGTCCCGCGTGCATTGACCCACTTCTTCCATACATACGTTTCTTTTTGCTATTTTCTCCCGCTGCCCTTGGAAATTCCCCATGAAGTTCGTTAGTTGTCCCCAGTATAGCTTCACTTATAAATGGAATTTCCCGTACAGCTGACGGGAGCCTTTGGGGTGGACGCGCACGATGTTCAATATAGCGCCCGAACTAACTGCCTTGTTTGTTGGAGAATAAAGGTCATGCCATTCGCGAGAAAAGAAGGCTTCGCGGTGGCTGATTAAGCGCGTCATACCGATGGGAGGAAACGTCGAGGCCCGACGTTAACATTCACAGCTTGATAAAGTTTACCCCACAGTATTTTTCCCACAGCATGACACCCTTTCGTCTGGTTGACAGCGGTATCATTTTCTTTTTGTTGATTCATTCGCTGATTTTTTATTAATTCCGTTATTTTCGAAGCTGCTAACGAAGTTGTTATGTTTTGCGGTAGTAATTGCGAATTGTGCCCTTTCCTTAACAGTTCAAGTGACCTAAAGGACGACCCTCGGACCCGCTTCCGCGACTTCCCTTATTTTTGTTCCTGTAAAGCGTGTTTTTTGTTTTGCTGTAGAGCTTTGCAGTGAAGGAAGCCACGTGAATCGGAAGGCGCACTTGCGTTTCGAAAAAAGGAAACGGTAGCCAACACATGCTCCTGTTAAAGCCACAGTTCTGCCTAATTGCAGTGCACTAAAGCAAGAAAGGCAGAAAGGGAAAAAAAGACGTTAAGAAGAATGAAAAAAAAAGAAGTAACGCAAAGTACTGGATGAAAGGAAGAGGTGAGGTAATCGAAGAAACGCAGCGTGGCGGGTGGATAAAAAAAAACTTAATTAACGCTCAAACTACACGAGTCCCAGAGGAAGCTGTCACAATCACAGCTGCTCGGCCTTACGACTGTACGTCCTTGAAATATGTGTTTCCGCATCCCTCCTTTCAATGGCACACTGGTCGAGCAGGCGCGAACAGCTGCTGCGGCAACTAAACGCGCCTCGCTCCTGTGCAATTGCGTTTCCTGTTAAATTAGCGTATGACGCAGAATTGGAAGCGCTGTGCGATTTTACTTGTTTTGCGCGTGCTTCATACTCCTAACGACAGGATTTCGTTCTCAGACGCTGTGCTTAATTAGCGCTGTTGGTTTGAGAGAGAGAGAGAGAGAGAGAGAGAATGTGTGTGTGTGTGTGTGTGTGTGTGTGTGTGTGTGTGTGTGTGTGTGTGTGTGTGTGTGTGTGTGTGTGTGTGTGTGTGTGTGTGTGTTTGCGTGGTTGCACTCATATTTGTTTTGATTGCTTCGAACGTGAAAACGTTTTGAGAAAAGAAAGAAAGAAAGAAAGAGAGAAAGGAAGAAAGAAAAAGAAAGGAAGAAAGAAAGAAAGAAAGAAAGAAAGAAAGAAATAAAACAAAGGAATTGGATTACTGATGCAGAGATGCTAGAATGCGTCGCCAAGTGGATAAGTTTGCCAGCGGTGAAAGCTTGTGATGGGAATGTAGACAGACGCAGAGGCGCGCACTCGGATCAAACAAGCGGCAGGCGTTCCAGACAGGGAGCGGCCTTGGCATCGCAGTGGTTGGCCGGCGCAAAAGCGCAAACACGCGCGTCACTGTTGCCGTGGCAACGGCGGTAGAAGATGCCGGTGAAGCTGTACGAAAGGAGAGATGACGCCGGGGCCTAGACTCTGCCTTATCTCTCTTTCCTTTTTTTTTTTTTCATGCGCCACGTAGCACACGCAGAAACTGCGATCATCGTCGCAAGGAAAAAAAGAAGAAAGTGAAAAAAAAAAAAAAAACGGATGAAACGACATTTCTCGGTGCGTCGGAACACTCCTCCAGACGCTGGCAGCGCGGCAAAGCTGTCAAGCACCGAGGATAGAGTTGTGTTATGGCTGACGTCATTGCTGAAAACAACGTGCTCCACTTTCGTGTTCCGCCGCTTCATTTTTCGTGCATTAGCGGCACTCTATTTTTGACATTCATGCGCTGACATATACTGGAAATTACATGTTTACGCATTTTAGTTAGGTTATGATTAGTTCCTTACCTCGAGTTGCGTGATGAGAATGCAAACCATGCTTTTAAATGCGAAGCGTTTCTTAGCGAACTTTGGTGACCTTAAGCGTATCTATCTATCTATCTATCTATCTATCTATCTATCTATCTATCTATCTATCTATCTATCTATCTATCTGTCTGTCTGTCTGTCTGTCTGTCTGTCTGTCTGTCTGTCTGTCTGTCTGTCTTTTAGCTCTCCTGGCCGTTTCGATATTGGTATCGATACCGAAATTCGTATGCGAAAACATGACTGTACGACGAGCATAATTGAGTAGTCATAACATAAAAACCACGACATGTATGTCATGAATGTCATTATTTACATTTTATGGTCTTGCTGCCCTTGCGATGATTTCGTTTAGATTACGTTTTTCAAAACTGGTATAGTATGTCATGACTGCATGGCAAACAAAAGTGACAAACCCTAACATGGAAATCATGTCATGCATGTCATGTAAGTCATGAGTGATTACTACATGCCACACTCATGACGTGCTCGCGGCCGTTTCGCTAGCTTCACACATACCAAATTTGGTATTATGTGACGCGAACGGGCGATGAAGGTAAATGAGATGCCCTAAGATAAAAATCATAATATGCGTGTCATGAAACAACATGACTACATGCCACGCTCATGATGCGCTCGCTGCCGTTTCGCTAGCTTCACATATACAGAATTTGGTATTATGTGAAGCGAACGGGCGACGAAGGTAAATGACATGCCCTAACATGATAATCATAATATGCGTGTCATGTAAAACGTGACTACATGCTACGCTCATAGCGCGCTCGCTGCCGTTTCGCTAGCTTCACATATACAGAATTTGGTATTATGTGACGCGAACGGGCGACGAAGGTAAATGACATGCCCTAACATGATAATCATCATATGCGTGTCATGTAAAACGTGACTACATGCTACGCTCATGATGCGCTCGCTGCCGTTTCGCTAGCTTCACATATACAGAATTTGGTATTATGTGACGCGAACGGGCGACGAAGGTAAATGACATGCCCTAACATGATAATCATCATATGCGTGTCATGTAAAACGTGACTACATGCTACGCTCATAGCGCGCTCGCTGCCGTTTCGCTAGCTTCACATATACAGAATTTGGTATTATGTGACGCGAACGGGCGACGAAGGTAAATGACATGCCCTAACATGATAATCATCATATGCGTGTCATGTAAAACGTGACTACATGCTACGCTCATGATGCGCTCGCTGCCGTTTCGCTAGCTTCACATATACAGAATTTGGTATTATGTGACGCGAACGGGCGACGAAGGTAAATGACATGCCCTAACATGATAATCATCATATGCGTGTCATGTAAAACGTGACTACATGCTACGCTCATAGCGCGCTCGCTGCCGTTTCGCTAGCTTCACATATACAGAATTTGGTATTATGTGACGCGAACGGGCGACGAAGGTAAATGACATGCCCTAACATGATAATCATCATATGCGTGTCATGTAAAACGTGACTACATGCTACGCTCATAGCGCGCTCGCGGCCGTTTCGCTAGCTTCACATATACAGAATTTGGTATTATGTGACGCGAACGGGCGACGAAGGTAAATGACATGCCCTAACATGATAATCATCATATGCGTGTCATGTAAAACGTGACTACATGCTACGCTCATAGCGCGCTCGCTGCCGTTTCGCTAGCTTCACATATACAGAATTTGGTATTATGTGACGCGAACGGGCGACGAAGGTAAATGACATGCCCTATCATGATAATCATCATATGCGTGTCATGTAAAACGTGACTACATGCTACGCTCATAGCGCGCTCGCTGCCGTTTCGCTAGCTTCACATATACAGAATTTGGTATTATGTGACGCGAACGGGCGACGAAGGTAAATGACATGCCCTAACATGATAATCATCATATGCGTGTCATCATGTAAAACGTGACTACATGCTACGCTCATGATGCGCTCGCTGCCGTTTCGCTAGCTTCACATATACAGAATTTGGTATTATGTGACGCGAACGGGCGACGAAGGTAAATGACATGCCCTAACATGATAATCATCATATGCGTGTCATGTAAAACGTGACTACATGCTACGCTCATAGCGCGCTCGCTGCCGTTTCGCTAGCTTCACACATACAGAATTTGGTATTATGTGACGCGAACGGGCGACGAAGGTAAATGACATGCCCTAACATGATAATCATCATATGCGTGTCATCATGTAAAACGTGACTACATGCTACGCTCATGATGCGCTCGCTGCCGTTTCGCTAGCTTCACATATACAGAATTTGGTATTATGTGACGCGAACGGGCGACGAAGGTAAATGACATGCCCTAACATGATAATCATCATATGCGTGTCATCATGTAAAACGTGACTACATGCTACGCTCATGATGCGCTCGCTGCCGTTTCGCTAGCTTCACATATACAGAATTTGGTATTATGTGACGCGAACGGGCGACGAAGGTAAATGACATGCCCTAACATGATAATCATCATATGCGTGTCATGTAAAACGTGACTACATGCTACGCTCATAGCGCGCTCGCTGCCGTTTCGCTAGCTTCACATATACAGAATTTGGTATTATGTGACGCGAACGGGCGACGAAGGTAAATGACATGCCCTAACATGATAATCATCATATGCGTGTCATGTAAAACGTGACTACATGCTACGCTCATAGCGCGCTCGCTGCCGTTTCGCTAGCTTCACACATACAGAATTTGGTATTATGTGACGCGAACGGGCGACGAAGGTAAATGACATGCCCTAACATGATAATCATCATATGCGTGTCATGTAAAACGTGACTACATGCTACGCTCATAGCGCGCTCGCTGCCGTTTTGCTAGCTTCACATATACAGAATTTGGTATTATGTGACGCGAACGGGCGACGAAAGTAAATGACATGCCCTAACATGATAATCATCATATGCGTGTCATGTAAAACGTGACTACATGCTACGCTCATAGCGCGCTCGCTGCCGTTTCGCTAGCTTCACATATACAGAATTTGGTATTATGTGACGCGAACGGGCGACGAAGGTAAATGACATGCCCTAACATGATAATCATCATATGCGTGTCATGTAAAACGTGACTACATGCTACGCTCATAGCGCGCTCGCTGCCGTTTCGCTAGCTTCACATATACAGAATTTGGTATTATGTGACGCGAACGGGCGACGAAGGTAAATGACATGCCCTAACATGATAATCATCATATGCGTGTCATGTAAAACGTGACTACATGCTACGCTCATAGCGCGCTCGCTGCCTCTTCGCTAGCTTCACATATACAGAATTTGGTATTATGTGACGCGAACGGGCGACGAAGGTAAATGACATGCCCTAACATGATAATCATCATATGCGTGTCATGTAAAACGTGACTACATGCTACGCTCATAGCGCGCTCGCTGCCGTTTCGCTAGCTTCACATATACAGAATTTGGTATTATGTGACGCGAACGGGCGGCGAAGGTAAATGACATGCCCTAACATGATAATCATCATATGCGTGTCATGTAAAACGTGACTACATGCTACGCTCATAGCGCGCTCGCTGCCGTTTCGCTAGCTTCACATATACAGAATTTGGTATTATGTGACGCGAACGGGCGACGAAGGTAAATGACATGCCCTAACATGATAATCATCATATGCGTGTCATGTAAAACGTGACTACATGCTACGCTCATAGCGCGCTCGCTGCCGTTTCGCTAGCTTCACATATACAGAATTTGGTATTATGTGACGCGAACGGGCGACGAAGGTAAATGACATGCCCTAACATGATAATCATCATATGCGTGTCATGTAAAACGTGACTACATGCTACGCTCATAGCGCGCTCGCTGCCGTTTCGCTAGCTTCACATATACAGAATTCGGTATTATGTGACGCGAACGGGCGACGAAGGTAAATGACATGCCCTAACATGATAATCATCATATGCGTGTCATGTAAAACGTGACTACATGCTACGCTCATAGCGCGCTCGCTGCCGCTTCGCTAGCTTCACATATACAGAATTTGGTATTATGTGACGCGAACGGGCGACGAAGGTAAATGACATGCCCTAACATGATAATCATCATATGCGTGTCATGTAAAACGGGACTACATGCTACGCTCATAGCGCGCTCGCTGCCGTTTCGCTAGCTTCACATATACAGAATTTGGTATTATGTGACGCGAACGGGCGACGAAGGTAAATGACATGCCCTAACATGATAATCATCATATGCGTGTCATGTAAAACGTGACTACATGCTACGCTCATAGCGCGCTCGCTGCCGTTTCGCTAGCTTCACATATACAGAATTTGGTATTATGTGACGCGAACGGGCGACGAAGGTAAATGACATGCCCTAACATGATAATCATCATATGCGTGTCATGTAAAACGTGACTACATGCTACGCTCATAGCGCGCTCGCTGCCGTTTCGCTAGCTTCACATATACAGAATTTGGTATTATGTGACGCGAACGGGCGACGAAGGTAAATGACATGCCCTAACATGATAATCATCATATGCGTGTCATGTAAAACGTGACTACATGCTACGCTCATAGCGCGCTCGCTGCCTCTTCGCTAGCTTCACATATACAGAATTTGGTATTATGTGACGCGAACGGGCGACGAAGGTAAATGACATGCCCTAACATGATAATCATCATATGCGTGTCATGTAAAACGTGACTACATGCTACGCTCATAGCGCGCTCGCTGCCGTTTCGCTAGCTTCACATATACAGAATTTGGTATTATGTGACGCGAACGGGCGACGAAGGTGAATGACATGCCCTAACATGATAATCATCATATGCGTGTCATGTAAAACGGGACTACATGCTACGCTCATAGCGCGCTCGCTGCCGTTTCGCTAGCTTCACATATACAGAATTTGGTATTATGTGACGCGAACGGGCGACGAAGGTAAATGACATGCCCTAACATGATAATCATCATATGCGTGTCATGTAAAACGTGACTACATGCTACGCTCATAGCGCGCTCGCTGCCGTTTCGCTAGCTTCACATATACAGAATTTGGTATTATGTGACGCGAACGGGCGACGAAGGTAAATGACATGCCCTAACATGATAATCATCATATGCGTGTCATGTAAAACGTGACTACATGCTACGCTCATCATGCGCTCGCTGCCGTTTCGCTAGCTTCACATATACAGAATTTGGTATTATGTGACGCGAACGGGCGACGAAGGTAAATGACATGCCCTAACATGATAATCATCATATGCGTGTCATGTAAAACGTGACTACATGCTACGCTCATAGCGCGCTCGCTGCCGTTTCGCTAGCTTCACATATACAGAATTTGGTATTATGTGACGCGAACGGGCGACGAAGGTAAATGGCATGCCCTAACATGATAATCATCATATGCGTGTCATGTAAAACGTGACTACATGCTACGCTCATAGCGCGCTCGCTGCCGTTTCGCTAGCTTCACATATACAGAATTTGGTATTATGTGACGCGAACGGGCGGCGAAGGTAAATGACATGCCCTAACATGATAATCATCATATGCGTGTCATGTAAAACGTGACTACATGCTACGCTCATAGCGCGCTCGCTGCCGTTTCGCTAGCTTCACATATACAGAATTTGGTATTATGTGACGCGAACGGGCGACGAAGGTAAATGACATGCCCTAACATGATAATCATCATATGCGTGTCATGTAAAACGTGACTACATGCTACGCTCATAGCGCGCTCGCTGCCGTTTCGCTAGCTTCACATATACAGAATTTGGTATTATGTGACGCGAACGGGCGACGAAGGTAAATGACATGCCCTAACATGATAATCATCATATGCGTGTCATGTAAAACGTGACTACATGCTACGCTCATAGCGCGCTCGCTGCCGTTTCGCTAGCTTCACATATACAGAATTCGGTATTATGTGACGCGAACGGGCGACGAAGGTAAATGACATGCCCTAACATGATAATCATCATATGCGTGTCATGTAAAACGTGACTACATGCTACGCTCATAGCGCGCTCGCTGCCGCTTCGCTAGCTTCACATATACAGAATTTGGTATTATGTGACGCGAACGGGCGACGAAGGTAAATGACATGCCCTAACATGATAATCATCATATGCGTGTCATGTAAAACGGGACTACATGCTACGCTCATAGCGCGCTCGCTGCCGTTTCGCTAGCTTCACATATACAGAATTTGGTATTATGTGACGCGAACGGGCGACGAAGGTAAATGACATGCCCTAACATGATAATCATCATATGCGTGTCATGTAAAACGTGACTACATGCTACGCTCATAGCGCGCTCGCTGCCGTTTCGCTAGCTTCACATATACAGAATTTGGTATTATGTGACGCGAACGGGCGACGAAGGTAAATGACATGCCCTAACATGATAATCATCATATGCGTGTCATGTAAAACGTGACTACATGCTACGCTCATGATGCGCTCGCTGCCGTTTCGCTAGCTTCACATATACAGAATTTGGTATTATGTGACGCGAACGGGCGACGAAGGTAAATGACATGCCCTAACATGATAATCATCATATGCGTGTCATGTAAAACGTGACTACATGCTACGCTCATAGCGCGCTCGCTGCCGTTTCGCTAGCTTCACATATACAGAATTTGGTATTATGTGACGCGAACGGGCGACGAAGGTAAATGGCATGCCCTAACATGATAATCATCATATGCGTGTCATGTAAAACGTGACTACATGCTACGCTCATAGCGCGCTCGCTGCCGTTTCGCTAGCTCCACATACACCAAATCTGGTATCCCGTGACGTGAATAGATGACGAAGGTAAATAACACGTCCAAACATGATAATCATGACAAACGTCTCATGTAAAAGATGAGTACATGCTACGCTCATAGCGCGCTCGCGGCCGTTTCGCTAGCTCAACATATATCAAATTTGGCATAACGTGACGTAAATACACGACGAAGGTACATGACACGTCCACACATAAGCATTGTGACATGTAAGTCATGAACGGCATAATTTACGTCTGCCTCGTGACGTTGTGCGGATTTTAAAGGGCCTGAAACTACGCAGAGGCAAAAATGTAGATGTGGCGTTCCAGTTGTGTACGAGTGTGCAGTTGATTGGTTGATTGATATGTGGGGTTTAACTTCCCAAAACCACCGTATGATTATGAGAGACGCCGTATAGTGGAGGGCTCCGGAAATTTCGACCACCTGGGGTTCTTCAACGTGCACCCAAATCTGAGCACACGGGCCTAGAACATTTCCGCCTCCATCAGAAATGTAGCCGCCGCAGCCGGGATTCGAACCCGCGACCTGCGGGTCAGCAGCCGAGTGCCTTAGCCACTAGACACGAGTGTGCAGTGAACGCTGGTGGAATTTCACGCGTTTCCCCGTTTCGCTCTTTCCTTCGCTAGGCTGCGTTCGCCGGCTCGTTCGACCACATCATTTGGTGCCGTTCCTCAGCGTCCCAGGTGGAAATTATACGGGCGCGTGCATGTGCTAGCAGAAAACGTGCTTTCTGTTGCCCAATGACAGCGTCTCAGGCACGCAGCGTCATTTGTATCGTACACGCGGCGTCAATTGACGTCATGCCTGCTGTTCTCGATACAGGAAAGGCACGATGAGCAGCACGCAAGCGTCTGTTGGCGGTTCGCGGGACCTCTAACGTGACATATCAACCTTCCTCATTCGTGCTTCGCATATCGTCGATTCCCACTGTACGTGGAATCTGCCAATTTTTTTATTGTGTTTGATTCTCATTATATAAAAACTCGATTATCACTAGCCGTTTCTAAAACGGTTACAAGTAAAAAGCAGTGCGTCTCTTCACAATCAATACATCCCCCATCCAGCCAATCGCGTCGCTGCGTTAACGTGATGTCACTGCCACTTTTCGATTCCTTTCATGAGCGCAGCTCAAAGGCGGTCGACCGCGATGTCAAGATGACACGGTGACGCCGCTGTCTCGAGTAGGGTGCTTCGACGGCAAAAAGCCGCACTGATCGAGTCCCGACTCGTAACATTTTCTAGTGGCATCGTCAAGTAATTATTTATATTGATTCTACTTTATTCGTCAAGTAAGGTATTCTGTTAAATATACTACATGGTTCTTCTTCAAGTGTAGTGCTCTGAAGGAATGTGCTAAATGGGGATAAGCTCGCTCGGGGGGCAAAGGTAAGTTGCCAGCCGAATGTGAAACCAAAGAAAATTACAACAGATTTCAAATAATCTAATGCTTTGGATGCCCAACATAATCAACAATTTCACAATTTCTAGGGTTCGTTTGCTTGTGCTGTTTCGTTCTCAGCATTCACGCAAACTTGATTTTTTTTTTCTTACAGAACACTGCACACTAGCTGCATCCAGAGGCTGGCAACATGGAAAAGAAGACGTCGGGGCCGAACGTGTTTACCTTGGCATTCCTAGGGGGTCGCAATGGATGCCGGGAAAACGCGTCTCCTTTCACAGCACCTCAGGCAGTTCCCATCTGCAAAGAGGTGAGAGTCAGAACCGTGTCGAAAGATAAAACAATAACAACAACAACAACAAAAATAATACGCGAAAAAAAAAAACGAATGCTATGAGTCCTGACATACCTTCGACGACTACAGGACTGAAAGTGGACATAATTGAACGCATCCACAAAATGTCGAGAAACGCTATGTATTGAAACGCTGTGTATTTAAAACACTGTATGTAGAAAATATAAGTAGCTACTCCATTTTGAAATTCTTGCACCGAACTCCGCGACATCATATATTCTAAGGGCTTTTCACTAGGTCCTACCTAGTTAGCGATCAGTAAAAGTGAAGCGCGTTGTCCTCTTGAGAGGCCAAGGGCTTAACTTTTCAAGCTTCAAAAAATTTTGTTGAACCAGCGTCAGCAAAAACTACGAGGCAGTTTAGGATAGGGTAAGGAAAGATAGCATTCGATGCGTGTTTGCGCTATTTCCGTCGAATAACGTAGGTACCCAAGGGGATAGTGTATGACGCATGCTCAGAGGTGACAAACGTTAATGCAAGTCTTTGCGCACCCCATTCTAGAACTGCCTACTTTTTGAAATCGGTAGCGTCACGAGCAGAGGTTTGGGCATAATATTCCAAAATGAAACTGCGACCTTCGTTTTCTCTTTCATTAAGAACACGGGATGAATAAATTCACCTCACTAATGTTCTGGGAGTACAGTTGGCTATATTATTTTACTTTCACGTGGTACCTTGAGTCGTCACCCGGTACATGAAGTAGCATGTCAGTTGAAAAGCCAGGCAAAATTCTCCAGCTCTCCCTTAAAATAAGTATATCTCTCTCTTTGTTCAGAAACTTGATAGCGCAGAAGCAAACAGGGGGGAAGAGAAAAGAACGGATGCAGACAAGTGGTAGCACTTTTCTGCGTCAGTTTTTTTTTTCTCGTTGATTGATTGATTAAAGCTTTATTTTGGTCCTGAGAAGACGCAGGGGAGAGAGACCGTGCGCCACCCGCCTAATCCCACGTAGGGATCGTCAAGCCGAGCTTGGCGGCCTGTTCACGAGCACTCTGCACGGCCAGGGTTTGATCCTTAAGTTCGGGGCTGCGTAAGAGCGCAGCCCACCTGTCCTCGCTGAGGACAGGTGGGCTGCGCTATCCTCGCCGATAGCTTCACATGTACCGTGTGTTTGCTTCCGCGCTGCTATATACGTGTCTGATCAGAGTACCGACGAGCTCGATCTGCCACGCTTATCAATTCTATTTAGTGTCCCATTAAGGCGAAGCTTACACGAGACATAATTGTTCCGTGCCTCACGTAACCAGGCTGAAGACAACGAGGAGTCCTCGTGTACGACTAGCGGCCTCGGAAGCCAGCAGGACCTCGCCGGTGTCCCTAGCAGAGGGAAGTGGGCGGGCAAGGCGGACTTCATATTCGGCTGCATCAGTTACGCCGTCGGCCTCGGCAATGTCTGGCGGTTCCCGTACCTCTGTTACGAGAACGGAGGTGGTGAGTTCACCATACTATTCTCACTCGTTCCTATTACAGTAGCGTGCATAACACTCGCGTCTAAAGCGAGTATATTAAGCTGCTCTGTCTCACGTGATCTCTTGGGGTGCACATATTCAAAGGCCACTTGTAGTCACTACATTTGTATAGCATGGTAGGTTTTCTAAGAAGCACAACTGTCATTGTCACGGCAGCATATGGACACCTTTATTTTTACGTGGCGTCTTATTCTGTGAAACTTTTGCACTCCTGATTGTGCGCACGACCTGTGAAGTATTAGAACTTTCGATTGATTGATTGATTGATTGATTGATTGATTGATTGATTGATTGATTGATTGCGGGCGCCTGGTAGTGCCTAAATAAATTAATCAATCAAAACGTCCTACCCGCGAACACCTGTCTGACCTAGGTCTACAGCAGTACTATTAATCGCTCGACGCTTCCGATTCACTTTGTATATTGCTATATTTCATTGATTCAGACTCCGCACTTTTGGCATCGCTGTATTTTCTTCAACAGGCTGCTCCCTAATAAATGTCAACGTGACTGCGCCGATCAAAAAGACATCGCGTCTGTGTTAATCAGGCGTGGGTAATTGCACAAAAAAAAAAACGTTCTGAAATTCCGCCGGTTTTGCAATTTGAGCCAATCAGTGACGCTGCAGCGGCCCTCGGAGCCAATTATGAAAATCGACGAGAAGGAGAATCCAATGACGCGCTTGAATTTGACTGTACCGAAAACAGGACTTGGACAATGCACGTCACGTATTGCGTGAACGCGTAGGACTCTGGACGACACCCATTCCGACAGTCGAAAGTGTTGGGTCAGAATATTCGCTTTCGCCCTGCAATTCCAAATTGTCTCTTCTGTTCGCGACAGACGCGCCATATCGGCTACCACGTGCCGATCGCGTGCACTTCGCTGTGTGATCGCCTGTAAAGCGATGGGTGGTTTCGGTAAGAAGAAACCGCAGCAGTGTTGCATGACACGTACAAGAGATAATCGCCGCAGCGGAACGTGCCGTTCCGGCAAATTCCCTTTACACTGATGTGGAACAAAAGGCTCAAATAATGGTGCTCTCGCGTAATCGATATACGCAAGACATTTTATCCTCGCAATAGCCTTGGGCATGTCTCACGTATCTTTATATTTGTTTTTTTTTTTTGCTTCCGCTGCTACTGCATATAAAAAGTGGGGGGAGAGGAGGTTTACGAGAGAAAAGGACGCAATTTCTGCAGGCCTAGTTGGGAGCTTGGCTAATAAGCCACATGCTGTGTAATTATATAACGCGCTCCTTTGTTCTATTCCTTCTTCATTAAATGCACAATATTGAAATAATCCGACAACAGAAAGACCTGGCTTTCTAAACATGGCAGGTTTAAAAAATAACGACGGAAAGAAAGTAAAGCGAAAATGAAGCCTGACAAAAGTATATAACATAATCATAAAACACTACTAGAGTAAAGTAGTAGACCAATGCGATAAAGAAAAAGGCATAAATATTACAAGAACACAATAATGGATAGGCAATGTGAGCAGTGAGAAAGCAGCCGCTTAGAAATAATTTATTGAGGCAAAAGCCTAAATGCCTCATCAAACGTGAAAATTGACCTTGGCAGTGATGGCTGAAGCACGAAGGATACAAAAAGCTGTGTCACTATGGCGTCACTATGACGTCACACGAGGGCGTCTTAGCGACATGATCGCTAGGTCAAAGGTCAGCATATCAGGGAGGTGGCGCAAAACCAGGTAAAGTTCAGGACGCCTGCAATGCCTTTGATACCGGAGGTATTGCAAAACTACTATAGTAGTGAAAAGCTTTCAGGTGGAGGTGGGACAGATCAAATGTAGGGCACCCCACTCCTTCTGTTCTTTTGATGCGATTCAAACCAGTGCTACTCAAATTAATGCAACGTCATTTTAGTTATTGTACGGGCAACAACAGAACTCTGGCTGTTAGTAATGTTATGTTAGTAATGCAGGGCATTGCCATACCAACAGAAAGTGTGGCTAAGGAATATTCTTGAACCCCTTTCTAATAGTGCACCTTCCTCTCTTTTTTTCTGTGCAGGTGCATTCCTCATTCCATACTTCATTTGCCTCATCACAACAGCGATTCCCATGTTCTACCTGGAAGTAGCCATGGGCCAGTACCTGAGCAGAGGTGGCATAGGAATCTGGGGCATAGTGCCCATGTTCAAAGGTATGCTTGCAAGTGGTGTCACTTGTGTCAGAGTATTCATTAAGTAACACCATAGTAAAAAACTTATGCGAGAGGATATTTTGGGCAACACTTTAGTAAAATGTCATGAAGGAACAAGTGGAACAAGCTCGTGGTTACAGAACAAGTGGTCCGTCATTTTTGTCCTGTTGTGTGGGTGCGTTGTTGACTGTGGTTCACACAATTAACTCTGAATTTCAACTCTCAGGCATTTTATTTACAGCTATTGCTCTTTTTTCTGATATAATGCACATATCTTCATTTTTACATTTCAAACTAAGATCTGCACTGTTTACCTTAGTATTATTAACCAACTGCTCTATTTGGCAGGGTCATGCTTTAAGGTGAATAGCTAGCTCTAATGTGGTACGCCTCTTTGCACATTGTACTTGCATTGTACAGTAGCACAGTCTGTAGAATCATTCTACAGTCTGCACAACCTGTAGATTCATTTGTCTTTGGAAAGCTAAAATTCAACATTCTTACTGAAAATTACATCTGCAGGTTTTTTGAAACTATAAAAAAAAATAAGATTCTTTATTTTGTGACTTTATTTGGAAAATTCGTATTTACAGACTGATCAAGCATAGCATGCATTATAGTGGAGTACATATTGCTCTTTGCTGTGCCGTTGCAGGTATCGGGATCGCGTCGCTAACTATCGTGACACTATCCAACATCTACTATATGGTGATCGTGGCATGGATCCTGTTCTACCTGATCTCGTCTTTCACCGAAGTGCTTCCATGGAAACACTGTGGCAATCACTGGAACACCGAAAACTGCTGGGAGTACAACGAGACGCATGCAGCACCCCACAATAAATCGGTTACTCCAATTGTGGAGTTCTGGGAGTGAGTACACCATTCATACAAACTAGATGTCTCTTTTGTTACAATTGGACCGAGCTGAGTGTCAAGGCAGCAGGACTTGTGACTCAACAGTTGCTCTTATGGACATTTAAAAGCTCATTGCTATTCACAACCATGACTTTAAATTACTTAAAATCTATACAGGAGCCCTGTGAAAAGGCTTATCGTTAAATTTTGTTGCCAATACAGTATGAGGGAAACCTTTTGCAATGACAGTGCTACCTAATCTTTCCACAGAACCAAATACTTATCTTTGCTTTCTCTTTTTCTTTGTTTTTTGCCACATTTGACACTTTCAGAAACCACGTGCTGGGTATCTCATCAGGGCTGCACGAGATTGGCAATATGCGTCTTGAACTGGCCCTTTACCTGTTCCTGTCATGGTTCATTGTGTACGTTGTGATTTGGAGAGGCCTTCATCAAAGTGGCAAGGTAATGTAATTTTGAAGAATATCACCTAACATGCCGAAAGACCTCTTTTGAAATGTTCAGGGCCTGAGAACATAGATCGTACATTCATAAAGAGCCTTATTTGTTCTCTATGTATACGAATTTGGGTCACCATGTCTTATTGCAGTTCAATTTTGTAATGGGATGAAGCATGCTAGGAACAGAATGATCTAAGTACTGTACGAGAAAACGTACCACGTTGGGCTCATATCGAGTCACTGAAATATTCCAAGTCAAATAAGGCAGAATTTCAGGAGAAAATGAAAACTGAAGAGATGAAAAAATACTTGAGCACTCTATGTTGCTCCAGCCAGCGTTTTGACAAGTGATCTAGTCTTCTTGAATGCTTCAACAAATAGTAAATATTTTTTTATTCCTTTCAGTGTCTACATGTCTGGGTTTAAGTATTGTTAAAAGCAATCTTTGTCGAGTGAGGACAGCAAATACTGTGAAACCTTCTTGCCAGACAGAAATATTTAGTATTAAATTAGTTGTCCAACTAACTCTGGCATCTGGCTCCTAAAAAAAAAGCTGGGGCTTACATTTACAAAAATCAACTCTACACTGTACCTACAGGAGTGCCTTCAGATTTATTGAATTGAATTGAATTTTATTTGCCAGAAATATACACGGAAATCAATAAATATATGAAAAACATCTTGATCCTTAGCATGAGGCTAGCTTGAACCCATACAAAAAATTTTACAGGTACGGTACACATATACAAAACTGCAACTTCAACTGGCTAATTATTGTTTTAATTAAAAACAAATATTGTTACATAATGCAAGATAAGCAAAGGTTTCTTATACAATGCTTTCGTTATACACTAATGACTTTCAGTATAAATATGTGTCAATTCAATGTATATTATGTGACAACAGGAGAAATGCAACTTTTTTTCTACGCAATAAGCAAAAATCATTCCATGCCACTTTTGCAAGCCAACATCTTTCGTCACATCTCTCGTGATTTTAAGTTCATCCTTATTCACTCAATCATCTACATCCTTTGCAGATTGTCTGGGTGACGGCCATCTTTCCCTATGTTTGCCTCTTCGTGCTGCTTGTAAGAGGCGTCACATTACAAGGCTCAATCGACGGGCTCTTGTTCTACGTCACGCCGGACTGGAGCCAGTTGCTCAAGCCAAAGGTGAGAAAAAAGCCCAGCATCATTTGGCTAGGCAGCTTTTCCTCTTACCCCTTCCCCCCCCCCCCCCCCCCCAAAAAAAGCTGCTATAGCACTCATGACAACTAATCCATGCTGTCCCGTTTGTCGCACATTTTTAACAAGTACCAAATGTTACTGATATTGTTGCAGCTTGTTATAATATGCCTCTTCGTTTTTTTTTCTTCTTTCTCTTCCGGTGTGTTCTTCGTTCAGGTGTGGATTGCTGCAGGCACTCAGGTGTTCTATACTTTTGGGATTGGCGTTGGCTCGGTGGTGACGCTAGGTAGCTACAACAAGTTTCACCAAAATTTCTTCAGGTTAGAGTCCACGCCCACTTTTATCACCTTGGCGCACTTCGACGTTTCGAACCATCATCATGTTTTTTCGACTGCTTTCCTCCTTACCCTCGCTCGCCATTTTTCATCATGACTCACTGATTTCTACTGCACATGAAGTCGCATTTATTTTAACCATTCGTACTATTTACCACTGAACAGGAGGATGTGTGTTGAATGGCAAGTATATGGCAAGAAGTTGTATTGATAGTTATACTCATTTGTTGTGTTTCTTTCAGCACCTTTCTACTTGCTTTATAAGAGTTCACTATTATGGTGACGTGTTCTTTTTTTTTTCATTTCCAAATTTTTGAAGCCATACTCAGAGTTTAAATCAAATAAGTTGGCAGGACACATGCTTGTTTGGTCTGATTGACCTTTATGCAGACCAGCAGTGTTGTTTAAAGGAGTAAATTGAATTTACTTTCATATCTGTTGTAACTCATTTAAATAGATGCACTTATTTAATTACTCAGCTGTTGGGCTTACACCATGCTGATTACTCAATAATGGCACAATGACAAGTGAATCGGCTTTTTGTTTTCGTATGTCAGTGAGATTGAGTCATGAACATAACAAGTGTGCATAGTGTCTGTCATGCTTTAAGATACAGATTGTATTTCATGGTTTGTCCTGAACATTAAATTCTTGTCAATTCTGCCTTCACATGAATACTACTGCAGATTGCTAGATGTGGTTTGATATCACTGTGTCTCCTGCCTAAAATAGAGTATTGGCAAATGCAAATAGCATGACATGGACATAATGCAGATTTGTCAAATCACTCAGCTTTCTACAGCTGGTTTCACTGGTTTTAGATCAGTAGCGTTTGATATCCAGAAACCTAGAGCAACAATTTTGTGCTATGTGACCTGTCACTTGCTGCCGTTGTAACATTAACATCAAGTGAGATACATTACACATTACTATGACATTACTTTTGATTATGATGAATGTGCATTGTACAGCCAGATTTTTAATAAGTCATGATTCATGCTAAGTCTTACTGCCAGAGGGAGCTAAAAACTTCCTCTGTTCTGGCATCGATAAAATCTTAATATTATAGCTTCTCAGTCATTGTTCGTTATTGCTTTATTGCCATATTCACGTCTTCCTCACGAACGCATTGAAGCAGAACAACTTTTTTGAAAAAATTTCTTGTTTGCTTTCTTATTGCCTATTCACAGGGACTCGGCAATAGTTTGTTCCATCAATCCCCTGACAAGTCTTCTAGCCGGAACGGTCATATTCTCTGTACTCGGTCACATGGCTTATGTAGCTGAAAAATCAGTTGGTGATGTAGTAAAGTCAGGTAAGAAAGCTTCTAAAATTAAAATTGTTTTGCATAATGAGAACATTCTTTTACACATTAAAAAGTAAACATGTTTCTAAAATGTGACATCAATCACTCATTATGACACTACAAGTACGGTCTGTACGAGGTTCTGAAATATCACGCAGCTGCTCAGAGGACATGACAAGCATTTATGCCGCAACTTCTTCTAATGCAGCTATAAGAAATGTGACGACAATGTTATTATTTATGACAATATGGATGTTGGGCACATTCTTCATCCTAGCTGCTTTGAGACAATGTTTAACACTAAATGCATAAAAATATGTATTTTTACTGCTCACAAATTGATATAGTATATGATGCCAAAGCTTGATGAGACTTTGAACCGCCCCCATGATGACTATGGCTTGCACTGACCAACTCTGTCATTATGGCAGGTTTATTACACAAATACCCTGAAACAGTGATTATGTAGATTTCCTTCACTGCAACTAAATTGTCACAGTGTTGCATTTATAATCTGGAAGTTCTATGTCTAGTTTGCACCAGACATGAGGCTTCTTTCTTTAATTCTTACTTTTATTTGTACATGTAAAATTTCAAAACATCATTTTGTTTTTCTTGGCTGCCTACATTGGTGCCTACATAGTAACACTACTAAAACATGTTCTTTGGCTCCACCACTTCGTTGCTTATATTTAGATGTAATGGATACACACTGTCTAAGCATATAATTTCACATTTTTTTAATGTATTCTTCGTCAAAGGTCTCTGTTTGCTTCAACAGGCCTTGTGATAGGCAGCAATGCTTACATGCATATTTTAAAGTTTCTAAAGTATGCTCCTTCCACTCTCTGTTTTCCTCCACAGGACCTGGCTTGGCTTTTCTTGTTTATCCCGAGGTTGTCACCCGGATGCCAGCTTCAACAGTCTGGTCAATACTGTTTTTCGTTATGCTCCTCTGTTTGGGAATAAACAGTCAGGTAAGGCTGCATTGGTTGCCATCGCAACAATTTCTGATACTTCTGATATTTTTTAGATTCTTTGTGTATTTATATATGAAACTGTATCTTGAGATTCACAACCGTGTAATCATAGATATTGAAAATTAGCAGGTCTAATTACCTTGTGAAAATATGAAGCAAAAGGCATGCACCTCATTAAATTTTATAATTGCGATTACACTGCAGGTAAATTTCAGTCACTGCTGTCACAATGGCATTTGAAGTCATTCAAGTGCAGTGAGACTTTATCAAGTACCGTAATCCATATGTCGTGGATGTGAGAAAAAAGCATGTGATTGTTAACAACTTAATGAGCTTATGGTGGGAAAAAAACACGAGAGAAGGACAAGCGCTTGTCCTTTTTTTTGTGCGGTTTTTTTTTTCGAGCCATAAGCTCATTAAGAATGAACCAACTCCCCCAACAAGTCACTATATGACCCTTAGCTGGAAAAACTAGTGGTTCAATAGAGGCAGTTTTGCCATGTGCCCAGCTTACCAAGTTCACACTAGAGTTGGGAGCGGGGTTCAAGTTGGTATGCATAGTGATTTTTCTAAATATACATTATGCGACAGCAAATGCCACACTTCTGAAGCTTCACTGCTTAAATACAGGTGTGCCTGAGCAAAGTAATAAAAAAGTACGGCCGATTCAGTGAATTTCAAATGAACTGCCATGAACCATTGTGTGTGTGCATTTTTTACATCTTTTGTGAAAATATCTTCTTGCATGTGTCTTAGTTTGCACAAATTAAATTTGGCAAATACACTACTTATACATAACTGTGGTTCAATTTGAGATGCGTTGTCTACTTAGTGTACTGTTTGCCTCCAGTATGTCTTAAGGCAGCACTTCTTGGCATTATTGGCTTACAGAAACATTTGATAAATAGGGTTAGGTTGAGTAGATCAGATGAATGTGGCTAACTACCAACTTTCTAACTTTTTTTCTCCTACTAATCTCTTTACAGTTCTGCCCTTCTGAAGCAATAGTGGCTGGTATAATCGACCAATGGCCGCAGCTGATCACGCGACGAAAGCTCATTACGTTCCTTATGGTCGTGTTCCAGTTTCTCCTTGGGCTTCCTATGGTCACACAGGTAAGTCAGTCACACGCCCTCTGATTTTCTTAGCTTGTGAGGATTCAAAACGCACTTGTGAAACCTACTTGATGCTAGCGCACCTCGCGGACAGTCTTCACATAACTTTAAGAAATATAAGCGCACCAAAACTTACAGCTACAATGCGTAGACACAGCTAATGGCCAGCCCAACAAGTATGATTGCAAGGACAGTTCTAGTGGTCACATTTTACTGCAAACAGTGGAATCTCAAAGTACTGCTAATTTTATTACATCAATGATAGAGCAATTACATAGGTGCAATTATACCGTAGCCATTGTTTTCCGCAGATAGCCAGCAGGCCAAAGTTGTAGCCCTCCACTACAGCATCTCAGATAGTCATATCGTGGTTTTGGAACATTAAACTCCATCAATTAGCATTATTACATTGTTGGTTTCATAAGTATGCAAGCGTGGGCCGAAAAGAATAGCGAATGGATGCACGTAGACTTCCCAGTGATTAGCAAAGGGCTGCACATTGTGTGCTCTGCATGGATAAAATTCATTCTTAACTGGTGCTTTGCATGTCTGGGCTAATATCATTGTGAATACAAGGGAAAAGTGGGCCTACAGTTGCAGTCGCTTCGTGTGGGCTGTTTATTTTCATGCATAGTAATGGCAGCCATGATACCTCAAGATATCCCAATTAAGTGACACAACTGCATGCCTTTACTTGCCTCTTCCCCTACTGTTGATGACACTATCATTGTGACAATGAGTCTTCACTCTGAGCGAGCGAGATATATCTGCCCAAGAAAACTTGTTGGCCTTGTTATACTATCAAAGCACTATATATCAAAATTGGGCTAAAAAATTTACAGATATAATAAAGTAAATACAAATTCAGAGCTTTTATCAGAATGTATCAAGTATCTGCTTATAATAAACATTTCAAGGTGCATATTTTTGTGTCAATACAACGCCAATATCAAAGGCTCACGTGTATGCTTGGAAAGCTTTTGCTGAAGCATTTTGATGCCTCTGAAGTTTCTGTAAGCGATATTTGTTAACATTCTCTTTACTCGTTTTCTTCCTACAGGGTGGCATGTATCTTCTACAGTTGATGGACAACTATGCTGTCACTGGCATCACATTGCTATTTATAGTGTTCTTCCAGGCCGTCGCACTTTCATGGATATATGGTGAGTACATAAGCATAATTAACATTTCGTTATAAATTCAAGTCCTTTTCGTTCTCTTGTAAGCTGACAATGCCTCTGTCTTCATTTTTTTTACAGGTACCAGCAACATCTCTGATAATATCAAGGAAATGCTTGGGCGTCGCCCAAGTGCCCTATTCCGGTTAAGCTGGTCCATATTTATACCAGTCATGTGTGTGGTAAGCACAAAATGGCAGTTTTTTCACGTGATCATTACTTCTAAAATCTACTTTGCTTAAAACAGTGATGTGCAACATTTTAAACTGAACTTGCTTGAAAGTCTAAAATTTCTAGCTTTAATTTGAAATCTAGCATTCATCAAAAGAAAATTAGAGTAGTTGAATCATCTAGATCGTAATTATAAAAATACAAATTATAATGACAGTTCTTGAGTTGTCATTTAGAGGTTGAGAAAGGTCTACTTGCTCACAGCTTCACAGGTAAAGCTACAACTGTACAGTAGTGAACTGCCCGGAAACATGTCTTTCATTGGAAAGAACTCAAACCTCATTATAAGAAACTCACATCTGCGTTGAAATACTTCATTATATCAAGAAATTCGTTATAAACAGTTATTCCTAACACTATCTGCGGCAAAGCTATAGTTCTTTTACTTCGTTATAACCAATAATTCGTTATATATGAATTCGTTATTTCGAGGATGGAGTGTTAATATATAGAAGAAATATTCCAATTCCATTTCAATGCCCAATAAAGTGCTAAACAGAGCGAATGTTGTATTCTTGTTGCACACCATTTCCATTATTTTTATTGTCCATTCTTCCTTAATGATGTTATGCTTTAACAACACTAGTTCAAACAACACTAGTTCAAGATAGTGCTTGCTTATGAAGTGCCTCCTCATTTGACTGTGCAGGCCATATTCCTGTTCTCTGTGATCAAGTACCAGCCGATCGTATACGCCAAGACATATGCATACCCATGGTGGGGAGAGATGCTAGGATGGTTTATGGCACTCGCCTCCATGATCATGATTCCTGCGTACATGATCTATTTCCTCCTCACAACGCCTGGCTCCATACGAGAGGTAAGGCAACCGGTGCTGTATCACTTGCTAGGTTGCTAGTTATCCATCTAGCTCTCATATGTCATAGTTGATCAAACTTTTCTTACAACAAAAGTTTGCTGTATATTGGTGGCCTAAAGAGGTACATGAGTTGCTTTATTTAAGGGTCAATATTGTAATTATGCATCATTACAAAGTGAAAATACTTAACTGAAGCTTTGTAAGAATAGCATTGCAATATTCTCGCTAGTATTCTTATTACCCCGCCAAAAATGCAGGTAACCCTGATGCAGCAGAGCTAGAAGTACTGGCAACATGCACATACTGCAGTGATATGTTCAATGTTAAAAAGGGATTTCGCATTGTCTTACTGGTTATCCTAAGAGTGTTTTGAACAGCAAAGTTTGCTATCGACCTCTTGGGAAATGTATTTTGACTCCTGAATTTGTTGCTTGAAGTACCGATCATAATATTGTAGCGAGTATGAAATAACATATTTGAGACCAGGACAGAAAACTGCATTCAGTCTTTAACCATTTTCTGACCATAATACCATTCTGGAATCCAGATGTTTAATTCTCCTATTTTGCCAAAGTGGCCATCGTGTCAAATGTTATCAGTGTCATAGGGCTGCTACGACCACTCACATTTGCTCAAAAAGCTTCCATAACATAATTCAATAGTGTGGTCGTCCGAAATAGCACTTTTGGTATTAGAACTAAACACAATGTTTACTCCAATGAATTCAATGATTCTTGCCATCGAAGCTTACCTAGTCTCATTATCGTAGCCCTAGTTTAATGTAGTACCAGTAGTTTCATATCAAAACATGGTAATGGTATACTGACGCACGCAAAAGACTATAGCATCAGTAGTGAGATTACTAGCACTTTCACATCACCTTTCTTCCAGTGGTGCACATAAGCAGAAAGTTACAGGTAGCCTGCGAGTCAGATTGCGTGATAAGAATGGTGTCGGTGAGGAATAAATGAACTGATGATTACAGTAACTAATGATCTTGCCTCATTGCTGCCTTGCAGAGGATCCTGGCAGGCGTTACTCCACAAGTGGTGGGACATAGTGAGAAAGAGGAGAAAGAGTACACGTTTAGCAACAGAGCCCTTCAGCCATAGATACTCAGGACCAAGTTCACCGTCGACTAGATCATCACGCGTCACTTCATCTCATCAACCATCGCACCCATGCATTGTATCTATGCATCACCTTCGTGTACGACATCGCCTATTTTTGTGGATCAAGTGTGTCTTCACACTGCCTGCTCTACTCAACATCGCCAGTAAATTATAATGCAATGCACGTTCACACGTGAATGAAAACACTCTTTTCTTTTACATATAAAAGAATTCAAAAATCCTTAGCCCTCTGTCTCTGTCTTATTCTCAGTACCTAGAGGTCATTGGAGGAAGTTCAGTAGTGCGACGTGTGCAATCTAAAGAAACATATAAATGGAATTCACCTTCTGTGAACCAAGCACATGTGCCTTGGAATAGTTATTAAAGCATGTTTGATGCCTCTTGCCATAATAGTTTCTTTAGAATTTAGTATTGCACATTAGTTAGCTGGATTTCAAAATGAATTTGTTTACGGTGGGGAAATGAATTAGAAAGAAGATACAGGCATTACTGGGTGCAAATTAGCAAACAGTATTTCTTGTGTGCATCTTCTAAAATGCGATTTTATAGCCTTGAAAGAAATTGTCTCACGCAGAGTGGATACAGTTGAGGACATGTGGCACTCTATGCAATTATATACCAAAATAGCAGCATTTTCTCTACTCAATACCTGCTTATTCAGGCGGTGGCTCAGTTGCTATAACAAACTGCTGCTAAACCTAGACTCCCATTCTCATTTAAAAGTCGCAATAACTATAATTGATGTTTCGTTGGCTGGGAGCTGTAAAAAAAGGAAGTGGCACTGCGCAAAAACAGCACCCCCCAATAGTTGCGCTACCAAAGCGACAAGAAAATGTTTAAAAATCCAAGAATTATTGCGGGTTAACGTTTTCTACGGACGCGGCCACAATTATCCCGTACCGCTGGAAAATTCCTCCAAGGAGCTTCCGTGCAAATTTCCTATATATGCCATTCGTCTGCACGAGCATGACACCTTTAAAGCTGGCTTTTCTGTAAGCCAACCGCTTGTGGGAAGAAGCCAGATTTTGGGATCCCAATAAGCTGAGCAGACAGCGGGGATAATGGGAATGCGGTAAGATAACAATGCGGGCTTGACTGTCAGTTGAGTCGCGAGATGGAAATTTATTGTAGAAAAATTATTTATTAGTCAGTAAATGCATTTAAACTAAATGCAGACAGTACTGGTGTCATAATAGCAGATTGTCAACTGTTGCCCCATCACCAATTGTTTATTTATATACTGCAGCTACATGGGGCTATCGCAGGAGTGGGCTTATTCATTAGATGTAACGCGAGAAGTTTATTCAGCACAAATTCATTCAACAACTAAGGAATCATGATTATTTCAAAAAGAAAGATAAAAATGGCAGGAATACGTACGGCATGAGTCAAATTGACTTATGCAAGAGAGATGACAACAAACCGTACTCCATCGGGTAGTAATCCAGTTTTAAATCTTGCGAGAAAAGAAACAGCACACAGGCATATATGTGGTTCCGCACGTGCAAGGTTGTGTACGTTCCTGCTGGGTTTCAGTTTAGCCGTCATTGGTCAGCACTGGTCAAATAGGCTGGCCATCATTCAGACTGCACGAAAAGGCGTTAGCCATAATTCAATGAATGATATTCAACATCAGCCCATGCTTACGAGTGCAAGTAGCATGACAATGTGATCTTTTAGGTCGTGTTACCCGTAAGGCGTCGTCATACTTCACTGTCTTCGGTATCGGCACGTGCTTTCATCACATATAACACCTCAAACGTTAACTCCTCCCCTATTCATTTCTTACATTAAGATGGTGCAGGAGCACACCTAAGAAACTGTCTTCAAATTATGAAAGGCTGTAAAAAAAAGCTTGCGTCACAAGAAAACAGTGCTGGCAGTTGTCTTGCGCCAATTGAAGGTAGAACGATTGCTGGCTGCCAACTATACAGGATGTCCCACGTAACTTTAGCCAGAGTTTAAAAATATGCCGGAACACGTAATTACGACGTGACCAAACGCATGTTGCTCACCGTTGCCTCGAGTTAGACTATTTTTCGTGTTCTCGAATATTGTTTAATTAGATCTGTTCAACTAACTTTTGAAGGAACGAAAATATATTAAGAATTTCAATGATAAAGTTGTAGATCGGTTTGCAAAACGTCCAAATACATAGTTTTGAACTTTATATCTGATTTTATTGATTGATTTGTGGGGTTTAACGTCCCAAAACCACCATATGATTATGAGAGACGCCGTAGTGGAGAGCTCCGGAAATTTCGACCACCTGGGGTTCTTTAACGTGCACCCAAATCTGAGCACACGGGCCTACAACATTTCCGCCTCCATCGGAAATGCAGCCGCCGCAGCCGGGAATCGAACCCGCGACCTGCGGGTCTTGAACTGTATATCTGTTTAAGTATTAGTGTTTTTCTTCTAATTACAAATGTTCGCGAAGTACAAAAGATACAACGTGGCAAAACCGCTCGTGCGCCAGTGCGCACGATGATTCTAATGCTCCTTAACGTTCCGCGTACGAACTACACGCTTCTCTCGCACCGGTTCATGACAGTTGGACGTTTTGTAAACCGATCTACAACTTTCTGATTGAAATTCTTTATTCATTCTCGTTCCTTCACACGTTTATTAAACAGATCTAATTAAACAATATTTATAACACAGAAAAATTGGCAGATCCCACGTACAGTAAGAATCGATGATATACGAAGCACGAATGAGAAAGGTTGATGTGTCACTTCAAAATTAGCACAACGATCCGAGGTGAAGGT
The DNA here is from genome assembly GCF_043290135.1 of Rhipicephalus microplus. Lineage (NCBI taxonomy): Eukaryota > Metazoa > Arthropoda > Arachnida > Ixodida > Ixodidae > Rhipicephalus > Rhipicephalus microplus. The sequence continues at coordinate 42,232,646 of NC_134704.1, read as the reverse complement.
AAATGATGTCGTACACGACTTTCGTGTCATTATTATCATGTTTGGGTGTGTCGTTTACCTTCGTCACCTATTCACGTGCACGTGATACCAAATTTAATATATGTGGAGTTAGCGAAATGACCGCGAGCATGCTATGAGCGTGGTATGTTGTCATGCTCTTACACGACACGCGCGTCAGGATTATCATGTTTGCACCAGTCATATTTTGCCATTCATTGACGTCACGTAGCACAAAATTCGGTATATGTGGAGCTAGCCAAACGTACGCGAGCGCATCATGGATGGCCCAATGTACACCAATGTTGCGTTGACGCGCGCGCACGCTCAGCACAGCGACGCTACGTTAGCAAAACGCGAGCACTCTATAGCCTGACACCAGGCGTGACCGGCACGACCAGCGTCCGTCGGCGCGGCCCGACAGCAGCCGGCGTGAAATGCGACATGCTGCATTTCGCGCCAATGCGCTACCCAGACAACACTGCGTCTCCCTCATTTCGTGACGGAGGGACGCCGGACGCTCCGAAACGCGCATGCGTCAAAGCAACGCAGCGTGGCGCGCACCTGCGAGTATATGGCAGGACTGGCGCCTGGCGTGGCAACGCCAGGCGTGACGCGACGCAATGAACGCCGGCGAGCACGTGCATCGCGTCACGTCGAAATGTATTGGCCCCTTGACTCTGACATGTACTCATGTTCTTACATGACACATATCTCATGATTATCGTGTTTGCACGAGTCACATACCTTCGTCATCGATTCACGTGACATAATACCGTGTTTGATATATGTGAAGCTAGCGAAACGCCCGCGAGCGCATCATGAGCTTGGCATGTAGTCATGTTGTTAGATGCCTGGCGTGGCAACGCCAGGCGTGACGCGACGCAATGAACGCCGGCGAGCACGTGCATCGCGTCACGTCGAAATGTATTGGCCCCTTGACTCTGACATGTACTCATGTTCTTACATGACACATATCTCATGATTATCGTGTTTGCACGAGTCACATACCTTCGTCATCGATTCACGTGACATAATACCGTGTTTGATATATGTGAAGCTAGCGAAACGCCCGCGAGCGCATCATGAGCTTGGCATGTAGTCATGTTGTTAGATGACACGCATGTCTTAATTTTCATGTTAGGGTCTGTCGCTTGTGTTCGCCATGCAATCATGCCATACCTTACCAGTTTTGCAACATGCCATGAGAACGAAACCATCGCAAAAGCTGCAGGACCGTGAAATGTAAATCATGATTTTCCTGACATCCATGTCATGATTTACATGTTATGACTACTCAAATATGTTCTTTATACAGTCATATTATGCCATACCAAGTTTGGTATTGATACCATTATCGAAACGGCCAGGAGAGCTACTAAATGTCATTGGCGGCTCGACAGATAGACAGACAGACAGATAGATATATAGATAGATATATAGACAGACAGACAGATAGATATATAGATAGATATATAGACAGACAGACAGATAGATATATAGATAGATATATCTATATATCTATCTGCCAATGCAACCTATTGCCAATGCACGGCTCCGTGCATTGGCAATAGGGTCATCCCACTAGGCAAGAGTAAACACCAAACGAACCATTCCATACCCTTTAACAAACACGGCGCACAAAATAACATAAACATCTGCAAGGAACGACAGCTGCGAATCATCAATTTAAATGCACGAAGTGTCAATAACAAAACAGAACAGTTCGAAATTCTGTTACTTCAACATGACCCTCACATTGCGGTAGTCACTGAAACCTGGTTGCGCAGTGATGTAAGTGACGACCACGCTTTCCCCCCTGGTTACAATATATACCGGAAAGATAGGGAATCTAGGGGGGGCGGGGTTGCCGTTTTGATCAAGAGATCAATAGAAGCCGTCTTTGTTGATAATCCTTTTGGGCTTGAGTGCGCATGTCTTAAATTGTCTTGTTGGGGCTTCAGTTTCATTCTTTATGCTCTTTATAGACCGCCGGATGCCGGAATTAATTATGTTGCCAAATTACGGGATCACATGCTCCAGTTCCAAAATAGCAAAATAATACTGATTGGTGACTTCAACTTCCCAGGAGTCAACTGGGAGCGGTTCCAGACAGACTATGAATCCAACAAACAAATACATATTTTGTTTGATATAATGCTTACTCACGACTTGACCCAATTAGTTAAAGAACCCACTCGTGTCAACGCTACATCCAGTTCTGTACTAGATCTTGTATTCGTTCACCGCGACTTTAGAGAGAGTACAGTAACAGTAGAAAAGGGCTTGTCAGATCATCATCTTGTTTGTACCTCTCTGCCATTGGGTCGGTCTGTCAGTACTGATAAATGTTCATCACGCTCTTTCAAGGATTATTCACAAGCTAACGATGAATGTATAATTGAGCATTTGGAATCTTCTCTTGATGATTTTGATGGGGACGACGTATGCGCCCTTTGGAATAAATTTAAAGAAATGTGCCAACACTGCGTACAAAATTTTGTGCCAAACAAGCGCAAACGAGTCTATAAACACACGCCTTGGGTAACCCGGAAGATAATTCACCTTAAGCGAAGAATTAAACGCTTAAAAAAAAGACATGTACAATCGCCCTTTGTAGAAGAGATAAAGAATACTTTGGCACGTGAGGTTCGTGGCTCCAAAGACTATTATTTTAAAACATTGTTGCCTAATTTTATTAAAAATGACCCCAGTAAATTTTGGAATTATATTTCTGAAAAAAAGAAGCCGGTGAAGGAAATTGTAGTGGGTGGTTCTGTTATTTCAGACCCGCAGGCAATTGCTCAGCATTTTAACCAGCACTTTCAAAGTGTATTCTCTGATTCTTGCGCATGTATGTTGGCGCATACCGCAGTGTATCGTCCTAGTGATGTTGGCTTTATTTCTTACTCTGGTGTGTTATCTATGCTTTTGAACCTTAATACAAAAAAATCATGTGGTCCCGACAGCATTCCAAACATATTTCTTCGTCGCTATGCTGAGTCACTGGCTAAATTTCTTGTTGTTTTATTTCGTACTTCTTTAATGTATGGCGAGCTTCCCGAAGACTGGAAGATAGCTCTGGTTGTACCTATCTTTAAAAAGGGCGACCGCCTATGTTTTCAAAATTACCGTCCAATATCACTAACATCTTCTTGTTGCAAACTAATGGAACACATTGTCGCCACTCGCATTCTTGAATACTTAAACGACCATAATACTCTAACAGGTTTCCAGCACGGGTTCAGGAAAGGGTACTCCACCGTCACACAGTTAGTTACAGTATTTCATTCGTTTGCACACACCTTAGACAACACCGGTCAAATAGATGCAATATTTCTAGACTTCAGTAAAGCATTCGATAAGGTACCACATGACAAATTAATTCTTAAGATGCGAAATATTGGCCTCCCCGAAATTCTGGTCACATGGGTTGCAAATTACTTGGCAAACCGCAAACAACTGGTCATAATAGATGGAATAGGGTCCGGCTATCTTGATGTCACTTCGGGAGTTCCTCAGGGAAGTGTGCTGGGTCCATTGCTTTTCATACTGTATATAAATGATATTGTTAATGAAATTACAACTGGTGTGCAAATTCGGTTGTTCGCGGATGATGCAGTCTTGTTTCGGGATGTTTCGTGCTGTGCTGATCAGTGTGAACTTAATACCAATCTTACTAATATACTTGAATGGTGCAAGAACTGGGGAATGGTGCTGAACGCCGACAAAACACTGTATCTTCGCATAACACGAAAGAAAGTTCCGTACGACTATCAATACACACTAGGAACATCGCCATTGAAACAAGTCACCAGTCATAAATACCTCGGTGTCACACTAACCAGCAATCTCTCGTGGAATTTACACATTGACAATATTTGCTCATCTGCCTTTCGTAAGCTATGCTTCTTAAAACACAAACTCAGAAATTCCCCTTCTAACGTCAAGCTCCTCAGCTACTTTACCTTTATTAGACCTAAGCTCGAATATGCCTGTATAGTCTGGGACCCCTACACTAATCACAACATCCGTAAAATAGAAAGAATTCAGAGAAAAGCTGTAAGGTTTATTTACTCTAAATACTCACGTACTGATTCTCCCTCACAAATAATGCTCGCTAACAAAATCCCCAGCCTTGAATCCAGGAGAAAGTGCTTCCGTCTTGATTTCCTTTCTTCACTAAGTAAAGGTGCACTGTCCATTGACCCATCTCCGTTCTTGTCACCGTTACAAACAAGACCTACTAGGCACCACAACCCGAATGCTTTCGCCCCATATTTTGCTGCTACTGACACCTTCAAGTACTTTTTTTCCGCGTACGATACAAGAGTGGAATGAATTACCCCCTGTATAAGTGCCTTGTTTGCTTGTATTGTTTGTATTTTTGCATTTTATCTTCTTGTGCCCCCCTGCTTGGACCTAACCATGGTCTGCAGTATGTATTAAATAAAAATAAATATATAGACAGACAGACAGATAGATGTAGATATAGATATATAGATAGATATATAGACAGACAGACAGATAGATGTAGATATAGATATATAGATAGATATATAGACAGACAGACAGATAGATGTAGATATAGATATATAGATGGATATATAGACAGACAGACAGATAGATGTAGATATAGATATATAGATAAATAGATAGATAGATATAGATATATAGACAGACAGACAGATAGATGTAGATATAGATATATAGATAAATAGATAGATAGATATAGATATATAGATAAATAGATAGATAGATGTAGATATAGATATATAGATATATAGATAGATAGATATAGATATATAGATAAATAGATAGATAGATATAGATATATAGATAGATAGATATAGATATATAGATAGATAGATATAGATAAATAGATAGATAGATATAGATAAATAGATAGATAGATATAGATAAATAGATAGATAGATATAGATAAATAGATAGATAGATATAGATAAATAGATAAATAGATAGATAAATAGATAAATAGATAAATAGATAGATAAATAGATAAATAGATAAATAGATAGATAAATAGATAAATAGATAGATAAATAGATAAATAGATAGATAAATAGATAGATATATGTAGAGATAGATAGATAGATAGATAGATAGATAGATAGATAGATAGATAGATAGATAGATAGATAGATAGATAGATAGATAGATAGATAGATAGATAGATAGATAGATAGATAGATAGATAGATAGATAGATAGATAGATACGCGCAAAGCCGCCGAAGTTCGCTAAGAAATGCTTCGCATTTAAAATAGCCTGACGAACTCCAGGCAACGGTGAGCAACATGCATTTGGTCGCGTCGTAATTACGTGTTCTGGCATATTTTTAAACTCTGGCTACAGTTACGTGGGACACCCTGTATATACAAGCTTCATTACACCATGAAATTATGTTCCTAAAGAAGAAAGAAGCGAGAAAGCTTACAGACTAGCAAGGGACGGATATACATTTTCATCATCATCGGCCTGACTACGCCCAATGCAGGACAAAGGCCTCTTCCATGATCCCAATCGACCCGGTCTTCTGCTTTCTGCTGCCACGTTGTAGCTGCGAACTTCTTAATCTCATCGGCCCACCTAACGTTTTGTCTCCCCTTCGTGCGTTTGCCTTTTTTAGAAATTTACTGAAGTTTGGCCAAATGAAAGTAAGACGGAAACAGCCGTACGTCAAAAATGTTTTATTCCTATAATGTCGCATTCGTCTTCGGTGTACTTGAAGTGGATGTATCTGCACAATTTTTGTACCGTTAGCTACACTGGCCTCGCTGAGTGAATTTCGCGTGGCACTGGTCTGCGCATGCGCAATGATACTCCACCGCCGCCGCGTGCGGCTCGCCGCCGGTGTGCGCGCAATTCGATGCGCTGCGCAGACGATCAGTGGTGTCACGCACCGGAGCCGGCACCTCCTCGCACTCGGCCGCGGCCGCGCGCGACTCGCCGCCGCCGGCGTGCGCTTTCCAGAGGAGTGCCGTCATAGCCTTGGTAGACATATGGATGCCGACGCGCGCGCCTTCCCTGTGCAGTTGCCATCTGACACTGCGCTGGAGCTGCTTGATAGCGCCTCTGACTGGCGTTTGCCACTGTGGTATAGCCATGGAGAAGGAAAAATAATCAGCTGAACCTTTGCTAACGCTTCGTATATCCTGGTATAGCTGAGCTAAGCCACTGCCATTTTTTTACGAATGAAGTCTTGGACGCTCTTGCCCAAGGCGGCATCTAGTGATGTCATATACACTTATGGCATGGGCTTGCGAAGTACTTGAGGCCATAGAGTTTCCTAATATACACTAGAGAGAACTATGGCGCTAGTGTCTATGGGAGCTGCAACGCACGGCGCTTCAGCGAGCATGGAAATCATGGGTAGTACACTCATTTGTCTAATCTCCGTACTTCTGGCCTGCTTTTGGCTCCGTGTGTGCTCGCTCGTGTGGCTTAAAGCTGTTTTCTCACGAAACAAAAATCAGCAAATGTTCAGCGGTTGCGCTTCACCACCCTATTCTTTTAGACTTACCTTTCCAAACTGGGTCACGAAGTTCTAAAGAGTTGAATCTTTCTTTCAAAACAATACCGAAACACAGCAACAAACGAAGCCACAAGTACGATTCGTCGCCCGCAAGTACGAAGACTGGGCAAATGTCTTTACTAACCATAATTCCCATGGTCGCTGAACGGTTACAGCGCCAGAGTCCTCTCTAGTTAGTTTTAGGAAACTCTATGCATGAGGCTTCCAGCAGGTAGTCATGTATTTGGATGAACCGTTCCCCCGCGAGACATCCCGGGAGCGCGTCCAGACCCCACCGCGTCTAGATCAACGAGAGGCATCAGCACCGGTTTGTCTTTCGCGATGATTTCGTCGCCCATGAAACCGGATTCACATTTGGCAAACTTAGGCGCACTCGCTTTGCGTTACCTCCGGCTGGAATGCTCGATGTTGCACGATGTTGGCTTGCAGTTGTCATTCAGCAGCGTCGGTGGAGTCAAGAGAGCTTCGCCTTTACGATGCAGCTGGGAATCTGCTGTTTGCTGTGCGCTTTCAGCAATGACGAATTGACGCTCATCTTGATCAGATTTCCGCAGCACCGCGAAAAGGGCGATAAAGGAGACGGGGGCGAGAGGTTATGGAAGGTTGGTCTGCATGTTGAAGGGCGAGTAACTATAGAGTCGCTGCTTCTCGAGTCTTAGCTGGAGGGCGGCTATGACTTCCACTTCTTCCTCCTGTTGATCTCTGGAACAGCGATAGTTGAATGTTCTCGAAGTTTGCCAGAATCTAATGGAGTAGGCGAAGCACCTGAAGCGTTGGTTCCGGAAGGCTGTCATGTAGCGTACGGACCACGAGAAGAACGTGCAGCTCGAGCCTGGACCGCGCCTGGCTCATTCTCCTGAGCTCGTGGCTACTACCAACTACAAGATTTGAACTGGTATGTAGAGAATTAGTGTAAGAATAAATCAATTAAACTTCACACTCAAACTACTGAAAGCCTAGCAATTATTAAGTTGAGAGCCTTGGATGCCTCAACAAACACGAAAATTGACCATGGGTGGTTGCGTCAACTGGAAAGACCCGCGGTACGTCGCGAGAATTGCTGAGATGACGCGGGACCTGACAATGCATAGTGAGACCAGCGTCGACTTCAACAGGAATGAAGCAACAAAAATAAAGAGCCCAAGTTATAAATGTCAGTGACAAGTGACGGGATACTCGAGTAAGTATAATCGGTGTACCAAAAGTCCCGCGACCTCAATGTAGCATGAGGATGTTAATTACGTCACCATGCGCCGTCGTCATAACACTGCAGATCACCGGAATTCATGATGTTGCATCAAGGCATCATCGCAGTACATCGTCGCTTGGTCAAAGGCAGGCCAATCACGGAGTCTGTGCATAAACGCGTTGGATTCAGATGCCTCCAATCCCGGAGGCAATGTGAAGTCGCGTTAAGTTCGAAATGTTTTCGCAGATAGATGAAGAAGCTCAATACATTGACTAACAAAGAGCAGGAGATGATTCTCGTCTTTGAGTCTTCTAAGGTGATTGCATAGAGCACCCTGCAAGTGTTTTCTTATTTTGGTGCATAATTGGAAGTAAGGCAGCTACTGCAGTTAAACGGTGATGTAAGCTCGGCTATTTACTTCGTTATATGAAAACGTGGTTAGATTGAAATTTCACATCTCTAGCAAAGTATAATCGTGAGAGAATTTTTTTGGTGCGAAGCAGCTCTTTGACTAGCCTGTATAAAGCTGTCCGTCCGTGTCTCCGTGCCAACACGCCGCACCGCGTTAACCCCACCGCAGTTGGAACGATGCCAAGTAGGTCAAATCGCTGCTGCGCGTTAACGTCACTCTCTCCCTCACCCGCAGCAGCTGCCGGCTCTTCCGAACACAACTGGGTGATGTTGTTTCTCCGCCCGCTCGCAACACAGTTCTCTCTCGCTTGACCTTCTCCACCACCCGCAACGCTCGGCCACACATCGAGTGGAAACATTCTTTCGGCTCGTTTATCTGCGATCAAACTTACACGAAACCTAATCCGCCCCCCCCCCCCGTGTCCTTGCGTTTCGAAGAAATGTTTACTCGAGTAAAGGCTACAACGAGTTTCGCTTCAAACCATTCTTCCAGCACCCGCGTCAACGCCTGCTTCAGCCGGGTCAATGGCAAGTACAACGCTGCTTCTTCGCACCCCATCATGGCTCCTTTCGGGCAGATGGTCCATAACTTTTTTTTTTGCCCAGGTAATGTCATGGAAACTTGAATATCACGACAGTACCCAAAAACTAATTTCAATATGGCGTAAAAGTAACGCAAAAAAGCCGAGGACAAGAAAGTGAGCACCACAAGCGCTTTGATTCGATTGATATGTGGGGATTAACGTCCCAAAACCATTATATCATAATCTATGACGTTGTAGTGGAGGGCTCCAGAAATTTCGACCACCTGGAGTTTTTTGGGTGGTCGAAATTTCCGGGGCCCTCCACAACAGCGTTTCTCATAACCATACGGTTGTTTTGAGACGTTAAACCCAACATATTAATCAAATCAAAGTGCTTGTGGTGTTCACTTTCATGTCCTTGTATTTTTAGGGGTTAAGCTCCTTATAGCGGCACCCGTTCATCCCTCGTAGCCGTTGTAGTGTGTAACAAGTATAACATTTTGACCTCCAAGGTGGTGCCGGTGAGAGACTGCTTCTGTGCGTTGTTGAACAATAAAAAATAACGCTCAATGTGCATGCCAATGGCTACTAATGGGGAATCAGAGACAGGAGCATTCGGCTTTTAGTTAAAGCGCACGCTGCGATCCTCATTAGCAGCCATTGGCATGTACATTGAGCACTATCTGACAAGAAAGGGTTGCTACGTTATACTCGCTGGGTGTAACCTCCTTAGTTTTAGAAAGGTTTAGCGAGCATTGGGCCGCAGTGCCATGAATACAGTGAACTAGTACTTACCATGAACTCGAGGTGGTTAAAGGTGGGAAGTAGACCCGAAGCGCAAGCCGTAAGAAAGTGTGCGTGTGCCACCTCTCGTTTAGTCCTTGGAATGTCCGCTGGATGGCGGTGCTTCTATATGGGGAATACATGATGAAAAGATGCGAGATGGTGGTACTTGGAGTGTTGAATAGGTGGACGAACGGACACACAGACAGATGCATGGACAGACGCATGAACGGACGCAGGGTCGGATGCATGGACGAATGCAGGGACAGATGCATGGACGAATGCAGGGACAGATGCATGGACGAACGCAGGGACAGATGCATGGACGAACGCAGGGACAGATGCATGGACGAACGCAGGGACAGATGCATGGACGAACGCAGGGACAGATGCATGGACGAACGCAGGGACAGGTGCATGGACGAACGCAGGGACAGGTGCATGGACGAACGCAGGGACAGACGCACGGACGGACGCACGGACGGACGCACGGACGTGTGGATGGACGCATGGACGGTCACACAGACGGACGCATGGACGGACGGAAGCAAGAACGAATGGACGGACGAATCACTCTCCATCATTTACTCCGTGGATATGCTGCCATTTTTTTTTTTGCGCTACTTTAACGCCATAACGAATCACTACCAACTAGCTCGCCTCTCCGTTTTGCTTGGCCTAATTTCAGTAACACACACACACACAAAAAATGTGTAATCTGAGATCCAGTGACCGCGGCACGATAGTTTCTGCATGAAGAAGTCGTCTTCACAATGGCAGATCATCACACGTTACAAATCCGGAAGAAATGCAGGACCAAAACCCTGCAGTAATAAAGAATGGGCTTTCACAAAAACCACGTGCAACACAATCAGGCGACGAATGGCCCCATCTGATGTTTCTCTTTAGCGCCTCGGCCTTCCTATGGGTCAGCACTAAAACTTCGGTCTACTGAAAGCATAAATATACTCATCGGTTTATCGAGGTTTAAAATACACGGTATTCTACGAGCAGGAAGTTGTGAAAGTTAAAATACTTTGTTATATTGCTAATTTCCTTCTGTTCAAGCTTGTTATATCAAGCATTAACTGCGTATACAATCGAAACAAGAGAAATCATCGAAGTTGGCTTACATACTCTTAGCGTCAAATGAAACGCGACCAGCGACAAGCAATAGCTAACGTACAATGCGTGCGCCGTCCACTCATCACCGTAGACATGCGAAGTGCTGCGGAACCGAAGTGCTGCGTGCCTGTCAATGGTGATGATGACAGACGCCATGCACTGTACCATTTTTTCATGCTCGCTGCTTCTCGCGTTTTATTTGACACCGATAGTGAATACAACAAGCCGTAGCAAGCCTCCATTGAAGAAATGCACTGGGCTAAATAAAGAGTGGTATTTAAAGACGCCTAGTTATATGTCCGAACGGAAAGATCACTTATATAAAATTAGAGAATATACCTGTTGATTGAATGCCCTTAAATACTCTTTCTTTCCAAATTCTATTAGTGACTGGAATGCGCTAAAAATACCAATATTCTCTGATTCTAATTTCCTAACAGCCATTGAAACAGCATTTTGAGCTGCTGAAATAACCCATATATTTGACGTTGGCTTTGTACTTCTCTTGGTTGTTGATTTTTTTATATTATAATTACTGCTTTCGTTGTATAATCCTGTGTTTTGTACTTTTGTTCTAATGCTGTACTACAAGTGTTGATTTCTCCTGTATACTGTAATGCACGATTTATTTGCTTTTAATTTTGCTGTTTTGTATTCTATCTTCTACTGTAACCCCCCTACAACAATGCCCAATGGGCGATGTAGGTACTTGTAATAAATAAATAAATAAATAAATAAATAAATAAATAAATAAATAAATAAATAAATAAATAAATAAATAAATAAATAAATAAATAGCACAGGGACGCCATAGACACACTGTTGAAGTGAGCCTTTTTCAAGACGCTATTGGCGTAGAGCTTCAACAGCCACACAGTGAACGCCGCAGCTTAAGCGAACGAGCTTTCACGAAAAAGAAAGCGCTTCGCGTGAGCCTAATGAGTTAAGAAAAGCAATTATGAAAAGGGAGAGAGAGAGAACCTGCACAGCTGACGAGAACACAGACGTATACACATGCTTTATTTTTTATAGCCGGAAAAGTCACGTGACACTATAACTAAAAAAAAAGTAGATTTTTTCAGGTGCTCGTTTTTTAGAAAGTTACATACGTTCATCATACCATTCGGCCGAAGGCGGCATAGGGAACATCTATTGTTATTTTTTACATTACTGTAGTATTTCTGAATAAAAATGGCAATACATTTAATGGACACAAAGCACTCTTTCCGAGGGTGCAATCGAGACCCACAAAATTTGAATTTGTTCACCTTCAAAGCAGAACGTTTCAAGATTCACAAGCAATACTGACAGCTGCTTTCGATGACAGCGGGAATATAGAAATAAATAATCACGTGTGATCCCGCACAGGCTGGTTCCTGTATACGCTTTTCCTGGCCTAGTTGTCTGTTCACTTCATCTGCTCGCGCTCAGTATTATACATATTTGGGGGACGCAATAATGAGACTCGATGTATTTACCACGGACGTCTAAATGAAAAAAAAACACATTCAGGTGAAGCAGTTGAGAAGTTGCCAACCGACCAAAGCCACGCACTGCCCACGTGAGGCACGTGGTATAGCCGTGGCATCTACTCCGACGTTGCGTCTGCAAATCCATCACGTTCGCAACAATGTGAACGTTGCGCGGCGTCAGAGGGCGACATGAATGTAAAGAACATAAAAGAAAGTGGAAGTAAGTTCTGTCAGTAGAAAAAAAAAAGGCTCTTAGAAGTGACCTTCCTTCGCACAACTAGAACAAAATGATCCCCCGCCAACAGATGCGCTCTTGTTAATGGCAGGCATAGCGCACATTCTTTTTCCTACGGCTTCACGAACACCTCCCGCTGTTTGGCCTTTTCTTTTTCTACGGCCTACGTGACTGGGCCTCGACACAGTTTCCCAATGTGCTTCTCCACGAGAAGGTCTTCCCTCTATAGTGCACACATTCAGCGGAGGAAGTGGAGGTGCGGCATCGAATGCGCAGGGTAAATCAGTGCTTCATTCCTATGGTTCAGTAAGTCTAAATTATTGTCCCGTACCACCATATTCCGTGAGTGCAAGAAAAAGGCACTAGATGTGTCTTCGCAGCATTGCAGTTCCCGTCGTAAATTTTATGGTTTTGAGCACTTAAGTGGCCTAACGTCAGAAAAAGAATTCACAATGCTATGATTCCCTCACGATAGGGGAGGCTTAATTTTCAACGAGATTAAGTGTGTATAGAACTCACAATTAGGCGGAAACTTTGTAATCGTTTCAGTTTTTTCCGGTTACGCCGCCTTAACTTCAAACAAAAGAAAGAAAAGTTTTCGAGGAGCTCATTTTTTTCATATAAAAATTATTCGATGGTCGCAGGTTCGGATCTCAACAGCGTGAAGTGTTTTTAAGTTCACTTAATTTTCCATAATGACCATTACAATACAGTTAAAAACACATATAAATTCCCCAATGCTTAACTTGTCTTGACTGTTTGCTGGTTTTATTGACTGCGTCTAACCAAACTATGATTAAGGCACGCTGTATCGTGGGATATCATTGATATTTTCTTTAAGAGAGAGACAGAGATAGGGAAGTTACAGAAAAAGCAGAGAGATCAGCCCGAGCTATAGTAGCTTTCTGTAGCCTGCTACTCTACACTGGAGAGGAGAGACAGGGTATCGAAAGAGTGATGAATGATGGTGGTAACATATTATTAAAAGCAGCGAAAACTGCAAGACAAGTAGACACTTACAGCGCCCTCTTTTCCTCGGCTTCAGATATCGCACCTCGAACAGCCCTTCGCACATATGCACCCAAAGATGAAGAACATCTAAAAATATTTTATTTACTCTTTTTATTCTGTAACTAAGGCATTGTGATTTATGACAAAATTATCATTAATTTTTTTTATTTTCAAATGACCAACATCAACAACCTCAGTCACACTGTATGCTTCACACGACTCCAGAATAAGATACATTCAAAGGTATACCCTCCGCGTGTCTGTCTGTGTACGCGTGCGTGTGACTCATAGTTGCAGGTAACGCGTTATAAGTAATCGAATACTTGTAATCAATTACATTTTGTAGTAAGTTTGCAACACAATTGAATAATCTTTTGCCACTGTAACGCTCTGGGAAACATAATTACGTTTTTTAAAGTGATTATCCGTAGTAAATTACTTTCCTTTCAAAATCAAGTTGCAATAGCCTTCTATGGCAATGCTCGTCCTGAAAAATATGCCAACACTCTTTATGGACCTCCACCATAAAGAAAAGGTGAAAAAAAAATAGGGTATTTAAGGATCCCGGGTCCTGTCAGGCGGGGGTCATTAAAAAGCTTATTTTTTAACTTTTTTATCTTGGTCGTGACTGCAACTTCTTATCCGAGCACTAGAAACAGTGAAACGCAACGTTTCACAGAGAACATGGACTCTATTAACAAAGCACTGCGTTTGATTGATTTGTGGGGTTTAACGTCCCAAAACCACTATATGATTATGAGAGACGCTGTAGTGGAGGGCTCCGGAAATTTTGACCACCTGGGGCTCTTTAACGTGCACCCAAATCTGAGCACACGGGCCTACAACATTTCCGCTTCCATCGGAAATGCAGCCGCCGCAGCCGGGATTCCAACCCGCGCCCTGCGGGTCAGCAGCCGAGTACCTTAGCCACTAGACCACCGCGGCGGGGCTCAAAGCACTGCGTAAATACAAGCTGGTCAGCAAGGTGTTTCTGCGTTATATTATCACCGTCCCCTCCAGGCCATGTATTTAGATAGTTCATTGTAGCAACTTCCTTCTTAACGAAGGAACATCGAGGGATCAGTGACAACTTTGAAAAACAAGTACTGCTTAATGTTAACAACGTGCAACACTATATCACAGAAGCCACAGTAAGCCTCTGAGTATTTTCGCAAGCCACCTGCAGTCTTTTCTCTGCCGCGCAAGTAACAGTATTTCGTTGAACTTGGAGTGAACCTGTGTTACTGTGTCATGGAAATAAAATTTTGAAGGTGAACTAAGACACCACTATCATCATCGATGGAGAGTGGGAAAGGACAAGGGCTAATCCCTTCTTCCCCCCTGCTAGCCCGAAGGAAACTGCCGGACATTGAATAAAGCTTATTCCTTCAAGCACAGCATTGCAAAAGTAACTGATCACATTTCTAGAATTGCTCAGTTACGTTTGTAAGGCTGTTGTTGACCACTGTAACCAACTACACATCAAAGGGAGCAATTGAAGCAGCGGTAATCGCCTACTTATTTTCTGTGACGTGTGCAACTATCAGTAGGTGTATTTCATGCAGAATCTTCAAATGCCGAGCACTTTACGTTTATAATCTTTATTACCATTTTCTTTTTAGGAGGCGTATCTAGGCAGTTCAGCATGGTTTTTAAGAGGGCATCGCTACCCAATGTGTTCACATTGGCACCCTTACGACGCAGCTCGTGCAAAGACATTGGATTGCCCCTCGAAGGCCAACAGGCGGAGCCTATCTTCAGAGAGGTGAGAGGGCGTCGTACAAAAGTTACTACACAGTAGGCCACTTAGTAAACATGTTTAGAATCGCTTCCGTAAGTGTGAATTTGGCGCACAACTTTTCAACGCAAGAAGGTGATAACTCGTGTTCAGCGTCTGGCAGGTATTGATCGAAAATTGATTTGAATCTGAATCGACACGAGGACGCTAGGCTTGTATCACGTCATCGTACTAATCTGGGACTGCAGACATTACATTTATGCATTACAAATGCACCAAAAAAGTGGAAATCGACAACTAAAGGTTTGTGCATCTTGTCTAAAACATGTATGATGGCCTGACTGAGTTATCCATGAGTTTCAGGCAATTTGTGTCATATATAGTTAGCACCCTTCATTTATTTATTACATTGCTATGACTATTTTTTGAAATATATTGGAGCTTTACTATAGTTCTTGCTATGATGGGCCACATGCATGTTTCGTTCAGTGTTGTCGCTTTCCCAACTCCATAATTTTGTTATGTTGTTGTTTTCCTGGTGACGGGTGAATTATGATGTGGTACGCCGCCTTTGTTTTTTTTTTCTTCACACCTATAGCCCAGTATATGTGTACTTTTAACTACCAGTCATGGGGTGTAATAAACACAACTCAACTCAAACTACGTGCGTATGTTTAACACGTACTTGAAACATCAGCGAAAATACGACGGGGACTCGAGAGTAGAAGGACATAACACACATAATATGCGCTCTTTAACAACTGAAGTTTGATGAAACAAAACTGAGGACACTAAAAATCAACACTATGCGGGTGCATGAATGTTAAGTTACTTGAAAGAAATTGCCAGTCACGTGTACCTCCCTGTCTAGAAAACAGACGGTTCAGGTAACAAATGATTAATTTGATGGAGAACGTTTCTGCGAGTTCACGACCCCCTTTTCATCTTTGTGTTTTAACATAAAGACTGTGTTATTTAAAAAATCTTTCATTAAACTTCAGTTGTTAGACAGTGCTTGTATGTTTCGTGTTTCCGTCGTGTTAGCTATAATTTTCCAAGTGTGCATCGTTTACAACTTGTCCACCTCTCCACCTTACATGAATTCGTTTAACACACGTTCTGCGTTCATTCAGGCCGAAGACAGCGACAGGTCCTCGCGCGCCTCGGCTGACGCGGGAAGCCCACTAGACTTTTCAGTCAAGCCGAGGAGGGGCCAGTGGGCGAGCAAGGCCGACTTCGTTTTCAGCTGCATCAGTTACGCCGTAGGCCTGGGAAATGTATGGCGATTCCCGTACCTCTGCTACGAGAACGGAGGAGGTGAGAATGTTATGTGGCGTCCAGTGTGTGCTCCTTCCTGGTCGTTACTTCACGAGCGTATAATCACTCCGCGTCGCAAGAGGGAATACAGAAAGTTTATAGAGCTTGCTATGCAAATATGAATTGCGGCGGATATTGTTCTCATCGATGCGTCTCCAATACGGAACAAGCACAGGTGTTACTTCTTTTGCTTTAATCACTACTAATAATAATGCGCGAAAAAAAGAACAGCGCATTGTATGCATAAACACGCGGTTATTGCATGTCCCTGCGCAGGGGCCTTCCTCATCCCGTACTTCACATGCCTCCTCACCACGGCAGTGCCCATGTTCTACTTGGAAGTGGCAGTTGGACAGTACCTCAGCAAGGGAGGCATCGGGGTCTGGGCCGTGGCGCCGATGTTCAAAGGCACGTGCTGGTTCAACCTTGATAAAATATATCATCGTGCAATGCGAATATAGGGTGTTTCATTTGACTTCGGCACGTTTTTTTTTTCATTTATTTTGAGCCGCTGAAAAAGATTTTAACGTGGCAGTTATATTAGCATCGATTGAATAATCAGACGTTTATTAAGAAGTGTTACAGCTTCCGTATCAAATACTTTTCACTATCTTAAATAGTCGTTAATTATCCAGTATGATATATACTATAGTTATACTATAACTATATACTATAGTTATAGATATATACTATACTATAAAAAAATTAAGACTTGCTCTGAATGGCTCAGAACAACACTGAAACGATTCAGCATGCATGCTAATTGAACACTAAAGCTCCCTTTAACTGCCTAAGAAAATACTCAAGAACAAGTGCGTTAGTATCTTCTGTCGTTTTCCCTGTTTGTAGCACGATCCGTGACGTTAAGAGTTCGCTTACGTGACGTCGGGATGAAATAGGTTCTCTATTTGTCAATGTAAAAGAGATATACGTTGAGTCTTGTCACCTACCCTGCTTTGGCATTAAGTTGCATGCCCATTGCCCCTTGTCTGGCATGACTATCAGGGGGCGGTAACTCCTGTTGCGAACGACGGACCGATCCCGCCGAAGCCACCACTGTTGCGTAGCGTATGTTTATCAGCTCGCGACTGCTTCTGCGCAGAGCCGATAAGACGAGCGGACGAGACGACGGTGAGTTAAACAAGGTTTATGTACAGCATATATACAGAGGCGTTACAATTTCGGCACTGGGGCCGACAGAGACTCGGAGAGCCGAGCTCTCCTCTCTAACACATAGGTCAGCCTTTCACCTAAGACCGCTGACTCACACACATGTCGGCACTCCGACATGGGGACTCCTCTCTCGTAGGACAGCCGATCGCGACGCGCCGCAGGGCTTCTTTTATTTACACCGGGTCCAACCAAAATGTCCAATCAGAAGCGCCGCTGGTCGTCAGGGCAGATTCCGCCAATGGGGCCGCCGCGCCATGCGTCAGACCACCTGACACGAGGACGCCGGCTCGCTGTCACGCGCGCAGCTGACTCAATGCACGTGGGCCAGGGAGGCGCCGCGCGTGTTCACTCCGTCGAGTTGATCGCGCCAGGCAGACTGCGGGCTGGCCTTGACCCAGATTGCCTTTTTCAGAGGCACGGTCGTTTGACGAGGACTCGCTGGCATAACAGCACCCCCGCCGCCAGACAATGCACCGGAAAGACGAGCTGCTTCAACGGGGCTCGGATGTCAGGTGCGCTCGTTCGCCAGGTCCCTCCAGGTTCGCCTCCAGGGCCATGGGGAGAATACAGCTCCAAACTGTTCCGGGAACACATCCCATTTTTGACGACGGATCCCAGCTCCACTGGCTTGTCGCCACAACTTGCTGACCAGCTTCACTCGTCTCTTCTGACCATCTTCGGTTTCAGCACTTGACAATGGTTCTGCAGCTTGCTAAGAACGGTTCGACAACAAACAACACACGACACAAGCAAGTGCCCTCGGTCACCCGACAGAACACCAGACAAAGTATAGTACAACATATACCTATCTACGTGTTCATCGGAATTTTGTTCCCTCTACATCAAGAGGCACATGTGGGACACAAGACTCTTAAAGTAAGAACTTAAATTTTTCACACTTACAACAACGCAACGAATTAGAATACCACATAAAGCTGGCCCCTTGAGATCACTCTGAACGAGAGCGCTCAGCCCAGGTCGTGATGAGGTCAAAATTTTGCCCCGAATCGCCAACGAGAAACCGAAAGGTTGAGAAGGTACTAACTAAACGCACGGCTCAATGCGTCTGCATTAGCGTTTACCTTTCCTTTCCTTTATTTTTTTTTTTTGATAGCGAACGTCAAAGTTGCGCTGTGGAGCAACATGCTCCACTTCCGTAACCGGCCACTTTTAGGCGACGATACCTATGCGGCACCAAGAGCGGCTCACACTTTCGACGTTGCACAGGGGAACAACGATACGGCTTGCTACTGATTGACTCCTCACCGCTTAGCTCGATATCGTGTTCGATCACCGTCGTGTCTCCGGGACGGTCCGACAACACATACCCAAACTCGGAAACAATCTTTCTCAGGTCCTCTTTCTCAGGTCCTCCTTCACTTAAGCTAGGCTCTAGGTTTATCTGCTCCCGGATTACTTTCGATCCCCCTTCAATTACCTCACTAGAACTCAAATTTTCTGCTTCCTCTTCCTCTGAAGCCTTCAACAGCTGATTTACGACCGCTTGATGTTGAACATTGGGTTGCATCAAGTTGTAAATTTTGTTCTGCCGCCTTCCTACTTGCACCTCATAATTTGTATCGCAAGGCTTCGATAATACTTTGGCGGGCCCTTCCCAATCAACCTCAAGCTTGTTCCTTTTGAACGGCTGCAGCAGCATTACCTGATTATCAACTTCAAAAGCACGCTTCTTCACCGATTTCTCGCAGTGCTCCTTCGACAGCACTTGTGCCGCGGTTTTCTGGCTTTCCACTAGCGCTTCAATCGAGAGATCCTCACGCTGCTCTCGAATGAGCGTCTCTCGATCAACTCTCGGCAGCTCGCTCCAACTTTCCGCTACAGGCGAGAGCGTTGCAACCCTCTCGCTCTGACTCAATGGCGCCATGTCGTCTCCCCCTACCGCGCCGGCCGCGCCGGCCGCTTTCGCGACGGGCCGCTCGCGTGACTGCTCACATGACTCATGCGGAAAATTTCCTTTCTGGGGTTCCGTCGACCCGCCGACAAGGTCACTTGAGAGTTCACTGCATTGAACCAGATCAAGCTGCCGCGCTAGCTTCCGCGCTTGCGATCGCGTGAGAGCCATGCACGCTAAGTTGGGGAAGAACGATTTGCCCTGCTCTTTGAGAAGCTGCTCCGAGTTGTTGGAGAAAAGATAAGGAAAACGATCATTCAGCGCGGCAGACACAGCCGCTTCGGTGCGAAGCTTACCGAACGGGCCTTCAATGACAACCGTGGCGATTGGTAAGCGAACACTCTGCTCCTCGGCGACTTGCCTGATCCACGCACATTCTCCTGTGAAGTCATCCGGAGACACCAATGAAGGATGGACAACGTCCATGGTTGCCGCTGAGTCTCTAAGTGCTCGGCACGTTTTCTTATTCACCCTAATTTCTTGGAGATACGGCTCCAACAACCGAATGTTTTTTCCTGATTCTCGGATCGTTGCGAAAGCAAACTTTTCCTGACAGTTTCTCGCGATGTGCCCTTCCTTTTTACAGTTGTAGCAGATTAGCGGCTTCCGTTTGTTTTCCGATTCAAATGCCTGTGTGGTAGAAACCTCCCTCGATTTCTCCGCTTCTGTTTGCCCTTCCCCTACACTGTCCTTCGTAAGAGACGGGTCCTTCTTGAAATTACGGTGCGGATCGGGTCTCCGTTGATCAGGTTTCTTTGAAAAGCCCTCTTTCCTTTCATCCTTTTCAACGCGCACTGCCCTACTATGCAACTTTCGGCGAGCATAATACTCCTCAGCTAACTCAGCTGCCTTATTTAACTGTACTTCCCCAAGTCTGTCCTGCAGCCAAAGTTTGACATCCTCCTCAATGCAGCGGTAGAATTGCTCCAATGCAACGCATTCCACCACTTTATCGCGGTCGTCATAAACCCCTTCGCCCTTGAGCCATTCAATCAAATCGGCTTTAAGACGAAACGCGAAGTCAACGTGTGACTCATTCCCCTTTTCAGCATACCGGAACCTTTGCCTGAAAGCCTCGGGTGACAACTTATAACGTCTCAAGAGCACTTCCTTAACCTCGTCATAGCTCTCAAACGCTTCCCTCGACAAGCAAGTTATCGCGTCGGACACTTCGCCGGGAAGAAGAGCTAGCAGGTTCCGCGCCCAAAGAGACCGCTCCAAAGCGTTTCGCTCACAGACGTGTTCAAACTTGACGAGATACTTCGCCATGTCCTCGCCTACTACGAACGGTGGCAGTTGGTCCCGAATTCTAAAACCGCTGACCTGAATCGTCGGAGAAGCTACGCTAGGCGCCTGCGAACACTGTAGGATTGCCAATTCTAGTCGTTTCAACTCTATGCGCTCTTGTCTCTCGGCCTCCTCGCGCTCGCGACGTTCTACTTCTCGCCTTTCAGCCTCCTCACGGCGTGCTTTTATATCCACCCAGGCCTCATCGACTTCCTCAGCCGACACTCCCTCATCCTTCATGATCTCAAGGATCGCTTGCTTTCGTTTCGCGCGGCCCAAAGTAATGCCGAGTTCCTCACAAATTTCGATGAGTTCCTTCACTTTAAGGTTCTCCATCGTTCACACTAGCCTCTTGCTGTTTGCCCCTGTTAACAATTTACTTGCCGTACCCACTATAAGTCAACTAGCAAGACGCGCAAGCAATTTTTCACTCTCCCGTGTTTACCCCCTCCGCATTAACTTTGGTTTCAAAGCACTTCGACTTTGCTTGAAACGATCAAAGCTCACTCTAATGCTTCACACAGCCCTTCTCTAAACTACTACAACCTGAGCTAGAGTAGTCTGGTGAACTGAGGGGAAAACATCAGGCACTCACCGCATCGATGTCGCTGACGCCGGCCGATCCCGCAGCTGCCAACCACTGTTGCGAACGACGGACCGATCCCGCCGAAGCCACCACTGTTGCGTAGCGTATGTTTATCAGCTCGCGACTGCTTCTGCGCAGAGCCGATAAGACGAGCGGACGAGACGACGGTGAGTTAAACAAGGTTTATGTACAGCATATATACAGAGGCGTTACAATTTCGGCACTGGGGCCGACAGAGACTCGGAGAGCCGAGCTCTCCTCTCTAACACATAGGTCAGCCTTTCACCTAAGACCGCTGACTCACACACATGTCGGCACTCCGACATGGGGACTCCTCTCTCGTAGGACAGCCGATCGCGACGCGCCGCAGGGCTTCTTTTATTTACACCGGGTCCAACCAAAATGTCCAATCAGAAGCACCGCTGGTCGTCAGGGCAGATTCCGCCAATGGGGCCGCCGCGCCATGCGTCAGACCACCTGACACGAGGACGCCGGCTCGCTGTCACGTGCGCAACTGACTCACTGCACGTGGGCCAGAGGAGCGCCGCGCGTGTTCACTCCGTCGAGTTGATCGCGCCAGGCAGACTGCGGGCTGGCCTTGACCCAGATTGCCTTTTTCCGAGGCACGGACGTTTGACGAGGACTCGCTGGCATAACACTCCCTCTACTTCCCAAGTACTCGCTCTCGGCAGCGGCAGCACCGCTTTTACCACTGGTGGTTGCCGAGCAACCTACTAGAAATAAATCACTAACAACAAATTTGTTTCATGACGTCCCTGGTGAGGTCTTTGAATAGAGGGAAACGACGAAAAATTGTGAGGAGGAGGGCTGCCATGGAAGCCCTCATTTTTTTCCCCCACTTCACATGCAATTAGAATACACTCGTGCCTTCTTTCATGTCCGCTGGCCGCTTGGACTAGGTGGCCATTCGTGAAATTTTGTTAATCTTTTTTTCTTAATTTTGTTTGTGTTTTGTGAAGAGGCGAAAGTTAAGCTGGCTGATTTCTCAGTACGACGAAACTTGATCGGTACAAATAAACGCGTCTTGTTCAAAAAAAAAAAAAAACAGACACCTGTGAAAGTGTCAATTTATAAAAACAACTTTAACTTACAACTGACATATGGACATAATAAGAAAACTTTTGACCCAGAATATCCGAAGCAATGCGAAAGTTATCAACAATCGAGAGTGGGAAACGTCATCTTTGACTCAATCACGTCTTTTATGACGGCGCGCATAGTTTTCTTACAGAACGTGAGGACCAAACGAGACTGAAGTTCAGAGGCACCGAGAGGCTTGAAGCGATGAGAAAAATTTTCGAGAAGTAACGTCGCTGGAAAGAGTGTTTCGGCAAGTTGACTTGTCTTCGTCAGGACAAACGCGTTGCCTTGACGAAAAAAAAAAAAAGCTAGCTTGTCAGTACGTTGACTCCACCAACACTCTCCGTAATAATTTTAGAAGCATTTATTCCATCACGTGTATTTGAGTGACACTGTATTAGAAGTGAAGACTCACAAATTTTCAAACCGCAGCTACAAGAATTCCAAGAACAAGAAGCAGCCTATATTTATTCGACATCATTTGAACTACCCACCAAAAGTAAAAGAAACTAAAACTATGCAGCCGCGCCAACTTGATTTCAAGCCTTTTAATAAACGCATTTTACGGACAGGAGCTTGGCTGCCGTGTTCACCAATCAGTCAAGTGACACTGAACTTCTGTCACTCAAGTCAGATTTCCAGAGAACTGGGTTTACTCATATGTACTCATGCAAAATCAATTGATTGATTTGTGGGGTTTAACGTCCCAAAACCACCATATGATTATGAGAGACGCCGTAGTGGAGGGCTCCGGAAATTTTGACCACCTGGGGTTCTTTAACGTGCACCCAAATCTGAGCACACGGGCCTACGACATTTCCGCCTCCATCGGAAATGCAGCCGCCGCAGCCGGGATTCGAACCCGCGTCCTGCGGGTCATGCAAAATCAATGCCTGTTCAAATAGTGAGTCCAAATACTTGTGCTTACCCGTTGGCTTTAGGAAACGCTGAAAAACCTTCGCTGGACTAGAGATTCCCGGGTTAGCACACCGCAGAGCCGCGAAAACATGTGTTGCCCGAGTAAGTCATCTTCGACGGATGCACGGTGGAATTGTTCAGCGTAGCTCGCGGCGGATTTCGTTCTGTGCCCGCCACAACTTGCCGTCTTTATCTTTCCCGTAGGTGACACGCCAACCGAGTGAAATAACTGAGCGCGATCCAACTTCTGATATCGCTGAGCGAGGGTCGAGAAGGAGCGGAGGCGAACGCTACGAACGCAAGTCAATCACTTCCCGCGCTTCGCCCGATTTAAAATTCACAAAATCAGGAATAAGAAAAGTAATACAAACAAAAACAGAAGTGCTCTACAAGAGCATCTAGTTTTATTATTTGTAAAAGCTTGTGAGAGCCAATAAATGCGAACATTCACATGAACCTCACTCTGTTCAGTCAAATATTAAGATTTCCGGCAACCACTACGAGCATGCAACTGACGTCACTTCGTTTTTTTTTTTTTAGTCTGCAGACTTAGAACGCATAGTATAGTCGAAAAGCGCGAAATTTTGAATGGCCTAACGCATTGTGCTGACATTCCACGTGTGTTATAAAGAAATAAGACGCGAGAAAAATGATAGCCCTTCCAAAAAGGGTCGTGAAGGCGAGAAAGAAACTACTCTCTCGCCTATATGAACATCGTTTGGTTGAATTAGGGGCCCTTTAACTGTCAAACATTTCCTCAAAGACTGCTGGCACTTTGAGCGTATCTATCTATCTATCTATCTATCTATCTATCTATCTATCTATCTATCTATCTATCTATCTATCTATCTATCTATCTATCTATCTATCTATCTATCTGTGCTCTCGTGATCAATTCCTTAACTTGGAGTAGATCGAAATTAGTGCAGTTACGTAAGAGTATTTTACGATTATGTCTGTCTGGGGATGATATGAACAATGTGTAAATACCGTCGTGTATGACGTCATACTCTTTTCTCCAGACAGGTATGGCACATACCCGTATACCACGGGCCACGGTATGCGGGTATGTGCCACAGGTGGTTGACAGTGTACATCTATTGAGGAATGGTGAGGACAGACATTGGTTATTTAAATGACAGAACGTTAAGAAAAACCAACAATTGCAGCGTTGATCTTATGAATGCGAAGAATATATGCTCTGGTCACAGAGGAAATCGAACAAAACGATTCTGCGTGGCAATAAAGTATTCTACCATAGAACCACGCCATTTTTCGGAACATGCTTTGAAAAAAGACCTTATGCCGGCATAATCTTGGTGAAACGTCAATTGTGGTAGCAGTACTCACTGCCCATCTACTTTTTAAACATTACATATCAACTCCGCTGATACAGGCGTGACGTCTGCTTAGCGTCAATTGTAGTTGAGCGCCATTTCCTGGAATGGGTCTACGGAGCACGGTCCAGGAGTACCATGCATCATCGCAAGAACAAGCGCTACATTTAAGTTTACCGCTTCTGGTGCTGGCAATGCCCATGTTACGCAAATGTGGACAATTCACCATATAAACATATGCGTCTTTTCAACATATATCTGTGCGTATAATATTTCTACATATTTTTAGCGTCATTTTGTAAGGTATCGCTCAACAAAAACAACAACAAAATCGCACCACATCCACGGAGTGAATGATGACTAGTGGGGCGAAGCGTCCGTCCGTGCATGCGTCCATGCGTCCGATCACGTTCGACAATGCAGATGGTGCGCGTAACACCGACGAGACTCGAAGTGACTTTGACTTTGAAAAGGGAAAAAGGAAGAAATAAGTGCCGTACCATTACTGCCTCTCTTAAACGAGGGCACCTCCACAATTCTGTGCAAGGAATGGGGGAATCGAAGTTAAAGGGAGAGGAGAAAAGTGGCAAGAAAAAGGTAGAGGAAAGAAAAAAATGGCGGCATATCGACGGGATGATTGATGGAGAGTGGGGCGAAGCATCCGTCCGTCCATTAGTTCTTGCTTCCGTCCGTCCATGCGTCCGTCCATACTCCCGTCCGTGCGTGCGTGTATTCATTCGTCCACTCGTCCATCTGTGCGTCCGTCCCTGCATTCGTCCATGCATCCGCCCCTGCGTCCGTCCTCGCATCCATCTCTCCGTGCAGCCATCCGTGCGTCCGTCGATGCATCTGTCTGTATGTCCGTTCGTCCATCTATAGTCAACACTCCAAGTACCACCACCTCGCATCTTTTCATCATATATTCCGCATATAGAAGCACCGCCATCCAGCAGACATTCCAAGGACTAAACGAGAGATGGCACACGCACACTTTCTTACAGCTTGCACTTCGTGTCTACTTCCCGCCTTTAACCATAAAGATATCTAGTTGAAAAAGCTGGTCTAGCATAACATTATTGGGAATGCGCTTGACAGATATGCACAGTAAGTGATAACAACACATACTGAACACACGCAACACTGTGTGCCAACAATGGATGGCAGCTTTGTGTTTCCAGTGGCTTATTGTTCAGCCATATGTAGATTTCAATGTCTGAATGAGGCCACTGTTACAAATGCAGATGAACCTTGGTGTACAAGAGTTCATAGTATATACTATAGTTCACTGTATTCATGGCACTGCGGCCCAACGCTCGCTAAACCTTTCAAAAACCAAGAAGGTTACGCCCAGCGAGTATAACGTAGCAACCCTTTCTTGTCAGCTAATGCTCAATGTACATGCCAATGGCTGCTAATAGGGAATGAGAGACAGAATAATTCGGCTTTTAGTTAACGCGCACGCTGCGAATTTTTTATTGTTCAACAACGCACATGAGAAATCTCCCACCGACACCACCTTGCAGGTCGAAGCGTAAGACATGTTACGTACTACGACGACGGACAAACGGGTGCTGCTTTAAGGAGCTTCGCCCCTAAAAAGCGCGTTCAAACTGCGAGTCACGCACGCGCAAGATGAAGACCCGTATGACACACGCAGTCGACTGAGATTACCACCAAGAAGGCCGGGGGTACAGTGATGTGCACGTTTTAACACGGGCCAGAGAAGAACTCACGAAATGCAGTTGGTTCGTCCAGGAAGAGGCTGAATCATTCAGCCCTGGACTCGATGGCGAGCAGGGGCACAACACAGAGATTGCGCTCGTGGGAGCCAACTGGGAGGGCCCTGAGCGCCATGTGAAGCCCCGAAGCAAGACCAGTGAGGATGTCATTCCTGGTTTATATGTCAGGTTGCTGAAAGGTCGAGGTAGCGGGCTCAGTCGTCGTGCTTCTGGTGACGGTGACAGGAACCGGCGGTTGTGAAAAAGCGCGCGGTGTCCGCGTAGCCGTCGAGCGCTTTTTGACGATGGTAGGGGTCGGCTGAGCGGTGCATAAGGGCGGGGCTGTCGTCGTTGTAGTGGGCACGACGGGCGCACTCGTTGTAGGACGAGGGGCGGCCTCCGAGGTCGTGTCGCCGGTACCGGCGGGCGCATCTCGGAAGGAGCGTCCCTTGAATCATGATGGAGGCGGTGCTGCCAGGGGTCCTATGCTGCAGGGCTTGGTGGCGGGTCACGGTGTCATCGGTTGAGGCAATGGTGACCACGGCCCTGCGATGGAGCTGCCAGGCTGGACAGCGCGGCTCGGTTGCAGGATGTTTCCCGCGACAGATTATGCAGCGAGGGCGTGCTGCACACGATCCTGGGGCGTGCTTGATGCCGCGGCGCAGGCACCGTTCGTCTCGAGAGCAGGTGGTGGTTGCGTGCCCGAAGCGGCCACCGCGGGAGCACTGCAGGGGCTGCGGCTGACGGGGTCGAACAGGGCGCCTTTGCTTGTAAAGCAGTATATCCGGTGAGGCGGTAGTCCAAGCGAAAGTGAGGGTGAGGCAGTTGCCTCTGCGTACACTGGACACGAGGGGCACAGGCGAAGCAATGTTGTCGGCGAGGTCCTCGAAAGGGATCATTGGGTCCACTCCAAAAACCATGCCAACACAGGTGTTCAGGTCGAGTTGTTTGGCTCGTACTTTGGTCTAGCAGATCGTCCCAACCTGAAGTAGGGTGGTCAGATCGGCGGTGGGGTGGGTGTCGACAACAACAATGTTGCGCCAAAAATGGACCTGCACTCACTGGGTGGCTGGGAACCCTGAAAGGACGGCGGTAATCGCATCCCTCGACGCAGCCAGGAAGTTAGCCTTCTTCCCGACAGGCCGAAAGACGATGGTGACCGCACATCCGCTCGGAGGAAGGTCGCCAACAACGTGGGGACCGTCAGAACGCGGAGGCGTGCTTGGGGGCACGCCGCGCTCACTGGAGGCGGACGCCGTTTGCTCGGCGGCCGCAGTAGTTGAAGGACGAGATGAGGTGTTGCTGCCAGGGAGGTATCCCTCGCAGATAGTACGCGACCCAAGAAGGCCGAGCGCAAGCGTATTCAACGCGCCCTCTACTCTGCTTCATCCATGCTCCACCAACAATCCGCCACGTACGGCGACTATCCAGGAGACTGAGAGAGGCACTTGTTGGCAAACCGTGTGCAGCAGCCAAGCGGAGAGTAGCGGCAGAGTAACGCCATCTAGGAAATGAGACGAGAAATGGTCATCTATTTCTTTTGCCTTTTTACATGCAGAGCATGTTGTACTAGGGGCTAGTCATGCGCCGTCGCCGTCCGCAGCCTCCCCTCCTCCTCTGCCAGCCATCTGTTCATCCCTTCCTTCTCTCGACACAGCGTGTGCTGCGCTCGCTTCTCCCCTCCGCACACCGCGCGACCTTTAGTTCTACGTACGCCAACTGTATGCTAACGCGCGCATGCGCAGGCCGGGGCCTGTGCTCGCTATAAATATAACCGAGTGTCAGGGCACGCTGCCCTTTGTCGGTTCGTTTGTGCGGTCGCTTTACGTCCGATGTCACTGGTGAAAATGTATGCTAACGAATCCGCAAACACACTTACTGACGTCCCTTCCAATAGCGTCAGCCAATGTGTTGGGGGAACCGCAAGCGATTCCGAAGACACTTCGTCCGTGGACAAGGCCGCGCTGAGGAGAGCTTGCGATGCGGAACGCAAACGTCGGCGTCGAGCGGAAGATCCCCAGGTCTGAGAACGTGAAGCAGCTGCGAGACGTCAGCGTCGAGCGGAGGATCACCAACGTGAAGCAGCTGCGATACGTCAACGTCGAGCGGAAGATTCCCAGCTTCGAGAACGCGAAGCCGCTGTGAGGCGTAAGCATCGGCAAGAGAATCCGGATGGTGAAGCCGCGTGCAAGCGTCGACGCCGCGAGGCCAATCGCGATGCCGCCCGCGAGCGCGCCACGATAGCGGCGTGACGAAGCCCCGTACTCCGCAGAGTGGACGTGCTTTGCTTCGCCGAGACGTGGAACGCCACCGATGACGTGGACGTTGCGGGATACGCTCCGGCCTCGTGCACGCACGGGTTCCAACGACCTGTGGGCGGCGCGGGAATTTACGTCAAGCGTGACGACGTCGACTTTGTCTAAGACCTCTAACGACGGCCCGGCGCGTCAACAACGCGCCAACGGCGAGCACTGCGTCGCTAGCGTCTGCGGAGTCAACGTCATGACGATGTACCTCGCGCCCAACCTATCGCGTGCCGCCGTGGAGAAGTACGTCGACGAAGCCGTGGAAGAATACCTGAAACAATGACCGCAACGACGACCCTTCGTGATAGTTGGCGACTTCAACGTCGACGTCATCAAAGACCATTGGGTGGTCGGCTACATGGAGTCGTGGCACTCGAGCAACGCACAACGGCAAACATCATCCGACCTTGGTTCGCGGAACGCACATCGACCACATCTTTGCAAATTTCGGCCTTCGATCGCTTCAACCAGACCCACTCACCCTTCACTTTACGGACTATAAAGCCATCTCGCTCAAAATACCAAAAGCGTATCATCAATGAACATCGTCTTTCGCAGCATACGTGCGTGCATGTTCACTTATAACACACACGCATGTCGCAAATTACAAACCACGCTTATCGCAGTTCAACATATATGCTCTGCAAGCTAACTTGTGTTCCCACTCGGGAAACTGCGGTCATTTTTTTTTCGTCTTTTCTCGGTTACACGTGACTAGTCACAAGGTTAGATATAAGAAGCTTAACCCCTAAAAAATGACACCGCAGTCACCTTCTTTCCACATGCTTCGCATAACGTCGATTCCATGATACGTGAGATAGATCTTCGTACTTTTATTTTTATTTGTTTGTGAAAGTTATCTGAAAAACCCTGTATGTAATCCGCGCCATGGTTTTTTTTTTTTTTTTTGCAGGCGTAGGCATCGCATCGCTCGTGGTGTTGATGCTAAGCAGCGTCTACAACATGGTCATTGTGGCTTGGATTCTGTTCTATTTGATATCATCTTTCACCACGGTGCTCCCCTGGAAGCACTGTGGGAACTACTGGAACACGGACAGGTGCTGGGAACACAACTATACCCACCCAATGCCACCGCACAACAGGACGGTCACGCCCATCGTGGAATTTTGGGAGTGAGCACAGCCTTTATACATACATACATACATACATACATACATACATACATACATACATACATACATACATACATACATACATACATACATACATACATACATACATACATACATACATACATACATACATACATACATACATACATACATACATACATACATACGAATGTGACCGGGACGTCCCGCTAAGACGTCATCCATCGACTTGTAATGAAATTTTATGACGACCATCCGCCATCGCGCATGCCCTTCAGTCATGCGTTTTCACTTTAATGAACAGCATTCTAGGGGGCCAAACGGGCGTTCCACAAAATGTAGCTTCTTCTGGGGTCAGACATGAAAAAAACGCTTCCCGAATAAAAACTCGGGGGGAAAGCGTTCAGTGATACCAAGCGGGACTTAAAAATATCATATAAAATTGTAATCGAAACGAAATGTACTACAAACGATTAAACTATTTTTGCAACTAGGCATACCGTGATTTACAAGAATCCCCTACAATATTCAATAGCAAAATACCATGACTGTTAAATATCGATTAGCTGTTGTATAATGCTGTCTGAATGCATTTACAACGACGTAAGCGAATTATGCATGTCTCCTGCTTTGCTTGCTCTTTACTGCATGAAGCGCTTTGCACGCCTTTGGAAAATTAGCCATTCAATGTATACGGCGACCACAGCAACGTGTTCAGTCGAATCTGAAAAATGCTCACATATCTTCATTGACCTCACGTGTGTTTCCTGTGTGATACAGAACGCCGTGCCACAAATAAAATACCCGGTGTTCAACAACCGACTCTCTAGAGGTCGTAGGGACTTATTGTGCTGTTCATATGAACTTTCGCGTGAAACTGTCAGGTGAACTTTCCAGGTTTGCACGGTACAATACCATAGCCATTACAGCGTAGTTGACAATGTCCTACTTACGAAATCACTAAGGCGTTTATAGCGCAGTGGGTGGCTATGACAGCTACTAGCACTAGTTGCCTCAAGTGTTTCCCTATACGGAAGCCGCTACCCAAGCTTCCGCTGAGACAGCCTTGCGTTAACGCGCAGGCCTGCCGTTTTTCTTCATTGACCTCACGTGTGTTCCCTGTGTGATCCGAAACACCATGCCATAAATAAAATACCCGAAGTTCAACAAACGACCTCTAGAGATCATAGTGGCTTACTGTGACGTTCGTACGAACTGTCAGGTGAAACGCAACTCCTCGTATTCTCTGCTTTCTTTCTCTTCGCCTAAAACTCCCTCCCTGCCTTTGTGTGTAGGGCAGCAAACCGGACACGCTCCTGCTAGGCCTCCTGTATTTTATTTTGCCGGTATCTCTCTGATCCTTATTTATTTGTTATTATTCATTTCTGTTGTTCACGCTGCCCGTGGTGGTGCCCTCAGGAACCACGTGCTCGGCATCACGTCCGGACTGCACGAGATCGGGAACATGCGTCTGGAGATAGCGCTCTACTTGTTCATCGCTTGGGCCACGGTGTACCTCGTCATCTGGCGGGGTCTCAGCCAAAGCGGAAAGGTGAACACGCAACGCGTTTCCAAGAGTTCTACGCACAATCTTTACATGCTACTGTTGGATTAAGGTGGTATAAGCTGAGCTAGTTGGCAGGTGTCCACGATGAAAATTTCGTGCTTTGCTCACATCCATAGGACAGAAGAAACAATAAGGACAGGCGCTGAGTCTGAGTTGCAGTTTATTTTGATGAGCCTGTTTGATGAGGGCATGACATCCGGTTGTGTTGTGAAGCGACCTTTTGAAGAAGGTGACGTGCGCTCGCTTGTGACCTGTTCTCTCTTCGTTAGTGATGATGATGATGATGATTCCACAGACATGGCTCGTACCAACTCAGGGGGATCGGCCAAGAATCGATGACTTAATTGAGTAAGATTTTTTTTAATATCGAAACCACCCACTAGAAAAAAGAAAGAAAGAAAGTTAGTGAAGAATGTGCTTCTTTTTCTTTTCGTCTTCGTCATTGTTTTTTCTCTTCAAAATAAACTTCGTTTGATAGTCAGCGCATGCTCTCATCGTTTCTTCCATCTTTTGTCCTACTTGTGAGCGCTACACGAACGTTTCATCGTGCGCTGTTGAGGTCGCACATGAACGCCCCAATTACGACAGACAGGCTTCAATGCCATTTTCAAAGAAGGCCTACACCGCTGGAAACCCTACTTCGCTTCTCGGTTAAAGCAAACATCCTGCTTCCTCTAGGGCAACTCCAGTACAAATGAAACAGCCTTTGAGAGAATGATGATCAGGATGATGTGTGCCTTTTACTGGCTCAAGGGCTGGTTACGAGCAAAGAGCGCCAAGACAAAGTGCAATGTATATGGAGTAATGTGGTCAACGACTGTGATTGAGTGTGACGTGGCTGTAAAAGAGCGAGTGTAAAAGAGATAAATATGAAGTTATGATAATGACATGAAACATGTTCCATTATTAGGAAGTGTTCTTTTCAAAAGCGTAGACTGCAAACATGAATTATTAACCATACCACTGCCAGAGAAGTACCCTCGTAAGCGAAGCTCGTCTATTCAAATAACACCTGGCTCCCAAAGCAGCATATTCTTGAAGAGCATGTGCTTCAAGTCTTTGGTGTGAATAACCTGCGATGTCCTGGTGTCTTTCAAAACGTTTAAAACTGGTGCATGATGTAAACCTGGGTCATTGCCTTAAAACAAGAAGGAGTGATAGACAATGTTATCGCGGTAGCGTTCACTGCAATGCCTTCATAGCACGAAATTGTTTTATGCCGAGGTCTACCAAGATTTCACATAATGTATTTCCACGACAGAAAGGCTGAGTAAAATACAGAATAGAAAGTAGAAATGGAAGAAAAAGGTTCGTCTGTTAAGATTACCTGCGAGTTGAACTTACAATCTCTCTGCCCACGATAATAGGTACCGGGCACTTTAATCAGTTTGCTATTGCGATGCATGATTGAAGGGGCCCTACAACACTTTTCCAAGTGACCATTGACTGGCTTCATGAACAAACTTTATTGTCTCATGGATCGACGACTGCAGATATTTTCACGATCTGTCAAGGCAAGTGGTGTTACAGATATTTGTCGCACGCTGTAATTGCTTTCATCTCTCGCCTCGACGAGCGCGCTGGGAGCTAGGCAGAGAGGGGCGACACGGGAGAAAGAAGTTACTTACGCCCAGCCGGCGCCACGAGCTTGAGCACTTTTTTCCCCCTCAGAGTGCATGACTACCTTCAGTGTAACGGCGGACGCGAGGCGGCCTCTTTCGGGGGCCACCGTAACTATGTTGCTCACGATGTTCAAATCAGCCATTGGCTGTGAACTTGCGTATATGGCGTGGTCATTTTGGTTTAAAGGAGTAGGAAGACCAAATTTCAAACTAGAGGTGTGGCGTTCGTTCGATTGCTTTGCAAGCATGAGATTTTTCGGCAAAGTATCAATCACGTCTGTTACGTAGAAGCTATTCTATTTCAATCGCAAAGAGCGTCTAAGGCTCATCGATGCGTTCCCGGCCATGAGACATTAGACAGATTTATTTGCGCGTCCGCAGTACCCGTACGGGCGTAACTTGCCAGCTATTCGCAATGGGAGGTTGCATCTATACGGCTGCTGTGGATGCTCAACTAAATCTGTCTATTGACGTAATTTGACGCGTTCAGCAGGCCACATGCCTCAAAAGCCGAGTGACGAGGAGTGAGCAGCGATGACGTCGACAATTTTAGTGTTGTCATCGTGGTGCCTACATGTGCTACCCTCTGGCGGCGACGCCTGGCCGCATAGCAATGGTTTCACTTACTTTGTTTCGCTTGATTCATTCAACGCGTTCATGCGAATTTTGCGTTTTCTTTGTGCCACTTCGGGTAGTTCGTCGTAGAGTGGTGAGCACAAATGTGATTATTTGGAGCTACGGTCATCGCGAACAAGTAACCAGCACGCAGAGTTCGTATGTCTTACCAGCCAGCGTGGTCCAAGCGTGCGTCTCTAGCTGTCTCGTCACTGCTTGGTCCAGCGTCGATTTCAGAATAACTGCTCAGAAGAGGATCGAATGGAAACATTTCGCCACGCCGTGATTCGCCGCAATTCTATATTCTTCAGTGCTGCCATCCTTGCTTGTGAACGCTGATGACGGCGGCGACGAAACTGGGGGTGGCGAAGACGTGCGCGCCGAGCACACCAAATGTGAAGTCAAAATCGCGTCACCATTCAGTGTGGTCACGTGATCAGATGGGGTGGCCCTACTGGAAGTGACCACTTGGTGGTGGGCAGTGCTGAAAATTGGCGTGCTTTGCAGCCATCTTGAATTGGGTTCGATACTGGTAATACTAATCGATATTACTATATTAAGTCGTCCCTTTGTTGTATTATTAGTACCAAATATAAGGGATTCATAACTACGTCTTGAAGCAAAAAAATGCGACATACGTAATGTTGGTGTCTCTTCTCCTTTAAAATATCATTTGCAGAGTAAATAGGAAGCAAGTTTTAGCTGATTTCGAGAACTAGTTTTAAATTCCAGGCAGCGTGTTGCGCTTTAAAGTTTGGGTCGCGTGATCTCAGGAGCCTAGACTGCTGAGTGGCAGCATTTTCTGACAATTCTAAAACGTGTTGCAGGGCTTCTTTAAACTCTTCTAAACATCTTTCAGGCCTCATCCCTCTCAAGGTGCCCTTGGTGTCCATGGACGGTGTCGCTGTCTGTGATCGGTGAAGTGAAATACTACCTCATGATTCACGAGAATAACTAGCGCCGATATGGAGCGCTTTGGTAGAGTCAGCGCAGTGGAGGCTGGCTCCTTAATTTCCACTCCCACTTCGTTTCAAAAAAATTTATTGTTACGTTAGTAGTCTGGATGTAGATGCGCCGCAAGGCGTCGACGTAGGTAAATCCACGTCAGCGTCAAATGGTGCCATAGTAATAGCCCTAGCCATAGTCATATACCGACAAACATCGTACAAGCACTCATTTATTAGTCCACAATAAAAATTCAACTTCGTCTGTTCAAAACGTTTTACTTCCATATTACCTGAATTCCAGTGACTGAGAGATCCGCCAGGTTTTCTAAAAAAACACGGCATATCCACGGAGTGAATAATGATGAGTGAGGCGAAGCGTCCGTCCGTCTATCTGTCCATGTGTTCATCCGTCCTTACATGCGCCCATGCATCCGATCGCGTTCGAGAATACAGACGGCGCACGGGTAACACCGACGAGACGCGAGTCAAGGAAGTCTCTACACCTCCGCCGCTCTGCTTCGTCCATGCCCCACCAACGATCCACCACGTACGGCGACTATCCAGGAAACTGAGAGAGGCACTCGTTCTCCACGTACCCAGGCACAGCCCGCGCAGCAGCCAATCGAAGAGTAGCGGTACAGCGCCATCTAGAATATCGTCACTCGACTGCAACTTGTATGTACTTCTACGAGACAGCGCCGTATATTATACCGTTCGGGAGGTACTGCCTTCTTTTCTTTTTCGCCTCTTCTTCTCTCGGTTACGCATGACAAGGTTAGACTAAGAGGAGCTTCGCCCCTGAAATGCCGCCCGTGTCTTCCCACGGGAGAAACTCAAGTAAACGCGTCACAGAGTGGTGAGAGTATCGCGTTAATGTTGCGCGATTGGGCATAATTATGGAATGCTTAATTGTTATTTCTTCTATATCATTCCTAATTGTTGAATAAAGGAGAAGTGTTGCCTTCAACGTTCAGCGAAATCCAAGTAAAGACACCCTTGACTAAATTCCTAACGAGTCATCCAGTGCCTACATATACAGACTAGCCAGTGAACGGTCGCGCAGTGTGAACAGTAGTTTTGTTTTACTAGCAGACGCTGCATGCGTCGTCCTTGCGAGGCGAGAGTTGGGGATATAGTGAACTAGTGGGGGAGCAGGGGAATGTTTTACGGATGTTTCCTGGGCCGGCACGAGACGCGATACGCGATCATACACAGTAATGTAGGGAGCCTACATTAACAGGCGGCCATGTAGGCTCCCTGCAATAAGGGTGTGGATGGTGCCACCACCGACGCCGAAGCGCGACATCGTGCCACTAAGAAATGCTCCGCACTTAAAACTTAGCAAGAGTTGAGGAGAGCACTGAATCAGGCGCTACACGTCACCCGAGTACCCAGATTGCCTGTTCAGAATTACTTGGCACATATTCTCATTTCCTTGCAAATCAGCCAGTGGTCTTGAAATAAAACGGGATGCGTTCTGCGAAGACTAGTTCCTTGTTTTCTCATAATCATGGGACGTTTGCAGATAAGGTAGCAGCTGTAGCAAAGGGAGAGAAATACCTTGAGTTTGCGCTACTGGTATGGCCAAAAGACAAGAAGTGTGAATCTTAGTACTTTATAGACTTCACACAGCAGTGTACATCTATAGAGCAGGGTCCCAATCTGGTTATTGTAAGCAGTATACTGAAACCTCTTGCACAGCCCTTCAAATCGGGCGGCTGACGGACTTACTACGTATGTTCTTTCTTTTGTATTCTGATTTCGCAAACTCTATATTAAAAGGCTAAGTACTGCATTGCTTCTCTATACATTTAGTACAGCTTCAGGGTTCACCCACAGTGAAACATTACTTCTGCATACTTTATAGGTATCCTAAAAAAGCTGCGCGGCAGGACGGACACAAGGAAAAAATTACGAAAACGAGCTCAGACTCACAACTGGTTTATTGGAAACCACGTTTCCTTGCCAGATCCCATACGTGTAGCGTTCCTCTAGTGTTCCCGTACCCACTAGCCCAACTTTCTCCGCTTGTTACGTGTTCTATTCTCGGACTGTGTGTTGAAACATCTTGTCTTCTCGAACCAACTTGTACTATAGCACGGGAAAAACGAAGAGGCACATCACATAGCAAACAAAAGCGCTAACTTCCAACAACCATTTCAGTCCTCCACATGCTTCTGCGTTGCCCTCGTTTGTTCTGCGTAATGCTACAAGCCTGTTTGCAATGAACAACAAACCCATATAGGTACCCCGGTCGTCTCGTTGTCATGGTTCGGGCGATTTCGGAGTTGGTTTTCTCAGTGTCACCCAAGTGCCGCCACATTAATCTGAGCATTTTATCGTGATAGGACTGCATGCTTTGAGCGGTAACAGTCATGGATAGATTACCAGCGTTTTTGTGGACGGATGTAGCCAGCTTGTAAGCAAAATACGTGGCCTTCAATGTATCGGTGCCCCAAGACCCAGCACGCCTTCTCAGGCTACTTGGTAGCATAAATGGTGCATAAACGAGAAGACACGTGTAAATAAGATTTTTATGCTTTATGGGAGTTTTCTATTATATTTCAGTGCTCACAAAATCTGTGTATATAACTGTTTTTTATTACCTTGATGTGCTTAACGTCAGACAAATTCACGTGAACTCCTGCTGCACAAATACTTGGATGGGGGTCCAGGACACCAGCATCCGTAGAAGACGAACCAACCACTAAATAAGTCACCAAAATCAGAGCTCGATGCGTCGGTGTAGAACTTAGGGAAGAAGCTGAGGCTGCAATTCTATGAAGTACATCGGGATATGTGCTCGAGTCCAAGGCCAAGGGGGTTTGTTAAGTGCAATCACCCGGTATACACTTAACCACCTGGATTCCATATTCCCCGGACAGATCCAGGCCGCGCACGGGCTTCTGCAGTAAATGGTTCGTGAAGGCGAACCGCGCGATTATCACGCGATTTTCCGATTATTTAATAAAAAAATTGCGAGGTCCGATACTGCTGCCTCATGCGACCTTTCGCCTACGATGCCTATCTTCATTCCAGATTGTCTGGGTGTCGGCGCTGTTTCCCTACGTTTGCCTGCTCGTCCTGCTCGTGAGAGGCGTCACACTGAGTGGGGCGACCGATGGCCTCATGTTTTACATCAAGCCGGACTGGAGTAAACTGCTAATACCGAGGGTGAGCACATTTCTTAACTATTCTTGAGTCGGTCTGGTAACTTGTAAGAACGCTGTGCTGGGAGGACTGGGAACGAGTTTCCTAGTCACTTCTCAAGCGTCGTAATCGTAAATAATGATGCTCACAACTGAGTTTCTTCTCTCGCGGCGACACCCTTTCCTAGGAAGCACTGGAATTTCAGCGGAGGAAGTGAGTGAAAAGCAGGAGCTTTGTTCGAAAGACATTTTCTTTCTGAAAGTAGCCCTAAGGGCTCCAATACTTGTTTGTTTGTTATAGAAGGTCTAAGGCAATATTCATAAGGGTGTGAACGAGGCAGCGGTGGGGGAGGAGGGAGCAGGTGGGTCTGCACCTAAATAATAAAACAGGGGTGCTTAGTCTCATACATACCATTAATGATCTGTCATTGTTTATAGTACAGTGTTTTGGCCAAATGGCCCTCAATTTCGCCTCCCAAGAACTGTTTACATCTCCTGTTTACACCCGAAAAGTTGTGAACCAAAAGCGGGCCGCTACGAAACGTACGTCGCTGCCTAATTTTCATTTTTGAATCGTGTGCGAAGCTTGTCCGTGATCAGACTCGATCAATTTAAAGAGGGTGGGGGTGAAACTCCACCCTCTCCCTCCCTTAAGAAGAACCCTCCACGTGCACGACCATGGCAATATGCACGATGCGTTATAAGAGCAACATCCTTTACGGAACAGTGTAAAGCTAATGCAAATGAAGTGAAACTTCTGGCATCTATATAGCCAAAATATTAATGATCATAGGTCACCACGACTAGTAAAAATGGTAGTAAAACACAGTAACAACACGTAAACGCGCGGTGACAAAATGAGATCTTCTTGATATCAGACCAAACTATATTCACGCTTGGGTAGAATGATGTCGCGTATACCGAGAGCACCCCATTACGCCAGTCCCATGTTGTCTATTCACTGCACTGAAAATTTTTCTTCCAGGTGTGGATTGCTGCCGGTACCCAGGTGTTCTACAGCTACGGAGTAGGCTTTGGCTCTCTGATGACACTTGGAAGTTACAATAGCTTCCATCAAAATTTCTTCAGGTTAGCATCCTCCGAAGGTCCTTGTTTAATATTGAGTTCATGTTCTCCTTGCAACGTCTGAGCCACTGTTTTTGTTTCCTTCACGCCCATCCTATCTTCTCCCGTGGATCTGCGGAATACATTACATATTGTATATGCGTGCTATTCTAATTCACGCGCCTCGAAATGATCGTTTTCCATAAAAGATCGATACTCATTGAGTGGAATGAACCATGGCAACGCCAGATACTTATGAGTGCAAGTGCAAAATTACGCCCTT
Source organism: Rhipicephalus microplus (assembly GCF_043290135.1). NCBI lineage: Eukaryota > Metazoa > Arthropoda > Arachnida > Ixodida > Ixodidae > Rhipicephalus > Rhipicephalus microplus. Next base: position 42,193,591 of record NC_134704.1, on the reverse strand, counting down.
CAGCCGTATGATATGCAACGCATACAAAAAAAGGCCGTCTTAAAGGCAAATTAACAAAACTTAGATACGGCTGACGTCTCCTCTTACGTCCCGAGAGAGCAAACAACCCAAGCTTCACTTGTGGATGATATCGCTTAACGTGTACTATACAGGTATATAAGTAGGGTGCTGCTTCTAAGCTCCAAACTAGCGTTCATCACACAATACGTTTGGCCATTGGATTTAAATACTTGACGTACGTGCATTCAAAAAGATATAATTACGTCAGAGTCTATGCACCTGCCACGCCTTAACTGTGAAGATTAGACACAACAAAAAAACCTCGCGGTTCTTTATAGTATCCACAAATATAAGGACTTATCAGTAAACTGACATATCAGATAAGGAACTGACACCAGGTGCCTACATTAAGAAACTATGGCAGAGTTATTCAATAAAACGCATCAAATACCACTTTTATGATCTGCTCCTTCATAAAATATTTCTCGCTATATATTGAGAACGTCTGTACACAAACTACTAGGCTACTTTATCGATTCCAGAATGCTAGCTCTCTTGGTGGTTTAGTAAAGAAAAAATACTGCTTAAAAATGGCTCCTTCGCAGTCGATACGTTAGAGGTTTGTTGTAATCATAAATGACGTATTGTGCCTTACTGACGGCATCTCTGAAATCCAGTGATCCTACTTAACGCACATTATACTGGGGTCATGCCTCTGATAATGCACTCCTACTTGACATACGCCTTAAAGCACACTACTTGTGTGGTCACTACCGCAGAGATTCAGCGATTGTTTGCATCGTGAACCCCATGACGAGCCTCCTGTCCGGAACAGTTATATTCTCCGTGCTTGGTCACATGGCCTTTATTGCCAGCAAAACAGTGGGAGACGTCGCAAAATCTGGTGAGAGTCGTGCATTTTATTAACAGTTTCTGACTGGCTTGAACGCTGGAGTAGTGCCCAGTGACCCTGCCTGCCACCTAGATAGCCACTGAATGGCAGGTCAGTGTGTATATATATATATATACGAGGAACTATTGGTCAGCTGCCAGCTCGTAATAAGTTCACGTGTTACGTGACGCCACACAGGCTCATAAAGAGTGTGCCACACTCGCTACTGATGGCGCTGACGGACACTCCCACTCCCACGTTTAAATTCCCATATATGCCCAATAGAGTGGCTGAGAGGATAGCCGCTTGGTATATATATATATATATATATATATATATATATATATATATATATATATATATATATATATATATATATATATATATATATATATATATATATATATATATATATATATATATATATATATATATATATATATATATATATATATATATTCTTTCCCTATATATATATATATATATATATATATATATATATATATATATATATATATATATATATATATAGGGAAAGAAGGGTATACCTAAGGGCTCGTTTTTCCGTGTTTTGACACAATATTGATGAGATCTAACAGACAATAATGCCAAGAAGTATATATGGGCAGTTATTAGAAATAATGTAATGTAAATAATAATAAAGAAAAGTGGGTGAAAAAAATAACTTGCCGTGAACAGGAATCAAACTTACGACCTTCGAATAACGCGTTTGATGCTCTAACCACTGAGCTATCACGGCGGCCATCCCCCCAGCCACTTTATTGCGTTTATATGTGATTTTCAACGTGGGAGTGTCAGTCAGCGCCATCTGTAACCATAGCGGCGAGTGTGGAACACCCTTTTATGAGCCTCTGTGGCGTCACGTAGCACGTGAACTTATTACGAGCTTATTATTATTTCATCTTATTTACACAACATTGGTTCTAATAACTTCCATTATACATTTCTTGGCATCATTGTTTGTTAGATCTCATATATATATATATATATATATATATATATATATATATATATATATATATATATATATATATATATATATATATATATATATATATATATATATATATATATATATGTGTGTGTGTGTGTGTGTGTGTGTGTGTGTGTGTGTGTGTGTGTGTGTGTGTGTGTGTACATTGAACTTTGTTAGATATTTCAACGTGATTTGTCGCTTCTCGATCAGCACGCCGCCAAACTAAATTCTACATGCTCAAATTGAAACACGGTTCACTAATATTCTAATAAATGAAATCAGCGCGCACGTGATATACGAGGGCGTTTGGCCATTAAAATTTTGTCCTTCACACACATATTTGTTTTTTTCCAGCTCATATAACCAATCGTGCTATATATGTTCCATAGTTATTTCGGACATTGTTTTACTTCTCAATGTAATTTTTTTTCAGTAAATTAAGTAACACAAGCTGTTCCGAAAATGTTACCAAGTAACGAAGGTATCGCCGTATAGTGAACCACCACAAATTCTTTATTCGCAACCTTCTCGCTGGCAATCCTCAGGACCTGGCCTGGCCTTCCTGGTGTATCCCGAAGTCGTCGCTCGAATGCCAGCCTCGACGATCTGGTCGATACTCTTCTTCGTCATGCTGCTCTTTCTCGGCATAAACAGCCAGGTACTGAGACCATTGGATTTCTGTTAGATCCAAACGTCTTCCTTCGTGAGAAAACTGTGCGGGGAATCGGCTTCACGCGAAGTACAGGCTATTCTGATAAGCTTCGCAAGGTATGAAGAAAAAAAAATGCGCACTGTGCTTCACCAGTCAGTCCAGTATTGGTATAAGCCGATCGCAGCACGTCGTAAAACATTTTTGAAGTGTTAGATGACTCACGAAACACGAAATTCGACTTTCGGCGTCGGCAGCATCAACACAAGTGATGCGAAAAATCATCATCCTGAGATGACATCACAAAACTACGTAATCATCGCCGCTTGGTCAAAGGCGGGCCGATCACGGAGTCTACAGGGTCAAACTATGTGAAGTGCAGAAAGCTTTCACAGGGGGCGCGGAGGAGGGTTGACACATTTACTGTGAAGAAAAAAAAAAGAACGCAGCTTTTGCTTCGGGTTGTCTTTAGCAAATTCTTAGGGACGCCTGTGTTTCCAGTGCCCCAAGCTGGATAAAAAAGAGTTGTTTAAATACTATTGTAATGAGTATCTCTTGCGATCCATCTTCAATTCGAAAGTTGTGCTACTTTTTAGGAAACGTCCGAATATTTTATGCATGCAAACTTCGCTCAGACAGACAGACAGACAGACAGATAGACAGACAGACAGACAGACAGACAGACAGACAGACAGACAGACAGACAGACAGACAGACAGACAGACAGACAGACAGACAGACAGATGATAATGACATCGTGGGGGACTAGCCTGGAAGGATTCGCTGGGGCCCTCGGCTCGCCACTGGATTCCGACATGAGAGCAGCCCTCCCATGTCGGAATCAGGAGGCCATGCCTTTCCGCTCTTTCACGGGCTCTCTGGACATTCGTTGACTAGATTTTTAGTGCAGTGCTTGCTAGTGTGTGACGTGTCCCGTAACGCAGAACAAAGCCAGAGCATGTGCGTTATAGTGCTAAATGCGTCTCCACAATCTGGGCACTGTGGGTCGATATTGCTGTTGATCCGACGAAGCAAGCCTCTCGGGGGATAAGACTTCGTCTGAAGCATCCTCAGGGTGATTGCTTGAGCTCAGCATAGTTTTAAGTGTGTACGCAGCAAGCGCCTGCGTTCGTCTTTAGAGTCACAGACATCTCGTGAAAGGTTAATAAGGGATCTCTGTGACTGACCTCCTCCGAATTCATTGACGTCTTGTCACCGTTGCGGTGCGTGAGTTCTCGAGCACGGCGATGAGCAACCTCAATGGCATTCGATGACCCGGTAGCCCTTCATCGCCCATGAGCAGAAAATTACGTGATTAATTCACGGATCTAGAATTAGTGGTTGTCTTGCTTTCCGGAAATGCTACCGACTATCTAGTAGCCATTTCTAAGGCACAGGTCCTAATGGCTGCTCAGGAGTCAGTGTAAATATACGGCGGTTTAGGATCCCGCATCGCCAGTACTGCACCGCCACCTGCTCTGCCACGTCAACCATTGTGGCGGCTACCGAGGTCGCATATAAGAGCTCGCCCTGTTCGCTGACGGCTGTGACGGTGACTTTACCGGAGCACCCGTACTGAGCTGGCAGGAGCCCTTGCTGGGAGCTGCTCAGCCGCCCACGTTGTGCCGTGAGCACACATTTTTGGGGAAGAGAACAACAGCGTACGTCTCTGTTGACTTCTCATCCAGCTGAACAGCCTCATTTTGACTGTAGTATGGACGCGCCGCCTCCAAGACGTGCCTACCTGATTTGGAGCCTGAGAACTTTTGACACTTTTCCACATCCACGTATCGAGCTTGTCTCTTTCGGTTATAGTCCACTGCAAGGCTCATGAGAAATGCGGGGTGTGCCCTAAGTATACGCTGTCTTCGCCTAGCCCCTCTTTTCTCTCGGAGACTCTTACGATTAATATGAGAATCGTCTCACTTTTAGAGGTTTAGCCATTACAGCTTCTGTAATCGAGCAAACAGTCCGATAATTCCGATCAAATTTAGCACGGGGATCTTCTGACTATCACTCGTGTAAAAGTCTATGGTGATCTAGTCGAGTGACACAGGCGTCTGAACTCCCTGCCTTGCCGGTCTGTATAACATGAGCTCCGACTTGGATATGGAAAGTCGGAGATCCGTTCCTCCCAGTTAGGACTCAGTCACGTCCAAGGCCTCCTGAAGCGCCTGTTCCACTGCCGCCTCCGGGCCTCCCGGGTTTCAGATCGCAATATTGTCCGCCTACAGCGCGTGTCATACATTCGAAACACCGGTCAGTGGCTTCCCTGTTTAAATACTTCCAGCCTTTCTTTAGCGTGTGTTCCAAGTCGTATACGCGTGCTCTTTGTCCCTCGCATGACTTCGAAATACTTAATTACCGCCGAAAAGCTTCCACGTTATGCCGCTCTCTACTGATCGCACACGTATATGTTCTGTCGTCTGATTTTGCAGTTTTGTCCGTTGGAAGCGATAGCGGCTGGTCTGATTGACCAATGGCCACGGCTGGTCACCAAACGGAGGGTCATAAACTTCTGTTTGGTTTTGGTTCACTTCCTTCTTGGTCTTCCCATGACAACCGAGGTAAGTATTCATTGTCGACTTTTCGCTCCGGATAGCTATTTGCCGCATAGCGTCCTCATACGGAAACGCGGCTTACTTTTGTCATTTCTGTGCACTATTGGCGGGGTGCATGAGACTGCAGGCACTGCGATAATGGTAAATTAAAGGAGCCGTGCGACAATTTTTCAAGCAATCACCAAATGACTTCATTAAAACAGCTTATTATTTCACTAAATAACTGGCGCAAATATTTTGAGAGCCCGTAAAGAATAAAGGTTACAAGAATTTGCCACACGTTTCAAGCGCTTGCCCTCTTCTTTCGTGCCAGTGAGCACGCTGAAAGCTACTCAGGAAGGGTATGACAACGGGGTTGTGTATGGATAGACATATCTTTATGTCAGCAGATTAAACCTGCAGCAGAAACCTGTAGATTAGCGGCTGGGCCTATGCTACACGGGTGGTCGCGGTAAGGTTTAGCCTTTCCGCCATTTCCCGGGCCTGCCAGATAGCCTAAACATGGTCTTCAAGTTCTGAGCTAGCCAGAGCGTCGCGCCAACACGTTTCAAGGAGGTCCGGGCGGTGTGTGGGCATTTTAAAGACGGTAGTTTTTCTTGGGGTCCTTCGACGCAAAAATTTTGGTATGTATGTATGTATGTATGTATGTATGTATGTATGTATGTATGTATGTATGTATGTATGTATGTATGTATGTATGTATGTATGTATGTATGTATGTATGTATGTATGCATGTGTGTGTGTGTATGTATGTATGTATGTATGTATGTATGTATGTATGTATGTATGTATGTATGTATGTATGTATGTATGTATGTATGTATGTATGTATGTATGTATGTATGTATGTATGTATGTATGTGCATTTGTCTGTTTGTCCGCCCTTAACGGTACCCCAAACGGCACCAAAGTGGTTTAACGATACTCTAAACGGCCGACCCCATCCGCAGCACCCACCAATATTGCCCAAGGTTTAGCGTTCATACTTGTGCGATTGTCAATGAAAATTCAATTATTGCGCTTGTCTGAGGCATCATAACAACTCGTCAATATTCGGTATTTGTGTCTCTTACTAGAAATGGCATAGATAATTCTAAGGGCCATAGCGTTTATCACGTTGCACGAACCATGCAACGCTTGCACGAAAAGGCAAGCGTTTTCAACACTGTGCTAAGACTACACGGTGGTGGCACCTATTCGTCGTCTTGCATTCTACCCCTTATCACCTCCGAGACTTGCGCGCGCGCTTCGTTTTCCAAGATAACTGCCAGACAGCGCTCATGTCTCACGTGTGACGTGACTTGATGCGCTCGTTCGCCTCCGTTATAGTGCCTAGAATTATACTTCTAGGCATCATACCTCCGCTGCACGCTCGAGGCTCTCTAACGCAGCGCCTCCAGAATACCATTCACCAATTTTCTTGCACAGAACATCAAATAAATGTTTTGTTCACTCTCTCCAGACGCAAGACTATCGTCTTTCGACGACATTTGCAGTGTAATATGCAGATACGGGGCCCATTTTTATAGCATATCTTCTTTGTATGCGTGCTAGTGTTTACATAGGATACAGTCAGCATCGGGAAGTTGCCTGGGGTGCAGCGGCTGAAGCACACTGGCTTTTGAAATGTTCTCGTTTGTAGACGTCTCCAGTCTACTTCTTATGACCTATCTAGCTTAATGTGGGGTTGGGAATGTATATCTGCAATTGTTTCTTGTAATGGGTCAATATTTCGTGGAAGATGAGAAGCTGATCATTGTTATCCTGAGTTAGGTCGGTCCTCTTGGGGTGACCTTGATCACTTTATATCTCTCCTTTTTTTTTCTTTGAACTTGTGACTTACTTTTTTTTTGTGATCACTATAGTGAGACCGTGGACAAGGGGCGGTATCTCATGGCAGCCGTGGTAACTATACCCCGCGACAACTTTCTGTAGCAGCACAGCCAAGGCTACGGAGCCGAAGCACGCTTGTCTTACTGCGCCACAGCATGTAGTCCCTCAACGAAAACGTTTGTATACTGTTCTGGGTAACTAAGATTTTACCATTCGTCACTTACATTTTTCGCGGATTTATTTTTTTAATTAGTTAATAAAAACGTTGCGCAGTAGAAAAAATTTCGTTTCACGCTCTCTCAGGTTTTTTGGGGGTTTTTTGGCTTCCATCGCCTTTTTACCTCACCGCATTCCTCACTGTCAAAGATGGCGTCCGCCGGTTACAGCTCGTCAACGTCGCTTACGGAGGAAACACCGCCGCGTGCCGCGAGTCCACCAGCTGCGCAGCCGTACCAGGCGTTGTCAAATCAAAAGCTGTCCGTACAGGCCAAGAAGGTGGCGTACAACGTTTACGCGCAAGTAAGGAAAAGCGACCCGCAGCTGTCTGTGAGAGCCGCATGTCGGAAAGTCAGCGAGCTCACTGGTGTTAGCGAGCGCAGTGTCTTCCGGATTAAGCTCGACGTTAACAGTGGAACCCTGAAGTCACCGAAGCGCAAGCGCCTGCGCCTCCCCGCCATGGATGACCGTGCGAAAACCGGGAAGACAAGACTGGAGCTTCATGACAGCTTCTCCCTCGCAGCTCTACGAAGAAAAGTGCATCAATACTTTCTGAGGAATGAACTCCCAGCAGCTGCAAAACTGGCTCAAGATGTAACCAGTGACAGTGACATGAACATGCCTAAAATGAGCGTGCGAACGATGCAAAGGCTGTTTAACGATATCGGCTTCTCCTTTCGCAAACAGAAGAGAAACTGTGAGCTTTTGGAAAGAGACGACATCATCACGTGGCGACGGCGGTACCTGCGTACCATCCGACAACTTCGTGCTCAAAACACGGTACGTGCATGATGAGTTGTGTAACCATTACATGAATAATTGAATGTATCATTCACCCAGCAACCTGGGTCCACGCGTCAGTAAATCACGTCACAATATTATTAAAAATTGCTCTTGAGTTCCCAAAGATGCGACTCGCGTTTCCTGCAGCGAAACGCGTGCAGCAAAACGCGACTCGCGTTTCCTGCAGCGAAACCGAAACACCCGTCGAAGCGGTCGGACTACTTGGCGCAGTAGCACATGTGCATAGGCTCCGCCCAAGTAGCCTTGGCCGTGCTGCCACAGAAAGTTGTCGCCGGGTATACGCAGCTCGCGATGCTCACGTCAGCCAATGGTCATGCACTTTGGGTTTATACCGCGGTCATTTGGTTATATGACATCACTTGTAGAGAGAGGAGGGAGCGATCGCTAGCTAGCTTTGAGAATTTCTTGTAAATTTTAGGCTACATACGGCGCTGTAATATTCGGCTTGCGTGATCTCTGGAGCCTCGACTGCCTATCAGCATCCTTTTTTTTTTTACCGTGCTGAAAAAGTGTTGTGGACCCCTTTAAGCATTCTTGTTACTAAACGTTCTCTCATAACACTTCTGGCTGAAATATTTTGCTACAGAGGATCGCTTTCGTTGAGGCAGCACCACATCTAACGAGATGTTGGGCGTGGGGAGTCTGGCAAGAGTTTCAAAATACGTTTTTCACTTTATCAAGAATGTTTGCCGCCCCCAGATAAGAATTGTCTTTAATTTGAGTTGGTCGTTCAATTCACTTTATGCAAATTTATACCATATGACCGACTAAATAATGATGAAATAATTATTCACATTGTAGTTGCAATTATTTTGGTAAACACACTGCAGCTTTTTCTATCACATCTACTCATGATCAAGCTTTGTTCGCAATAACTTTGGCATCATATTTTGTAAATTTCATCAAATTATAGACAGCCGATAGTAAAGGGCATCGCAAAGGGATAAAAAAATCGGCCCCTATCTGCATGTTACACTGCAAATGTCGTCGGAAGACTAGCGTCTGGAGAGAGTGAACAAAACGTTTATTTGATGTTCTGCGAAAGAAAATCGCTCAATGGTATTCTGGAGGTGCTCCATTAGAGTGTCTCGATCGTGCAGCAGAGGCGAACGAGCGCATCAAGTCACGTCACACGTGAGACATGAGCGCTATCTGGCAGTTATCTTGAAAAACGAAGCGCACGCACCTTGCACGCCAGTCTCGGAGGTGATAACGTGTAGAACGCAAGGCGACGGGTAGGTGCCACCACCGTGTCGTCTTAGCAAAGCGTTGCAAACGCTTGCCTTTTCGTGCGAGCGTTGCCTGATCAGCGCAATGTGATAAACGCTACGGTCCTTATAATTACTTATGTATGCCTTTACTAGTAAGAGACGCACTTACAGAATATTGACGTGTTGTTATGGTGCCTCAGATATGTGCAATAATTGCTTTTTAATTGACAATCACACAAGTATGAACGCTTAGCATTATTGGTAGACGCTGTGGATGGGGTCGGCCATTTGGAGTAGCGTTTGGCCACTTTGGTGCCGTTTAGGGTACCGTTAAAGGTGGACAAACGGACATTGCGGACAAACGGACATTGGCAAATTTTTGCGCCAAAGATTCTCCTGCCCCCCCCCCCCCCGAAAAAAATATCGTCTTTAAAAATGAGGATATACAACACAGGGATCGTCTTACATGAATAAAACCATAAATCCATGTTGTTCTCAGCTGAGTGCATAAACAGCCAACAATTATGTGTAATTGCGTAGTTAGGTACGAGTAATACGTAAGTAATTATCGTTTTCATAATAAGCTATACAGTAATCAGGGCTCTGTATGCATCTATAGGAATAACAAAATTAAATGCTCTCAGTAGCACAGTATTTCGTGCTTAATTTCTTTGCTTCTGCAATTTTTGTAGCTGCTTCGATGGTCGTTTGAACCGACCACTAGGCACCTCCCTAACTGGCCTCTAAAACTTCCACTAGAACATTGAAAAAAAAAAAGAAATACTTTCTTTGCCACAAAGTTGTGGATTCGCAATGCGTTTAAATTACTTTCTTTCTGTTAAAATTTCAGGGTGGAATGTACATTTTCCAGTTAATGGACTACTACGCTATCAGCGGCATCACGCTGCTGTTCATTGTGTTTTTTCAAGCAGTAGCGCTAGCTTGGGTCTACGGTAAGCACCTATTTACGGTCAAGCACCGTATTTTTACCTTACAAGTGCCGTACGTGATTGCTAGATAGCGTTTGTCCGGCCCAGGCCCAAGCATCAAAGATATAAAGGCTATTATACTACACATCTAAGTGAGTACGAAAGCGTTTCCAGGCTCACAAGCCTCGTGTGCTATTGTAGAAGAATTGACAAGAGTCCATGGAAATAGTTCATACAAGCCCTTGGAAATAACTGCAGTTTGTATTTTTTAGTTTGGATTCCATTTAGATTAGAATTACAATAACAAAATACAATTATTTAGACTTTTATATAAAATCCCATATTTTATTCCTGAAACGTGAAGACATAAATGTCTCTTATAAAGAGGCAGTACAAACGAAAACAGTTAACTATAAATAGGAACTCATTTAGAACCGTGTTAGCGATGCGTAAGTTATTATATTTATGTGTTATGTAAAACGACTCACAACAGCAGTACTCTGGTTGAGACTTGAGTCTTGCTGCGCAGGAACAAGAAACTTATGTGACAACATCAAGGAAATGATTGGTCGCCGACCAATCCTGCTGCTCCGTTTGGGCTGGAAGGTGTTCATACCGGCCATGTGTGTGGTACGTGACGAGTGATTGATTAAACTTGCACGAATCGGCTCGATAACCAGTAAAACTGTGCGAACTTTTTAGGAAGGCTTTGACGTGAGAGAAGCTAGAAAACCTTTGGCATAAAGCCTGGAGAGTAACTGAACCACAAGCCAGGTGCCCTACATAAGATGATTAGAATTATTGTTGGAACACGAATAAAAAGAAATCAACAGCAAGAAGGCAGTGGTGTAAAACATTATAGGAGCTATACTTTAGAAAAATACGTGATTTGTATAGAAATACCGTGCCAGACAGGTACCTGTCTTTTTGACGACCTGTATGGCGAGGGGGCGCATTTTACTGCTGCTAAACTTATACTGCAACAAGTAATTAGGAAAAGCTTGATCACTGAATTTTTTTTATCAACTTGAGGGCAGCTGTTTTTGCTGAAATATCGTAGGCCGTCCAAATATATGAGATACCAGTTTTCTTTGATATCCTAAAAATCTCATGCTATTTCAGGTGCTCTTCACGAAACTTTGAAGCCATATATACGATATTGAATGTAAGTGAGCCGAGTGAGCATAACAGAGGTCGCATTGTCGTGATTTATTTACACGTGGTTATTTATAAGTTGCCTCAATGCTGCACGGACAAGATTCGCCGAGTCGTCATCTTCGTCTCCTTGTTGAGAAGTTGTTGCACTTTAATTGCGGTGCTCTTTCATCACATCATCGACAGACCAGATAGCGCTAGTCACTGAAGCCGAAGTGAGACCAACCAGACTTCGCACTTCTACACGTGCTAAACAGACCAAATGTTTTTTTTAAGCTGGACACAGATAAGAAAGATTGACGATCGCATACGGAGCCTACCACCCCATTTAGTGATTAGTGGCATGAAACTTTGTTATTGTTACTGGAGAACTGTATACGAGCAATATGTCTTCTGTTTAGTTCATGTCGGTCAACCTATATACTTTTGTAATCAGGCACAAGAAACGGGCCTTGCGAAGACTCATCATCACTCTAACATCGCTGCCTTCTCACCCTCCTGCAGGCCATATTCCTGTCCTCTGTGATCAGGTACCAACCACTGGTGTACGCTAAGACATACGCGTATCCGTGGTGGGCGGAGATGTTGGGATGGTTCACTTCCCTCTCATCCATCATCATGATTCCTACATATATGGTGTACTTCCTCGTACGAACACCCGGCTCCCTACGACAGGTAAGTCAGCGTCAATAAACGTTGATATCATGATTGTTAGACTCGAGTTGAGCCCAAAAGGGTTTCCTGCTGAATTATTTTACACGCTGAAAAGACAGACACAGCAAATTTTAGTTGCAATGTATGTACGCCTTCCGCAATTTGTCTGCTCTTCATGCTGACCTAAGTTTTGCTGTGGCATGCCAATGCTTAGAGAAGTTCCTATAAAGTGGCTTACAAAACATTCTGATGCGTTTTCTTTTTTGTCTTTTTTTGTGTTGTTACTTTTTTAAGTTTATTCTTCTTAATTAACCTCTCGACCGCTTGAATACGGGTGGTGCCATAAAAAACCGAGAAAATGCTATTCTTATCTCAGTATTTTTATAGAGAAAATACGGGCTCTCATTCTCTCTCTATTTTTTTCCTTTCTTATCACGCATCTATTTTCACCGCAGAGGATTCGAGCTGGCTTGTCTCCACAGCTGCTGGAAGTTTATCATTCGTAGAAAGAAACGTACTCCCTTAGCGACGCAGCCGTCCACACATGATGTATCTGACCGTGTGTATCGGCCGACGTCAACACCTTCCCGCACGGTTCGGTGCCTCACCATCTTCCGTGCCTCATCCATGATAAATCACGTCTGCGAACTGTGTCAGCCATTTTTTCGTATGCAACATGTATAGTGTATGCATGCTCGTGTTTGTATGTGGTCGTAGCGTGCAGGACCGCGAAGACCACCAGTGTATACGGGTTTCAGTTATGTGTCGAAAACTAAATTATAATACTTTCATACTTGCGAATGGGCTAACGCTTTTCTGTGCCAGCCAACACTGTGGTCCTTGTTCTTTTTTTTGTTACGTTACAGTATTAAGATTAATGGCGAAAGAGTGGAATGGTTCCGTCAGCGAAGAGCGCGCCTTAATATCAGTTCCCCTTTGTCGTCTACATACATTGCGGACGCATGACCCACGGCTTAAGGAGCTTCGCCCCTGAAAACTATGAGCCATCTCCTCGAAGGGAACCCTGATGGGATGCGAAGCAGCAGCGGTGCGCACGGCGTTGACCCGGTTGAAACGGGCGTCGACACGGTGCTAGAAGAATGGTTTGAAGTGAAACTCGGTGTAGCGTTTACTCTACGTTTGTTTGAAACGCAAAGACACAGGGGGCGGGAAGCGTTAAAGATGCTTGCGCTCGGCTTCCTTGGCTCGTGTCTCGTCGGTGTTACCCACGCGCCGTCTGTATTCTCGAACGCGATCGGTGTTCTTGACTTGCACCTCGTCGGTGTCACTGGTCTTCCACTGCCGTCGCTTGCTTTCGGCTTCCCTGGCTCGCGCCTCATCGGTGTTGACGTCGCCATTCGCGAACGTTATCGGCTTCGCTAACCCTCACAACGCAGGCGACAGCCGGGTAAAGTACAGGCACACTAGCGGGAAGCACGCTGCGACGGCGTCCCGCCCGTCGGCGCGATCACGCGGTAAGCAGCGGTGCGCTGTCCACGTTGTCGGCGCCGCGAAATTCTCGAGGCGCGTGCAGCGCGCGCAACCGCCGGCTCGCGGCTTCTCGCTGACAGTTGGAGAGGTGGCGTGGGTGAGATAATGCCCACGTGAGGAGTGAGTTCGAGAGTGGCGAATGATGGAGAGGGTGGAACGAGAGAGATGACAGGCGGCGAGCGGCGACAGGCCTGGAGAGAGACTCGGTTACGTTAACGCAGGCGCACTGCGAGGGAAGGCGTGGCCTACTTGGCACTGCCCCAACACCTGCGACCAAGGGAGCGCGGTGTGGCCGAAGAGACAGCGTTACACAGGCTAGTGAAAGAGCTGCTTCGCGCACTCCAAGCCGCGCATGAGCACCTTTTGTGGTAATGGGGCGTCATGGAAATGACCGGGAGAATATTCTGCCACAAGTTATCACCCTATACGTTGATAGTTAGGCTAATGATGATGACCACGATATTGGTTGTCCCCTTTTCTGGATTATTATTTCGACAAATCGAATAAACACAACGACTTGCTTTTCCTTGTCTTTCTCTCGGGGTGTTATTCAAGACACTGTCAAATTCCACCATGTTGTCCATTACGCCATTGATCAATGCTGATTGGCCAGTGGATTGCTGCGGCCTCTCTGACTGACCAAAAATGCCATCATTATGAAATGCGACAATACGATGGAATTGAACAGTATCCAGAATAGCACCCTCGCTTCATTATCGGTTTGTTTGTAGAGAAATCCCCAACAAGGAGGAAACCTCTAAGATTATATTATTTTTCTACCTCATTACTCGCTTTTTTCATAGCATATGTGATTTTGCACATAGTCTTATATTTCATTGTATTTTTTGTCCTACCATGCGTTGTATAGGTGGTCCCGTGTGTCAACTTCTCCCAAAAATGTGTCGACTTCTTGCAAGTTGTATAAGTTAAGGGTAACGTTGGAGAGACTAACATGAGGATTCATTGAATTCCCTCCCACGCAACATTTTATAGTTCGAAGCCCACAGCTTTGACGTCTTCGTAGCGCTGTGGTCTTTGTATGTCGTATACGGTGGATCGCTTTGGTTAATACATTTTTGAGCTTTTCGCGTCTCCAAGGGTTATTAAAGAAATAACATGCATTGATGTGCACATAACAGCCCACAATATAATAAATAAATAAATGAATGGTCCTCGAGCAACATCTTCTTGTCACTCCTGTAATATGGACGTGATGTGTCACAGGCTCTGCTGCAACTCCAGTGCCTAAGGGGTGGAAAGTAACGCTTCCTGCATACGCGAAAGATCGGTTATTTAGTTGTTCAAGCTACCTCCTTCCACAACCTTTCATTACTACTATTGAACTAACTTTGTATAGGAGTCAACGAGTGGCATTCATTCCTGAAAACTGCTTAGAAGGCTTCAAACAGCACTGGCGCGATGAGACATTGTTGAATCTATAGAGTGCACGTACAGACAGAAACATTAGCCTTCGTTACAATGTTTATACGTTGATTCTCAAAGCATAGAAGTTCGAGTTAAAATCCCAGACAGTCACGGACACGACACGGTTGTACAAACTCTAGAGACGGAGACTCGCTGAAACCGAGCATTCGCACATCTCGTAGATGTACGGGCACGTCATCGTTGGCGTAGGCCTTGCGTGGCTTCGGAGTCTTCTCGCATCCACAGTTGCCTATCGCGTTCCTTAGTATTCTACAGTTGCACGTACTCGGGGTCTGCGGCTCGCCGCCATCGCAGCAGTTGGGCCACCTATTGCCTGCGTGGACCTGTGGTGGGTATAGTGAGGTTCACCAAATTTTGAGGTACACACCCGTTTATGACGACGAGAGTTTTCGCGTAGGCCACTCGGAAGGTACCCGTAGGCCACACAAATTACGACTAGCCTTAACAGCTTCGGCGTTAAAGGACAAAGAGGAGGACGGAGGGAGGCATTGTAGATTGAAACGAGGGTGCGGCAAAGGGAGGATCGGCGCCGTGCAGTAACGGATACACTTGGGAAACAAGCAGCGAGAGAAGCACTAGTGCACACACACACACGCACAAAATATTAGACTGGCAAAAAAATATATGTTCACGTTCGCCAGCACCCAATCGAATGATCGGGTATACTTACCAAACGTTCGCTGCCATGTTTACTGGCACTTCCTCTCAGACCGGTATATGCCCCGCTTTGCGGCGTACGCACTGCTTATCAGAAGGAACGCTAGTGCGTGTACAAGCACGCACTACGGCCGCGCAAGCAGCGCAAGACAATACGCTGCGAAAACTCCTACACAGAACGAAAAAATAGGCGAGGCGTGGCGCTGCTTCGTGATTGTTGAAGCCGAGCACGCCAATCATTTCTGGGGACTTGACCATCAACTACTTTTAGCCGCATGTGCACTGTCAACACTAGAACAGCACAGCAGAAGGAACGGTCTCGTGTGTTGTTGTGTATAATTTGCAACCATTACAAAAAAAGAAAAAAAACTGGAGCATTGATACAATCAAGGTAATGGGGGCACTTGGGTTGGGCGTGCCTGACGTACGGCTTTGTTCATTTTCTTTTTAAAGACGATAGTCTTTCTTGGGGACCTTCGACGCAAAAATTTTGGTCTGTCTGTTAATTGTCTGTTTGTCCACTCTTAACGGTATACATCGGGCAATTTAAACGGCACTAGCGGATACACCAAACGGCCGACCCCACCTGCAGTGCGCACCAATGTTGCTCAAGATTCAGCGTTCCAATTTGTGCGATTGTCAATTAAAAAGCAATTATCGCGCACATCTGAAGCATCATAACAACACGTATATATTCTGTATGTGCGTATTTTACTAGAAAAGGCATACGTAAGGTATTCTAAGGACCGCAGCGTTTATCACGCTGCGCTGACCATGCAACGCTTGCACGAAAATGGAAGTGTTTCCAACGCTTTGCTAAGACGACACGGTGGTGGCACCTACCCGTCGCCTTGCGTTCTACACCTTATCACCTCTGAGACGGGCGCGCACGCCTGTCTCAGAGCCGCGCGTTTCGTTTTCCAAGATAACTGCCAGATAGCACTCATGTATCACGTGTGACGTGACTTGGTGCGCTCGTTCGCCTCCGCTGCACGCTGCACGCTAACGCAGCGCCTCCAGAATACCATTCACCGATTTTCTTGCGCAGAACATGAAATAAACGTTTTGTCCAATCTCTCCAGGCGCAAGACTGTCGTATTTCGACGACATGCGCAGATTACATGCAGATACTGGGTACTTTTTTTTTCATTACGCGATGCTCTCTCCTCAAGCAAGCATTGCTTTGTTATATGTATCGGCCGTACCCGGAACACTGATTTCAGACTAGATCGGCATGGCGTCTCCCATGTTCTTTCAAGCGTTCGTGTGCCACTAGAACAACCTAAAGAGAGGACAATCTCGCGATCATGAAAGCACTGGTAAGGAATCGAACTTTCTATTTACTGCGTTGTGCAATGTCTGATATCGACTCTACGCGTTGTCCCCTAGACCGCATTTAGTCCACCAACATAAAATATATCAGTGAATCGCACATAGGAAGTATACTTCTTCCCAAATGTTCTTTTTTTTTGCATCGTCGGCACAAAGTATGCATCCTTTAGTTCAGTTCGCATCGGGCAAGTACGGGCGTGTGGCGTTCAGTGTTCCGGGCCCTCGCTTTCGAACGGGCTCGACCTTGGTTCAAACCAGACACCAGGAAAGAAATTGTATTATATATTATTTATTTTGTGCGTGCCAGCTGCGCGTGAGAAGGGTTTTATGAAACATCACCAGCTACGCCGGTCACGCAATACACAGTTCGCTCGAAAAAGAGCAGAGGGAGCTGCGCCTCGAAGTTTTAAACCCGTGCTAATTCCCTAACACTGTCCTGCAGAGCTGGCTCCTCCGCAATATTAGCCTTTATGAGGAGAAGCCTACTTTTCTGTTTTGGTTAAATAAGACGCAGCGTTTATTCTCTCCCCTTCTTCTAACGGAGAAAATCAGGCAGCGAGATGCACATCCTTTTCTTCTTAGACAGCATTTTCATAATTACTCTTATGATATTAAACATTTTTTTCTCACATCTCATTCACACCATCAACAAAATGTGCGATGTTAGCGCAGCCAACTCAGCCGTGCAGTGCTTCGGTAAGTGGGGCGTGTATAATACCAACTTGGTCCAAACATACAAACGGTGGAGCTAAAGTACGGCAAATCTAGGGCTAGTATTAAGTTGGTGCAAAGATGTAGAGAAACCTTCGACACGCCGAAAATGAGCCAAGGACAGCCGAACATGCACTTGACACCCTTTCAACCGTCAAGAGAAGCAAAAAAAAGAGTTATACGACATGGCACTGAAAGCGTCCTGCGTGCTAGTCAACTAGCAAGGGCGTCCAGTCACATTTGCTACATTCACAGCATTATTTGCAGGACTATAGATTCGGAAACGAGCGTGTTCAGCGTCGGTATTTGGCAGCTTCAACTACGTCTCATAACGAATTGTATGAATGTAACGGCGTCATTCCAGCCGCACACTTTTCATCGACAGCCATGTTCCTAAGCAGAGTTAGCATTGGCGTAACTGGCGGCAAGAATCTACTGCCACTTCATGGAATACTTTGCTTCTGACAAAAATTACCGCAAATCAATCTGGCGCTACTGCGGAAGGGAGCTGCAGGCAGCGCAGTTTCGACAATACGGGAACGATGATGGGCGAATATCGCCGTGTTCTTAAGGCTTCAGAGCAATTTTAGAATCTAGCAACATATACTCAACAATACATTTCGCTCTAAGTGTAATCACTGTACGCGAATGCGTTTAATCTTCAGACTTTCATGCATTTACACAAGTACGAGGGTTTAGAGACGTCAGCGTGACGAATATCGCAACGACAACCTGGAGCCACTAATACGGACATCAGACATAGGCGGGGCAAAACGAGACGCTGCGTGGGGCAAAACGAGACAGTGTGAAAAAAAAAAAATTCATTCCTTGAGTTTTTGCAGTAGGAGTACTTAAAATTCACTCTCTGGGCCCTTCCACAGTTTTAAGGAGCCCAGTCTTTGGGACTCCACGCATTGAATCTTGACAGACCCCGGTGTTGTGTTTCTCCGAAACTCCTTGACGATCAAACACCAACAGTCCTCTTTTTTGTGTGTGTGATAATGCTTTCTTTTACTGAACGCTCGCCCCTCATTGGCTTATTCAACAGTTGGAGGCTAGATATATTTTGACGTATCTTCTTCACCTATTTTGGCGTTTTCACGCAGAACTGCTCAGGCATTTCGTGGCTTTTAACTTCGTACACCGGGCTTTGTGAGGCAAAGACTTTAAAACTGTGCTAAATTCAGGTTTTCTGGCGCTCGTTTATTTTTTATTAGGGTATCGCGGGAACGTTGTTTAGACTCAATCCCAAGACGTTTTTGCGAACGACTTCACTTGGAGATTCCGCCATTTTTTACGTCTCTTGAAAGTATCCTTGGGAACACGGAAAAACTTCTATGCAGCTCGAATGAAGGGAGCCGTGTACTGAACGGCAATTAGTGCTTTTTCATGTCGTTTTCCTCCCAGGAAGCTCAATATGATATTCTCTTGAATGTTTAAAGCCTTCTAAACTAAGAAATATGACACATTGAGAGCAAGTTAATGGTTAGATTAATAAGACACTCTCTAAGCCAATTGAATGGATTTTTCGTCGCGTATTGCCCCTCTCACATGCCAGAAAAAAATACCGCTTTGTCCCTAGGCACGAAACGAACTAAACTTTTGTTGTTATGTAGCTCGTAGCCTCAAGTAACAAAATTAATATTTACGTTGCTGTACTGAGTACTGAGTAATGACATTGCATTGCTGAGTAACTCAGGGGACGAATTGCAACTCATGATTATGGAGTTACACAAGGAGAGCAGAAAGGTGGGTCTTAAAATTAATCTGCAGAAAACGAAAGTAACGTACAACAACCTCGGAAAGGAGCAGCGCTTCGAGATAGGTAATAGTGCACTTGAAGTTGTAAAAGACTATGTCTACTTAACGCAGGTAATAACCACAGAGCCGAACCACGAGATTGAAGTAACTAGAAGAATAAGAATGGGGTGGAGCACATTCGGCAAGCACTCTCAAATTATGACAGGTGGATTGCCACTATCCCTCAAGAGGAAGGTATATAACAGCTGTATCTTGCCAGTACATAGCTACGGAGCAGAAACCTGGAGACTTACAAAGAGGGTTCAGCTTAAATTGAGGACGACGCAGCGAGCAATGGAAAGAAAAATGGTAGGTGTAACCTTAAGAGACAAGAAGAGAGCAGAGTGGATTAGGGGACAAACGGGGGTTAAGGATATCATAGTTGAAATAAAGAAGAGGAAATGGACGTGGGCCGGGCATGTAGCCCGTAGACAGGATAACTGCTGGTCATTAAGGGTAACTAACTGGATTCCCAGAGAAGGGAAGCGGGTTAGGGGGAGACAGAAGGTTAGGTGGGCAGATGAGATTAAGAAGTTTGCGGGTACAAATTGGCAGCAGCAAGCACAGGACCGGGTTAACTGGTGGAACATGGGAGAGGCCTTTGTCCTGCAGTGGACGTAGTCAGGCTGATGATGATGATGATGATGATGACTGACGCAGGAGTAGCTTTATGCACAGATTCGAAAATTCGGCCGAGCAGAATTTCGCCTCTTTTGGACGGGTCACGAAAACGTTGACACCAGCCGCGTAATTCTTCCCGCGAGAACGCAATGAGGAATCATGACGTGTACACATAAAAAGGCAGACAAGGACCAGCACTTACCGCTGGATAAGAGAAACAAAGAAAAGTAGCTTTTGTATTAGCTACAAATGCCGACAAAGTCAAAATGTCACATTTCGCCCCGTGTCTCACTTTAACCCACCCCACCCAAATACGAATTAATGGCGTCATCAATTGGCAGATTCGGAGCACTTCCGGTAATACTTTCTGCTGCTCCATGTTGAGCAAGTTTCTTCCATTGGCAGATTTAGAGTGCTGCCTGTATGTTCCATTGGTAGATCTGCAGCATCTCCGTCGCGAGATTCACTCAACGGAGCAACTACTACTACTACGAAAAAAAGTCGGTGGATTCGACCGGAAGTCTCCAGCGCCGCGTGCCTTGAAACCTCTTGAAACGGTGCCAACTTTGTGCACGCCAACGGACGCTGGTTGGGTCAGTTGCACCTTGCGTCGGAGCTCACGTTTTGCTAGCGTAGCGTCGCTCTGACCCACCGGGCTCCTCACCTTGGCTCTTATGACTCGGAGGCCAATACACCGCTGCTGCGGTTCAAAGAAATTCTGACCTATTATCGTGACACTCACCGCCTTTACCCGGCTCCTGCAAAGGGGCTGAGTAAGGCGGAAGAGCGAACTCTAAGGCGCCTGCAGACAGGTACTCTACTCTGTCCTGCAATCCTAAAACATTTCGATGCGAACACAGATGGGCGGTGCCCACACTGTGGGGAGACGTGTGATATCTTCCACATGGTGTGGGCATGTCCGAAAAATCCCCACCTACCCCCTTCCCCTTCCCGAGAGGCATGGGAGACTGCCCTCCTCAACTGCTCATCACTAGAGTCTCAACGGGCTCTGGTGAGACGGGCGCGAGTAGGGGCCTCGTCATGCGGTGTCCCGGACTAAGGACGCCGACCATGTAGCGGGGTCATGCTTTGGCCCCGTACCTCTCTCTTTTATAATAAATGTTTTTCATCATCATCATCGCTCTGCCCAGTGTGCTCACTCAAGCAAGAAGTGAGACGCGCGCATCGTGTTCCATTCTGACCCTTTAATTTGCTCCAGAGGGAGCGCGTCTGTTCCATTGGTAGATTCCCTTCTGTTATCCTCCGCCAAAGTGGAGTACTCCGACGCAAGGCTTGCGGATCACTCCGAATCCACCAATGGATGACGCCATAAGTCAAGCACTGCCTACCTTCCCCATGGTGGATGCACAATCATAACGTCTGATATCTCTCCATTAATTACAGTAAGAAACTCGTGTAGCACGGTTAACTGGGCTTAGTTGGTATTGATTCACCAAGGGCCACTCACCAGGTTTGACCATTTTGAGCTGACAAGCGCAATGCGTAGATAAGGCGTTCATGATCACGTCTGCCAAAATTTAGCTGCGGAAATAGGTCAAATTTCAAGTAGGGAGCCTACATGAACGGCCGTTTTTAGGGTGATGTCAGCCTTTGACCCACTACATGCCGCCAACGCACCGCTATGGTGGCTAGAATTAGCACCGCCGCCCGCCAAAACACAATGTTGCCAGACAGCAACGCCGCGCTGTCGCCCCATCTTGGTGCCCGCAATGCGTCTACGCCCGGTTGCGTTTAGTTCTCAATAATACGGCGTCGAACGTTGCGGTAGCGTGTTAAACGCTGCCGGTGAAGCCTTAGAATGCCTGGATGCTGCGTACCGCTCTGCACTAACCACAACAGAAAGGGGGTGCGAATGTTCCGCTTCCCAGCGAGCCCTGGCCGACGACAACTATGGCTGGCTCAAGTGAAGCGAGACGGCTGGGAGCCCACCAGTGCGTCTCGTATTTGCTCTGTGAGTACTGCGTATTTCGTTCACTGTTTTTTCCTGCGGCACACGTATATGTGTTTCGCGGTGTTCGCGAATGAGTAGATAACCGAAGTTGTCGTTGCTGCGTCCACGCATTGCGAGTAGGAAGCCCACAAACGGGACGCGTCCGCGCGTTCGTACGGAGACGCGCTCGCTAGTCTGAGCTGTTGCCACGCTTGCGTTCGTGTCAGCGTAACCTCAGTATTATGTCGCAAGTGTTTTTGTGTGGGCTGCGAATTTCTTCGTGCGGTCACTTTGAGAACTGGGTCGCTTACACGACCCTGAGAACCGCCGCTGTCAAAAGCCCAGGTGTTGTGTGTTGGCTGGCTCCAAAATGGCGGCGCACAGAAAACTATGCTGAATTTGGTGGAAGCTGGCAACAGCGTGCCCCGTTGCCCGCTGGTTTTGGCTGAGTTTCTTGAAGGCACTTATTAAGATGTCTCCACCCTAAAAACGGCCGTTCATGTAGGCTCCCTAATTTCAAGATGAACGCTGCTTCCCTTTCGCTTGTGGGCGCGCGCCCAGAGAATGAAGGCATGGCGTGCGCGTACGAATGGCCCTACGTACTCGGCAGTGCAGTGACGTTGGTCCTCTACGTAGGAGGCTATGTTCTGACGTTGGCAACAGTGGCACGTGACATGGTGAAAATTAGTTAACACAATGTGCGTAGTTTATCTATTTGTTGCTTGAGGAGATTAATAAATCTATAGATAAATATTGAGACACAATAAGGGAATGTGAGTGCCCTTTTTTTTCACATTTTTCCCCATGAATCGCAACGAGATGCGGGGCTAATGTGCCGGCGCTTCGCATGCGTTCCATAGCCGTGGAACGCTCCTACGCGTTCGAGCACTCATTGTGCTCATCTATTCTACCGCGTCTGAGCCAGCATTTCCAAACCATCCCGCAGAAACAGGCAGTATACCTCAAAACAACGCTGGTCAACAACAACAAAAAATAAAATAAAATAAGCGCCACTCGCGTGCACGGGGATTGGGCTTGTTCGGGTACTTCATGCGCACGTTACATTTAGATCGGATGCCGGAGAGAATAGGGAAGAGATTTGGCTTGCGAAGGCTACGTGGAGGAGCGGGAAGGGCTTCGAGCTTGCCTCCTCTCATCCTCGTTTCGCGCCGCTTCAAAAAAAAAAAAAACTGTTTTCCCAGCTCGTAATGAGCCAATTAAAAAAATTTTGCAGAATGTTCCTCATTGGACACCCAACAACTTCTACGGTCTAACTAAAATTTGGTATGCGGCCTGGTGAGTGGCCCTTTAAGACCGGATATGACGGCAATATCTTTGTGCCCGTGTTAGTGTGCGCGCCTTATCCAACCTCATGTGGCAGTCGTGACGTCAGACAAGAAATAATACACTAATAGAGCATAAAGATAAATACTACAGCCCAATCCATGGGGATCTGATTTAACTCAGCAAGTCGTCGTTGTGTCAACGCATCGATGTCACAATTTCCAGCGCGCATTCGGCGCTCCGCCTGGTGGCGGATAGAGACAAGACCCGGACAAGAGCTGGGTAACTTTATTTCGCAACAGAAGATGAAGTTGATGATTCATTTACAATGGCATTGAACGGTCATTATGATGCAGAATGTTTCAAATGCAAAGCACTTGCCGCGACGTACCACTGATAAGTTGTTGCATAAATTACCCCTGAAAACAAGTGCGAGCATGCATTCAGTATAATTAACACACAGATCTTTTTTTTTACGTCTCACTAGGTGTTATACATATTTTTCAAGACTTCCGATTTTTTTTTTTATTTCTAGAACATTCACTTCATGATGTGCTCATAGAGGAAAGCAAAAGCAACGTTTCAACAAGAGGCACGCAAGAGAAAAAAAAAAAACTATGACAATTTTGACGAAACGAACATTAACGCGCAATATGGTCGTCACACAAGCACTCAGCAGGCAGATCGGTGTATAGAACTCTCGCGGTGCAAAAACAAAAACAGGTTTAACAGGAGGAGTGAATCGAGTTTGCTTTGCAGATGATTGCAGTCGTGCGAGTTCTACCATTAAAAAAAAAAAACGATGTTCACCCAGACTTTCCAAAACTTGACCACAATGGACGTCAGACACTTAAAAGGCGATATACATCTAGCTCCTAACACCACAATTGTGTGTAGCATTTAAAAAGTTTCAAATGGGCCCTAGAATGGTACCGTGACCATCGAAGATGCCTACAGTTTGCTAGAGATAGCTTTAGTGATATCGTAGCCCGACCCGCCCCAACGGCCAGAAGCCCTGCGCGAAGGGAAATCTACGGAAAGGTTGGTTCTTCAAACGAGATCGAAGAAGAAGAAAAAAAGGAGAAGAAAGAAAGGTTTGCAAAATGAAGACAACAGCCAAAGAAGAAAAAAAAATCTGGCGCGATCGTTAACAGTCAACAGCAACTGGCAATAATAACGGTAATAGCTTACGCATAGTTTTACGCGGCGTGTGAGTGCGTGTTTGTGGATATGACCCCCTTTTGACTGTAAAAGCGTCCCCGCCCTCCCAAAAGGGACTTGCGACACGGTTGAAAACTCCACCACCGCGCAGAACGCGAGAAAAGTGCGCCCGGAGGTGTCGTTTAAGCGCATATTATAGCCTCACCGTGAAGTCTAGACACTAAATAGATCGCCCGCGCTTCCTCCCACCTACGGGCCTCTTCGGCAAGGTGCAATGACGTCACTCAAAGACTATACGAAACAAGCAATACGAAACTATGCAGGCAAACGTACGACTTCGGCCGCCGTGTGATGCATGCTTTTAAACTTCCAGGCAATGACTTCGGAAACAAACACGGACAAAAGGCGAACGTGCAGGGCAAAAAAAAAACACAAACGTATAAACATAGGTGCGAGAGAATGTAAACCCTGAAAACAGCGGATGTTCGCGCTTAAAGTTTGGGGCGCGGTAACCGTGCAATCAGAAAACTCAGCCACAGGGCACCGATACTCAAGGGGATGAGGCGTGCAGAGCAAGTTCGTACCAGAAATAGAGGCGACGGAAGACAAGTTGTCCGGGCCACGCGATCCAAACAAGGCATCGAATGTTAGTTAGTCGTCATTGGCGTCAAATTCTCTACTGAAATTCGGTCGCTATAGGATACTTTTCGCTTAGTGCTGTTCAGTGGCTTTCCCTTGTCATGTACCACGCTAGCCACACTTGTCTACACTGATCAAATCAGCCGATTTAACGGCCGTCTTTCGTGCACAAGTCAGGGCCGTCACCTGGTCGTTGTCGCATGTTCAGCCTACACACTGCACGGAACATGTCGCGCAGCAATCTACCAGCTACTCGATCACTCTAGGTAAGTCTGATTCACGCCGTACGAAATGAACACGCACAAGCGGCGCTGAGCGAGATTGGGTCGCCACGCGAAAAATCGAAAACTGCGTAACGAAGTACGAAATACGTCATACACGGGAGCGAGTGTTAGACTACCCCCAACTGATTTCCAGACGGTACGCGCCTAACCTTTAGATAGTATACCGTGGTTAGCGTTTACTTGTGCGAAGTGTTGAAGCGTTGAAATTGTGCGCAAAATGAACATTTTCCTCAACTGCAACACGCATGTTTTGAATATCTTCTGTACCCCCTCCCCCCTTCTCATTTAAGCTTTACATATGGTACTACCTCCGGTTGCCGATGACCCTCTGCCCTCGTCGCGACTCCGTAAGCATAGCCGCGCTTTGAAACTTCCGCACCGGTCTAAGCCCGTGTGGAAAGACGCTCTATTCCCGCGCTTTGCCTCCTCATTTCGAACTTCAAGCGACGAAGTGGAGAGTACTACGGTGGCCAAGGCACGTTCTGCGTCTCGAACGTGCGAATTAGGAAAGAAAGACGTGCATTATATATATACCTATAGATGTAACCAACAAGCTGAGCAGAATGCCCACGACGTCAACGAGTGGCGTATGAGAAATGTATAACGGAGACAGCCAGTGTAACAAAAAAAAAAAAAGTACGGCGCAAAGAAACGCACACGTTGAAACTGGACTGCTTCCGAGACGTGCAGTCACTCGTCAAAGCGGGGGAAGTTTTTTTTGCATAATGACATATTACACGTCAACCTTTCACTTTCAGCAGCGCTGTATCGCAGCAGCGCTGTATTACACTTTCAGCAGCGCTGTATCTCAATGCGAGGCTCGAAAACCGTTCTTGCCACCAGCGCGAGCGAGCTCCGAACCGTCGGCGAAAGACTGCCCCTTCGTAGAAAGGCGGTTGGTCGCTATCGTTACTGTGGTCATTCTCTCTCGTCAATGCTCGCTAGGCGAAGGATACGTTGCGACCGTCTTGAAGCGTCTACGCTTCTTCGGCGGAGTTTGCTTAGCTAATTAAGGAATAAAGATAGTATCGAAATTACAGTGCGCGGCTTCTCACTTCACTTATGTAAGGGACGTGCTGCTCGACACGCCAGGGCCTATCTAACTTTTACGCACGAAACTAATTTGACTTATTGGTTTTCTAGTTTCCTTTTACGTTCCCACTTCAATCCTGCCTGTGATTCCCGTCATTTTTTTGTTTGATTCCAGTTCATTTCTTTCCCGAAACGCAGACGGGCGTCGAGACCTCCCACTGTGGAAGTTGCCGACCTGTTGCCCCCCCCCCCCTCTTTCTTTGCATCTTTTGCGCGTTTCTGTGTGTATGAAAGAGTAATCGCTACGAATTACGCGCAATCGTCATGGGGGCTGCACGTATTAAAAAAAGAAAAAAGCTGTGCACAAGAAAATTATAGGGATCCAACGCGCCCCCGAATCGAGGACTGCGATAAGATTACGCTACCAAGAGGGGTACAGTTCGCGATTGGCGATATTTGCGCTAAGCCGCTTGGAAATCATTAACAAAGAACGATGACGCAAAATACTTGGGCGAACAAGTGCGGATCACCGAAAGCATTCGTGGATTGCGGCGTGCACGTGCGATAGCGAAATATATTGCTAGAACGTGACAACCATAAATAAACGTATACACACACACAAAAAAAAAGGACTACACGCTCGCCCCAAGAAAAGCAGTAGGGGAGGGAGAGGAGGGGGGCGGGAGTACTGAAAAGACTTGAGGGCACGAAAACTCATTACGTCCAAACAATTTTGCTCTGAAACTGAGCCGACATCTCTCGAAACAAGCTCAAGGGGTATAGGCGTTAATTTGCATAACGTTATTCGAGACGATGTCGTTCTTTGGCGTCCCTGTCTCCGATACGTTGAGAAAGTGCGCAACCCCAGAAGGCACGCATCGATTTACAAAAGGACAGGAAAAAAAAGGTGAGCTTCATGGCGATTGAGTATGAATCCGCATTTGTCTCTTGCGCGTCGCGAAAACGATGGTTATTGTGCTGAGTCATCAAGACTATTACGATCAAGCGAAATCGAGTCATGGGAGGCATCATGAGTGGCGTAAAACGCTGGTACATAGAGCACGAAACGTATTTGGCCGAATCGCCACTGTCAATTGTTTCGTGTTTTTTCTTTTCAATACGGTGCTGCGGACTATACTTCAGTCTAAGACCTCACGCCTATCCCTGCGAAAGTTATTCTTTTTTTTTCAACAATTTTTCGTTAGGAAGCGTACGGAACTGAAAACGAAGGGAAATAGACGGAAGCGCAAGCAAAGGCGGAGAAATTGAGGTAAAACGAGCATTTGTTATACGAACAAAACCGAACCATGCATTGCGTGAAAACCTAAACTTTTTTTTTTCTTCTTCACCGAGACACTTCTAAACGCGTGAAAAAAAAAACCCCGTCGTATTCGTTGTACAAGTGCAGACAGAGCTGGCGCCAGCGATGCCGACCAAATTGATTTTTACCTCGAAGTGACAAAAAAAAAGAGACACTTTCTTGTTATAAGAGAGCGGGTTAGGTCAGGAAGGCTAGGCATGTATATTTCTCAGTATATTTATATCGCATATGTATATTTATATATATGTATATATGTATATGCCATAGATACGTGTAAGGAAAATGAAAGGAAAGGAAGTTGGTATGTTGACGAAGCATTTTTTTTTCTTTCTCAACAGCAGCTTTCACACCTTGCATTAGTGTTCCTTTTGAACACCAAGAAAAAAAAATTAAGATCTCTCGATACTTGAAGGAGGAGGGTGTGTGTGTGTGTGTCATTCAACCTCTCGTAGATCAAGGGGTAACGCGGAAAGAAGGGAACAGGGGGCGTTACGGGAAGAATGTGCGGGTCACGTGACGCGCTCTGCTCACTCGCAGCCAATAGGCGCAGCCGCGCGAACCACGTGACACGCGAGGTCGTGTAAGGCAAAGAGTGACGCGGGACGCAAAAAAACATTCACACAATTCCGACGCTTCTCATCTTTTGTACGCGTCATCGATCGCCTCCACAACTCTTAGACGGGAGGTTTGTAGGCGTACACTCGGGAAAACTTCTCATTCACGCACTGCTTCTTCGGGGACGCGAGGTGCTGTTTTCAGTTGCGAGAAGAGACTGGCAGCATCCGACATTGACCTTCGTCAACGAGACCCTTTTGCAAGATTCGGAGTTTACACTGAAGTGGGGTGTGACGAGGTAGGGAGGAGGAGTTGTACGGAGGGTATGGCATGCCTCTCTATAACAAGGTACAACTGCGGCAACGTGCAAATCTACCAAGCCCAACAAAAGCCGCAAGCACGGAGACCAGGCGGGGACAGCTTGAGCCATTTTTTTTGTTTTGTTTTGCTTAACCTGCGCGGCCGCTACTATGCGTTTTCCGCTGCTACCGCCAGCTCCGACGAAGTACTGAAAAAACTTTGCTACTAGTATTTTTTAATGCGTGAAACTGCGCACTCTCCCCTCTTTCCCCCTACTTACTCTCGACGTTGCAATGTAATGCTAAAATAAATGCTCATCATATATTTATATATATATTTATATAATCTGTATAGTATTTATATTTGTATACGACTAACATACAATTCAGCAAGCACTGCGAAGTAACTAACAATCGTGTTGTACGAGAAGTCCTCTGTCACAATTTGATTCGCAAGCAAAATGAATGAGAAAGGGATGGGGGAAATGCGAAGGAATGAAAGTAGAACGATTTAAAGCACTTTACGAACACACTGCTGACTGAATAAGCGTGTGAAAGGGTAAGTAACCTGTGCTAAAGAAAAGTGATAAAAAAAAAAAACTCGCACAATTCGTGTAGCGTTTCTCGGTTACGTTTCTCTAACGCTTCTCCAGAGCGCTGCCCCGCATTAAAATATGCACAAACTTAACGGACCTATCTCTTTCTCTCTCACAGGCAAACCTTGTCACAACGACGCATTTTTCTGCTAGCGTTCTCAATCACACACACTGCAAAATATTACCACGTCGTCGATCAGTTTTCGTTTCGGCAACGATAACACCGAGCGCCTTAATCAACGCTTTGATTGACGGGGCGACACCGGGCGCATCCGGGTTGCCATGGCAACGTTCCTCCATCTTATCAGCGACCACTCAGCCCCACGAGCCAACAAACCGCCAACAACCGCTCAGTGACTGAACTACGGTGCCGCAACCCGTGCTACCGACACTCGCAGGTCGGTTCATAACCGATATAGAATATAAGACCGCGACAAACTTTGAGCTACGTGAAGTGGCAGGGAAAAAAAAAAGAACGAAAAAGACTGTGAAACTGCACTTTTTGCATTAACGGGCCCGTACTACGTAGAGGGGTAAAATAGAGCGAATGGAAGCAGAGACTCCGAAGATACTCTGCTACACATTTTTTCTTTCTGCACGCACTTCAATCTATCTCCGTCGCACGTCTCGGCTAAACTTCGTTCAATGGCATAAAAAGCCAGACCTAGACACCGACACATACACGCATACACATACAATACAAGGGCGCTGCTTCTCGCAAGTGCGACAGAATCAAATGTTGTGGCCGCGGAAGCCAAGTTCGGCGAGCGGGCCGACAGGTGCGCGAAGTAACGGTAATAATGGGAGGAGGGGACGGGTCGAGGCAAGGGGGGTGGTAAGGGGAACGTGTGCTGTGTGCATTCGAGATATCTCACCCGCGGTCAAAGTGAATGCGCTGCAGCGGCGTGAAAAGGAAAACGGGCGATTGGAGACACAGGCACACACACAACGTTACACTCGAAAGCAACGCCGTTAAGGCGCAATACGCGATCAACGGGAAATTGGGAGACAATAGAAGGGACAGAGAGAGAAAAACGGCGTCATCGTCACGTGGTAGCGTGCGCGTCCAAAAACACATGGGCATGGAGGAAGAAGGGTCGATCTCGCGGCCACTTTTTCTTTTCTCGTTATTTTTTTTTTCTCTTTCACACGGCAGTCTCGACACTGTGATTGGATGTCGCGTCGCCTTCCTTGGGGCCACCTGGCGGCGACGACGCTTGCTGAGGTTCCCGGCCCGGGGGCGAGGAGGCAGGGGCGGCGGCACTAGGTGCCGCCACCGTCTCTTCCTTGGGCGAGGAGAGTCCCGCAGCGGCCGACGTGGACGTGTGCGGCTGCGAGTGCAGCTGAGACCGCACGAAGCCGGTGCCCGTGCCCGATGGGGACGCTGCCGACGCCTTCCGTAGGAGCGCGGTCTGGTAGGCAGGATTATTGCGAGCGTCTAAGTTACTGCGGAAAGCATTCACTACTCGGATCTGAAACAGGCCAGAAAAAAAGGGGAGAGACGGGGGCGGGGGAAAAAAGAGGGGGGTCCAGGCGAAGAAGATGGCGGGGGAGAGAAAAGCAAAGAGAAGAACACGGGAGCCAAGTAGGCGGGGGGTAAGAAAGAAAAAAACAGGGGGCCGGGAGCGGGGGGGACAACAAAAAAACGTGTGAGTACCAAACCAAAATAAAGAGAAAGAGAAAAGTTCAAAACAAAAATAGCAGCAGCAAAACAAACGAGAGCAAACTAAACAAAGCTTCAAAACAAAACAATGCTCGCAAAAATGAAAACCAAAATATAAAAAGTATGAGGCAGCACAGCCAGATAGCAGCAAAAAGGCGGAAAAGATGATAGAGCTTGTCGAAAAAGGCAGAGCAGTCGCAGCAGCACCCATATTGGTAGAAATGAGTGGCAACCAAATGCACGATCACTGCCTCACTCAGGCTGAGACATTTTCAAAACTGATCCACTACAGCTATGAGACAGTGCCGCAGGAGGTAAAAAAGTCAGTGCGTGGCAATGTAGCGCTAGTGCACAGAGGCTTGTGCCCTCAAAAGCTAGAACAGGCTAGCTCTACAGAGAGGCACCATACTAAGCTTGAAAATCCACGCTGGCAGAACTAGCTAACCTTAAAGCACTAAGAGAGAAAAAAAGGGGGGAGAGAGCAAGCTGTCCAAGCCATTGCAAGTGCTTGCCTGGGGGACACAAAAGTAAACGAGTAGCTCGGGAGGATAGAAAAGTGACGATACATACTACCTGAAAGTGTGCATACCGAGAGCTTGCAATCACCATGACACTTGCACTCTCCCAGTGACACGGGCAATTTAAAAAATGGTTCATCTTACCCCCCCCCCCAAAAAAAAACAGAGAATATGCATGGCCACCGACTGCATGGCTTTGCGCAGAGCTGTGCCTGAAGGCAAGCATGCTCATACCAAAAGAATGCATGCATCCAATCGAGGCTGGGTGGCAGCGGATCCTACGCAACAGTGCGACGCGCTTCCCACTGTTGAGCGCCATTCCCATAGAGCAGCTACAAGGCTCGACTCCACTGCAAATAGCATCCACTGCCACATCCAGTGAACTTATTTCTCAAAGGCACGACAAAACACAAACGCACACAATGAACGATCCTTGCCAAGGTGCACACCCCAGCAAAGCAATCAAAAAAGCATGTTATAGAGCCTGTTATGTTAATGCATCGTGGATGAAAATGGGGCTAACCACGAGCAACGGTACGATCTCGCACTGATAATCTGATGTGCTTTTGTCGTTTTAGCTGTTTGCATGGTTTTTGTTGGTTTTCAAGGAAAACAGCTGCAGAAAATCAAGATGGGCAGCCAAAAAAGAAAAAGAAACAGAAAAATGCAAACACACACATTACGATTAGAAAATCAAGACATACACATGAGAGTTTGTATCTTTAGTCTTTGTAGCTTGGCACGGCTGAGCATTTGAAATCTCAAGTATTGCATGAAGTTCAGCAGTGTAGCGACCCCCAAGTGTCAACAGCAGGCAAAGAACAAAGGAAAACTCCAAGACTGATATGTTTACAGTCAGTCTGTGACAGTTGTGATCATGACCGTGGTGGTTGTAGGTGTTCCTCCAGTGTCCCGCGCAGGTCTCTGCAGTTTTCAGATTCTGTTGTGGGGTGGGTTGTACCAGGTGTTGTGTGTGACTTGTCTGCGATGTCTTCCTGCAGATCACCTCTTGGAGTCGTCCCGGTTTCTGTTTCATTCACTTTTGTGGGAACTTTACGCACAGTCACAGCATGCTCTTTCGAACACAGTGCGAACAAAGTGCCGTGGACATGTCACAATTGTTTCCCCTTGTCACATATTCCCGTGATGTCAGACACGTGTCGCGTGAAGTGCGCTGCTGGTCGCACATTGTGGGAAAACACAGTCGCCAACCCAAAACCAGGACACCACCCCCCAAGACGGGGCACGAGAACCTGGCTCAGGCGGATGTGTTTGCCCGTGGCAAGAATGTCATTGCTACCTTTGTGCACACACTTGATGCTAGTGACCAATTATCGCAGCGCTATGCATGTGGAAGTGAGGTGACAAGTGTCTCAGAATTGCTGCTTTCTTCACACGACCTAACAAACAAAGAAAAAGATAAGAAAGCAGCTATGTGTTGCACGGCATGTACCGTACCAAATGCTGTTGCCTTGTCACGCATGTTTGTTTTCCTAGGCTTGTTTTTAGGAGGCACACAGAAAAGAAAGCGAAGCTGCCTAATGCAGAAAACCACATCACAAACAAAACCAAACCATAAAGCAACACAAGCTAGCAAGGCACTAGCAACACTTGTAGCTCCAAAGCCAAACTGTCATCACAACAGGCATCACTTCACGCACTAGTAAAAAAAAGGGACTGACTGCATCACTTTCCCTCTCTCTCCTTGCATCACAAAAGCTTAAAAAGAAAGGGGGAACCTCTGGATCACGCACGCGCTCACGAAAGACGACGAGAAAGATCCAAAAGGAGTAAGTCCACCAGACAAGTTAGAACACACAATGGAGACTAAAAAATTACTGTGGGAGTCAACACCAGAGGAGGCACTATACAGCGTCAGCAGCAGCGACATACGTAGCAGCCACAGAAGCAGCAAAGACAGCGGCATGCAAGCGTACACACCACACAAGATCCGACAAAGCGCGTCACCATCACAGCACATGACGTCGCGACCTAACCCCTGGGCAGAGAGAGAGAGCGATAAAGACGGCAGAGTATGCCATGCGAACGACGCGAGACCTGGAGAAGCGCACGGCAGGAGAGAGAGGAGGGAAACTGTCCACTCGTCAAGGCACAAACAGAGATATCCATGCCAGTTGCGTCGCAGTTGCGTGCCTATAAGTTGAAGGTTTCAACTTACTTGTTTCGCCAAAACATCAGAATGATAGGCCTGCATGCGTAAATGACAAATGGAGTAAATTACACGCACTCAGAGCCACCAAAAGAGAGGACAAACAAGGCGTGAAAACAAGAAAAATAAACAGAATGTTGCGGCTCCTTTGACGGAGACAGAGTCTGAGATGAAAAAATTATAATAACAAAAGAAAAAGCAAGAGAATCCTCTGTAAAACTAGGCAACCAGATTCCATGATTCGTCGGATACAAATGCTGCTGCCTGTGGTGAAAAATGCACAAGAAATTGATACCAGCTTGATTTTTAGCACAGCCACTCAACAATCTGCACTTTTTTTTTTATATGCTAAATACATGTACAAGAGAAAGCCAGTCCTAGTGTTGGTGGGAGGAAGAAAGGACGGTAGAGTGAGAGTGTCAGTTGGTGATTGTTCTGTGCATTAGTATTGTCTTTCCAAGCAGTTTCCGATAGTCGAGCAAGTACAGTGTTGGTTAACAATTGAAGCTCACATGTTGTATGCACAAAGACATGCTAGCTATGGCGTATAACTGACAGCCTGCCAGAATGCAGAATAAATGCACTAAGTATGAGTGCAGAACTACACAAAGGTCCTGTAAGTTAAGCAGCCTAATTGAAGACATCACTGGACAGCAACGTAAGTTACACTCTAGCTTGGGTAACAAGACCAATAACTATGGCAATGGAAAAACAGCAAAAAATTAACATATTAGCCTTCCACCTACTGAAGCTAGCTAGTAAAAGCAGTAATAAGAAATTCCTTTACAACAGCAGTTCACGGAATGAAGTAAAAATAAATAAACAAGACAAAACAAAAACAAAACAAAGTTAACTGGAACTTAAGGGAGCTAGGTGCAGTAGATGGGGCAGCAATATTTCATTGAGAAATGACGTCGTTACTCGCTAGATTCATGTGACGAGCGACCAAGGTGATAGTTCAATTTTCCATTATCAGTGAATGGCATTTTGTACATCGCTATTTTCGTCGAAAGTGCGTCAGCTGCCATTACAAGAGCGATGTGTGTCGCGTTAAAAGCATAGGTAAGAAAACAGTCCAAATATCACATTCCGCAGCTGCTCAAGGTTCAGCTCACTGCACAATAGCCTGACGGAGAGTGGTTCTGTGGGTAGGTACTACCAGTATCAAGCAGTGCACAATGCAAGTAGCTCTGCTCCACAATGCAAACAGCGCCTAAATCGCAAACTGAAACAAGCACTACCAGAAGGCCAACACAAGGCACACTAAGTCCATGCCACCACAAATCCTGCAGACCTGATGCCACTGCAAAGCAACATTCCAGGTTTTGCTTTACCTCCAATGCAGCTGCACATTATGACATATTTCAGCCATCCACTGTTAGCAATGCATACAGCTACCAAGGTAAAGAACAGTTAAGGGAGTCTGAATCTCGAGGTTCTACATGTTGTCGTTCTCGGGATTTCCTTTTGCACACAGAGCTTGCTGATATCACTGGCAACCAGGGAGCGGTTAAGGAATCACAAAGAATATGCATGATTCCCACTAATGTGAAAAACTCAATTATTTACAGATTCATCATGAGACTCTGGTAGCCCATGAGCTCATAAAAAGCAAGCTAACGAAAGTTTTTCTTGATGCTTGAGCACCATGGAACTGGTTGTAAACCTGTACCGAATTCAGTGGTTTCAGTGACGTGCTACGCAGCGAGTGCAGGGTGTCCAACCTCACACTGGACTAATTATTTTGCATGTATATATTTACCGCTCTTCAATTGAACAGCCAGTCCCTCTTCTAATTTAATTAGGCTTAACATTAAACAATAAGGCTGCAGAACCAAATTACTATTTATCCTCAGTTCCATTAACAATTCCTCATAACATAAAGAGTCTGCACAAAAAATTATGCTGTCTGGCCCTGCTTCCCTAAATAATAGAGGTATGAACGCAATGAAACTAGCCTAAGCACACTTTTCCTAATCTAAAGATACTGCGAGAAAAATAGCTGAGCTATGCAGTGCTTTTGCAACAACAGTGTCACACACCATTTTCAAACAGATTCTTTCGTACACGTCCCAAGTCTGATAGTTCCGTATACCGTTTTGAATTAGCTGCAGGTTCGGTGTTACCATAGACTTAGTGGACACGCCAAGACACGTGAATGCTTCATCTTCCGAAAATTACAACAGAGCGAGTACTCTGTACGTAGGAAAAAAGAGACAGCTGCTCCAGTCAGCATTCCTTACAACATGCACCTACTGCACATACAAGAACAAACAGCAAGCCTTGTGGATTCAAATCAGTACAAGTAAATGGTATTTTCTGTCGCAGTAGGGTGTGAGCACGGCAATGCCCTAGCGTTAGCTGAGCAAAGGTTCAGGTGGCAACGACGTTGTAGGTCAGAGGTATTCAAAGTGAAGCCTTCGTCAGCACAAACACCGAAGCGTTGGCTATTGCTGCGAGAAAAGCCATGCTTAAGAAGACCCTGACACTTACCGGCAAGGCCACGGGCGACACTTTGAACACCCCTTCTCTAGGCAACAAAACTACCTACTTAAGACTCGTGTGTCATTTGTGAGCACAACACCGGCTGCCACTTTCTTTCTTTTTATGCGTACACATTTCTGTTGCGATGCTGCTTTCTGTCCAACAAAGGAAAGACGCAAATGAAACAAATGCAAACTGCCTGCCATCACCATTTAAACGCTCATGTCTGCCGTGAAGCATAAGATAATGACAACAAAAATGTAATTAAAGCGCCACTGAACAAATAAGAAAAACAACAAAATGCAACCTACTCTACAAAAGTACACTACCACTCCCACACTGTGCAGAACCAAGCTCAGAGAAGCAAGTGCAAGCAGTTAGTACTCCACAACTAGACAGACCAAATTAGGAGAGAAACTAAACAGCCCAAGTTCGTCGAAGTGCATGCCAAGCACCAACTTGCTAATGCAGGACAGATGTGGGTGCCACCCGATTTTGTGTTTGTTCACATTTCACGGGGCTGGTAGCACAAGGTGCAACAGTAACCTAGGTTTTAACAAATTAGGGCAACTCTCCAGAGAAGCACCCGAGACCGCTACTGCACTGATTGTAAGAAATTGTGAGGCAAACCAGGGCTGAACGTACGCTTACGATGATGTCCTCGCTATAGACTTCAAAGGCACATGAACAGAATGCAAACTCAGGGACAACCTGCACTACGCACGGCCTTCCCTGTGCATTGCAGCTCGAAGAGCACGAGAAAAAGCACAAATATCAATCTCAAGCTTCATTTGTGCATTTCTTAAAAAAAAAAATTGCGCTAATTGCTGAATGCAGTTATGCAATGAAGCAGCGCACACAATGCTCGTCTAACTACTGAAGGCTGCTTCGTGTGAGCAATTTTACGTGCGCATGCACGCAGAATAAATCCAATACACAGTTAAGTAAATTTACCGAGAATTCCATTGCCTCCATGAAAAAGCGTTTCTCCCTCCTAAAGCAAACATGCCATATTTCTTCTGCTCAAACAATGTTCTTCATCCAGCATGTTAGAAATTTTATAATTTATGGGGGTTTAGATGCCAAAATCGGGCCTCACCGGTCGTCTTGTAACATCTTTATCGCAATTTCCAAGGTATGCAGTGTTTGCTGTACACAAAAATGAACTTTTTTTTTTAAACTTCATTTCTATACTCAAACTTATCATTGCGGGACACCCTGGATTAATTTTAATGATCTAGAGATCTTAAATGTGCAACCTCAATCAAGAGCAATTGTGTTATTAACTTTCCACATCAAAATAAGGCCACAGTGGCCCCAAATAGACCATGCGTCTTAGAGCATGGTAGGGCAACGCTGTACTTGTCAAGCTAACTCGACAGGCTGCTGGAATCTTCTAAGTGATGATAAAACAAGTCCTGCAAAAAATGAAATTTGCTGAGAAATTTCACACTTGAGTCGCATTTTGTTCCAAATATATGTTAGCGGTTGAATCCAAAACTCGATTTGCAGAACGCATCAGGGCAAAATTCAGCATGCAAAACAAGGTGAAAAAGTAATCTTTCCTTTTGAATTCAATCGTCAATTATCTTTTAAATGTGGGTGCATTACTCTGGCTGCAACTGCAGACAATTGTCCAGCCACAAAACTAGCCTCGAACATAGCCCCTATGAGAAATCGAGCAAGACTCATGCTAGCGGCATTGAGAGCGAGTACCTATCCTCAGTTTCAGAAGTGCGAAGGGGATGCAGAAAGTAGGGTGCAGCAGCCCTGCCACCTATCTGCCCACATGCACGACCCAAACGTAGACGTTTAAAAGGTTTATGGAAATTGAAAGAGAGTCAACCATTAGAGAAACTACAACAAGTAGATGCCTTGTCCTGCCCTATTCCATCAGCTGCACTTGTACCTAGTTGGATGAAATGTGTATGGCACGCGAGTGTTCGCACATAAATTAGACAATCGTAGCAACCCGCCTGAATTTTTTAAATCATCCCTGGTTCACTGTAGGCAGCCGATAGTTCAGCAGTGTATGCTACCAAGTTGCGCTCTATGCAAGCAACTTTTCTAACTAAATGTGCCATTGAGGCTGCTCACTAGTGGCCACACTTAATGGGGTGCTGCAACACTTTTGACCATGGCCAAAAACGCTGCTGGTCGATAGTCAAGGCTCCCAACAACACACAAAGCCAAATGTTACAGCGCAGTATGTGACCTGTAGTTAACAATAAATTCTCAAAGCCAGCTAAAAATTGCTTTCTCTTCTCTCGACACATGAGGTTACAGGCTCGAAAATCACTGCGTGACAGACCAAGCATCAGCTAGTAGCTGATGTGAGCATGGGGTGCTCAGTTATTACTGGGGCCGCCCAGGGAGGCTCCGACTTGTCCATGCGGGCACGCGTGATCCCACTGAAAAGCCTTGCATTCAAAGAAACAAGAAAAGAAAAAGTGCTCAAGGTCATGAGGTGCCCGTGATGTATTTTCTTCCCTCTGGCCATCTCTCCCTCCCAAACTTACAGTGCTTTCGTCAGGACAAGAGAAAAGAGAATGTACCTGCAGTGTGCGACAAATGTTTGTAACTCCACTCTTACTGGGAGGATTCAAAAAATTTTAGAAATGATGAATTCGTGAGACAATAAGCTCCTTTAGTAAATCTATTACATGGATACTTGAAAAGGTGTTGCAGGGCCCCCTTTACGAGCAGCCATCTGAAACGCTGCGCAACCCTCTGTGCTGTTCACTGTACGCCAGCCAACGATTTAGATAGTGTCTATGGAATGTTTTAAAAAACGAGCCACAATGCACCAGGGAGTACGTACCACAGCACCACATGTCACAGCAATCAAAAATGATTTACCGTCACTGCACGAGATATTAACACCACCAACGGCCAAAAACCAAACGCTAGCCGACACATGCACCTCAGTGACATCCTACAAAAAAAAAAAAACAGTAATGACATACAAATAAACCAAAGCAGGCTGACGTGCCTGGTTCCACATGTGGTTCTTTCAAGCCAATAAAAAAGCAGCACATTCATTTGCCACAAGAACAAGTCCACAGTTAACGACTCTAAGGCATCAAAAGGGCCACAGTATTGTGAGGCTATTCAATGTTTCAATCGCCTCGCAGGAGACGACAAAGTGTATGAAAGTTGCCACTGAGATAGTGCGCCTGACAATTCCTTACCACCACATGGGGAATCACAGGTGCATCCACCAATACATAAGCTGTTAGTAAACATTGTCACTACGTACAAAACTAAGAGCTACAGCACTAAAAAAATTTAAAAAATTATAAGTATGAACAACGCAGCAGGCACACGGTGCAGGACAAAGAAAAGAGGGTTTCCAACAGCTGAAAGAGTCTTACAGCTTGATCTGTTGCACTCTTGCTGTAGGGAACTGGAATCAATCGATCCTGCAACTCTCCTCCAATCACCTTGGGAAATAGCATCGAGAGGGGGGTCAGTGTTAACCCGGCCAAAAAGAAAAATGAGCTGACAGAGACGCACTTCCGTTCAAACACCCCTTCGTAGCAAAAAAAAAAGTTGGCCCCACCCATTGCAGTGGGTCCGGCTCTCCTTTGCCAACCATATTGTGGAGAGAGAAAAAAGAAGGACCGCATTCGGTGCAAATCGTTCATTCAGTGCAAACAGTTCACTTTCTCTTGAAATTATTACAATGACAAGTGTTGCGCAGATTTTTTGCAATTTGCCTTGTTCAGCCACCTCGCAATCTGCACGGTATCAGTGCCGGAAAATGGGCACTAAAAATGGTTACACTCAGGGCTGCTCTGCCCACCAGTATGTTTTCACCAAGACTGTGTACCTTTACATACTCTCCATGAACCCCTGTCAAGTCGGCAATGTTTATAGAGGGAAGAGGCATTTAGTGGTCACACTGCCCATGTGACTGTAAACAGCCGATGATGTAAAAAAACTGACAGGTCAGAAAAACAAATTACCCATTCGCGTGAACCTCTGTGCTGCAAATTTCAGTGTCGCTTTTTACTATGCAGAGATAAAAGATCTATACAGCTTGGAATGTGTATACATATAAATCTTTCAAGCTGATTTACAAATTCAACTGTCATAGCTTTTTGTACAAGGTTAGCACAAACATGGAAAGTCATTTATATATATTGTGAAGCCATTTGTAAAGACTGAAGATAACGCAACCAATAACTACACATGTTGGTGTATGGCTAGTTCACAATAAGTCTCGATGTTAACATTCTGCAGTAACTGCAGTGGGCAGCCACACGAACTGTGTATAGACGTGCTCACAAGATCCTTGATTGAACCACTGGTTTTAACTGTGCCCAAGCTGAAAAGAGACCTCAAGTGGCCACGACGTAAAGTTCTACATGTGATGAAACCTTGGCAAACAAATTGCCTCGGAAAACACACATTTCTTAAAATTTACATTAGTGCTCAGTCAAAATAGCACTGACAGCTGGAAATTCAACTGGAGGCTTTTTTTCTCACCAGTACGGTGTTGTGAATCCCACTCATAGTAATCTGTGATGCTGGAGGCAATTAAAAAAAAGAAATACTCTTGCCAATACACCATAGCAAGCAACCCTTCAGCAGTGGCAACACCAGAGAACGTGCCACATCACGAGCCAGCAATGCAAGCAAAAGGTGCACAAACAACCCTTGCTCCACAGCTCGACTTTCACAGCTTCCTCTTGCATAGAGACTTGTGTTAAATCCTGCGATAACATGCAGCAAGGCCTCGAGAAGATGTTCCACTTCACGGAGAGTTGGTAATGTCACCAGGCTAGGGGCAGGCTTAGTGCTACATAGCTCCCCGCTTAACGACTTGCCCCATCGTATGTGCAACATTCCAGAGTACGCACAAGAATGTCTTCCCATCACACAGTGACAGGAAGGAAAGAAGGACGGCCAATTTGTGTCAGAGTTTTTCAGGATCTCCAGTTTAATATATCGTTCTATTGTACCTCCTGTACAGAGCTGCACTTGATCACCTCTTTTGTACATCAGGTTTCCCTTTGTTTAACCGCAGGAAAGAAAACAGAGAAACAAGGGTTTTCCTTCCGCAATGTTCATTCTGCTCTTTTTCGAGAGTGAAACATCGGCTAGATTACAGCTCGTGACTCCGTATTTACACTAAACGCAAGAACTCTCGCAAAAAAACACTTTGCGAGCAATGCAGCGAGTCAGCTCTGCACACAATAGAACAACTTTATAACAAGGCATCTGTAACAATCCACCAACGCGCCAATAACTCATGTGAAGACTTGAACAGGCAGTCTGTTAGAGGTTTCAAAAATAATAATAATGGGAGTATTTGTAAAGAGCAAAATACCTGACTACACACAGCATCATACCTTGTGACCATTTGCAATGAGCCTTCGTTAAAAAATATGTCGCATCTCGTAACGCCACCATACAGTAAGAGACGTCCCAGTGGACACTCTTGCTCTCTCTCTCATAAAATTCACAGATTGACCAACAAACAAACATAAGTCCCAAGTTTTGCATGCTCTCTTGATAGGCAGTGAGAGTCGGAAATGGTTCCAAACTCCCCATTCCTCTCCCAGAGTCGCCACCACAGCAAAGCAAAAGAGGAAGAAAACTTACAATGATTCTAAGGTATTGCTTCATATGCAAGAGCTTCTGCAAAAGACGAAGTTATTCTCACCTCTAAGTCTGTGTTTCAAAACACAAGCTAGTCAGCTATGGTATACTGCTTCGGCTACGAGAAGAAAGCTGCGCGCAAACTCCACCTGTTGCCGTTGCAAGCAGAATAGTGGTACATCTCTTGTTCAAAGCTAAATGCCAGTTAATTGGGCATGCACATACTCTTCCAGTCACTCAAGAGCATATAGACATCGTGCGTGGGTTGGCGAGTCATGGGGTGTTGTGACGGGGGCCACTGATGGGGGCTGGGGCTTGTTTAGGGAGAGCCCTACACTATATATTCACCAAAGTCAACCAAGCCTTTGAAAAGCCCCGTTGTTGCGTCCTTTAGCCATCCCATTACTCTTCCCAATAAACGTTTCCCGTTCCGTTACACTTCTTTCGTTCCCCACAACAACGTGCAGGTGCCGCGGGAATTCCGCGGTAAGTGAAAACAGAATATTTGTACTCATTTCTAAAAGTATACACTGGCCTGCCTACAAGTCTATATTGTTTGTTCGTGCTCTGTGACCACCAAGATGCAAAACACACATTGAATATCTGGCAGAAAAGTGGACAAAGTAAAGCGACCCATGAGACCCCTGTAAACGTGACAATCCCTAGAGTAAACAAGGTGTGCGCGTCTGTCGGTTCGTGAATGTGCACACAAATGCAACACGTGCCTGAACAGTAGCCGTGATAACAATAGTGAAAGAGGTAGGGGACAACAGAGCCCAACATTAGACAAGGGTCAAGTAGGCATGAGCAGCAGGGCAACTTTGCTTTGCTGAAGATCATCACTGAGAAAACAGCTCTGGCCCAACCCCCAAAGTTACAGGAAGACTGGTTCTTGATTCTCTCACTGCAAAGCCAATCACCCATACAAGACACGAAAGGGACATCCATTGCATTAAACATGACATGGACAAAAAGTAATTGATGGAGGAAAAACAGAAAAAGTTGTATCAGGACATGAAACTGACAACGATGTCGAGCACATAAGCACTGTCATCTTTGCTGCTCCTGGCAAATGTGCTGCTGTGGTCACTAACAGTAAATAGTCAGATGTCTTTCAAAAGATCTATCGACCAGGGAGGCTTGAAAAAAATCGGGTTAATCAAAATCAGAATAACTGCAAAGGCTAGCCCACGAGGGCTAGCACAGTACGTTTGGCCAGCAAAGCAATTAGAATGCGGGCCTGAGCACACAAGTAAGATGTCTAATTAGGTTTGGACTCGACCATTAAAGCAAGCTCCACCATCGTGATCCCCAGAAATCGACCTCAACTGCAACAGCAATGCCCCCGGCTTTGCTCTTTCCTGCCCGCAACTTCGAACAAAGTTCAACAGCGTTCCCACTTAGCTGAGCATTCCCATGTTTTTCATGACCTCTGAACCAAAGCCTGGCATTCCCATGTTTTTCATGACCTCTGAACCAAAGCCTGCCTTCGATCTCTGCAAAACTAAACTGCATCGGTATGAGCTATGCAGCAGCAGAAAG
Source organism: Rhipicephalus microplus (assembly GCF_043290135.1). Taxonomy (NCBI): domain Eukaryota; kingdom Metazoa; phylum Arthropoda; class Arachnida; order Ixodida; family Ixodidae; genus Rhipicephalus; species Rhipicephalus microplus. The sequence goes on along the minus strand of NC_134704.1, from coordinate 42,150,525 downwards.
ATGCACATATGCTTGGCCATGGCCAGTACTTTTATGAGACATCACTGCAGTGAAATACGCTACCATCCAGCATGATGAGCCTGCCACACTTTGGCTCACAGTTCAAGGGAGCCTGGTGCAAAGTGCAGGAGGGAGCAAATGAAAACGACAGTCGAAGGACACTCTCACTGACACTCAGAAACACACCACACATCATGGCAGGAGACAATTCGCGCAAGTTGCATATCTGCCTCCTCGTCGGCACTGTCTGCACACGCTGTTGCGTCCACTGTTGCATGCCATAGGTGCATGACTAGGAGTACACCCTGCCACGAAGAGCAGCACAAGCATTTGCGTGTAAAGGAAACTGTGGCACCCTTTGCGTCGCATGCATGCACGCTGTGCAGAAGAGTGCACATACCAGATGGCACCACCTACTAGAAAGCTAGAAAAGTTTGAATGCAGGGCATGTGCAGTAAGTTCTTGTTACATATTTGTTTTTTTTGTTCTTGCTTCTTTCTCTTTGTGAAAGGCAATTTTTTATCAGCAGAGAATTGCACTACCGCAAATCACAGCCCAAAGAAATGGGGATGCTATGCTAATCCAAGAAATGTGCTTCTGGAAGCTGCCTTGAAATAAATTCACGAAACCTGTGAAATCTTCCTTGCGCAGTGCTCAGGATGGAGGGGAGGGACGAGGCAAAACAGATAAGAAGAAATAACCCTTCAAGAAGAGTGCGAGACAAGAATGTTCAAGCCATGTGTCCCTGGAAAAAGGTTTTTGTATTCTCGCCTGTGTGTTTCGTATTGCATTCGTTTCTTGAAACACCTCGTGGTCTGCGAGCAAAAACAGCTATGGTCAACCTACCCTACAGGTGCTGGCCCCATGGCGAGAACATGCAATGTTGGCTGGATTTCAAATAAAATTATTTTGAATTATTACATGGCAATTGGTAGCATCTTCAAGAGTACGACATCCTAGAATTAAGACATACATGGACAACTTCAGTCAGCGTTTCAGTTGTTCTCTTACTCGTTGTGACGTGGGAAACACCTAAAGAGGATTTGTCCTTTGCCACAAGAAGGCATGGAGGGCGGGGAGTGATGCAGAGTGATTAACAGCAACCAATGCAAAAGAATGAGAGAGATGCACCGTAAACAAGAGCTGTGCCACAAAAGAGGAAAGCGCCTCCAAAGTGACTCATTGTGAGCGACATGCCCACACACATCTGTAGATATGTGCGAACCTCACGGAGACTCTAAAATAATAGTGGAAAGAGAGGACAGGATTCTCAGAAAGTGCACGTTTTGTGATGTGTGCTCGAAAATATCACACTTTTTGGGCGCCTTTGCACAAGGTCCAACATCCAACAATAAACAACACGGTGGTTCCTCCGCAAAGCAAAACAGTATGACGTTGGCCCGGCCCAATGTCCAGGCACCCATGTCGACAAGAAACAAGGCAAAGACAATGTCAACTGCAGAATACTGGACTGGACAGATGACGAAGCTTTCGACCAGAAAATGATGCGCAACAAGAAAAGACCATACAAGCCAACACAGTTAGCAAGGAAAGGAGGAGGGTAATGCAGGGAAGGTCTACAGAAGTCCACATGCAAACACTCAAAATTTCACTGAAGAACATGTACCGGGAAAAGAACAAAAATAAAAGGAACTCCATGTCCTGGTTGCGTAAGCACTGTACACACAGGATCACAGAGAAATAAAAGAGTAACGTCCAGAGCACAGTCACAGGATAAACTTTCTGGTGTCAAGAGGCTACGGCAATGCTGGACCGACTTGAAGTGGCTGTTACATGCGCACTCTCTCCTTTGTCTTTTGTCAGGACACAGTTGCAGTGTGAACTTGCATTCTGGAGACTTCAGGCTACACTGTTTGCTTTCACGTGTGTATGTCTGCTGTTCTCGTTGTAGAATTCCTACAAAAACCCAGCTGGAGAGGCGGAGCCAGTGGGCAGACGCACACACACCTAGAGAGTTCCCAGCCTGTCTACAAAGAGTGGGGTGGGTGGGGTTGGGAACAAGTGGGCTGGACTGTCCTCACGGTAAGCTGATAGGATGGGAAGTGGGCAAGGTGATTGGCAGTGCCTCCACGGACAGCAGGAAATTGGCAGATCAAGAGTTGGCTGCCACTGAAGGGCCAGGGACTGCCTTGCACCCCTTGCTGCAGTGCTGGGCTTCAGTCGGGGCACAGTAGACGTCCGTCGAGGCCAGAGCTAGCGACACAGAGCTTCACCTACCCACAGGCAGCCGTTGCCAAAGGACAATCGCGACCTATGAGTTCGCTTCGTTTTTCGGACAACACTGTTCTGTGGCGAGGTTTGTATAAGAACTGCTGCTTTTGCCTACAATGCTGCTACCTGAGTAAGCATATTCAGATGTTGCCTATACTAGAGAGTATAGATGTACTGGAAAATTCTTTATAAATGTTGTAACTATGCTCTTTATTACGAGAGCTGTAGGTTTCTTTCACTGGAACTTGCGGTGGTTACAACCATAAGGAAGGCTCAGTGGATAGTGCTGAAAGGTCTGCGCAACGGTGCAGCTATATGGTGGAAAATGCAGGTATCGGCGGCTACGACTCGTCAAATTTTTTCTATCAAATGGCAGCAACTGTGGACTGAAGTGCATATTACAATCATGCGTGAAATGTACAGGCCTGTCAACTAACCTGACCCTTTCCAGAAGCTAAAACCACTACACGTAAAAAGCCAATAGTTCTCAACGTCGAATTTGCAGCAAGCACTATAAGTGCTACAAGTGATGCGCAGAAAAAGCAGAAGCGCATCGCTAGATTCAATGCTGGCAAACACGATGAGCAGCGGCAGTTCTGTGCAACGTGGCAGGCAGCTACGGATCAAGGCCATGGGGGAAGCCACTTGTCTAATGAAAGAAAAGAATCAAGCACTTATGGTCTTATTTAAATTGATGAAAAAACAATGGTTTACTTCTCTGATGCCACAGGACTGACCTGCAACAGTAGAGGCCCGTCTTTAGGAGCAGACACTCCAGCATATAGTACACTGAAAAGTGAAGTGCTTATGAAATCCCAGTGTATAGGGAGAACGCACATGCACAAGCTTCATAAAAACGATAGGTCGGTCCTTGAGCGCAAACAGGAACACAGAAAACTGTGGCTGGCATGCTGACGCGCCTGGCAATGCCTGTGGCCATTAAGAGCGGGAGTCATGCCTGCTGCGGCATGAATTGCCATTAAGGGCGCACCTAGTCCACTTCCTCTGAGTGGCTAAAGCGACGCCTTCGATGTGTTTTCTCTAGGGACGTGCCGGCTATTCGGGCTTCATATGTCCTAGACGCGGTGACACACCAATGGCCTCGAGTCGACTGTGCCACCGAGCATTGGCTCCAGCGCCCGCGCAAGAGCCTGGCTCTGAGTGGCGACATCGCCGTGCCAGAGACAGCTAAGTGGGAAGAGGGTTGGAGGGCCCTTCCATCAGATGCTTGTCTCGTGTAGCTTGTTCACAGGTGGCTCGGCCAGCAGGTTGTAGCCCTGCGTGAGGGGGTTCGAGAAACTTGCTCGGTTGTTGTTGTCGGGTGCGGCGCCAGCTGAAGAGGCAGACATAGATGAGCTTGACGACGAGGCACTGAGCGGCGATCGTGGGGTTGCCGGCGCTGACGAGTTGCTGCGTTCAGCCACGAGAGGGGCGAACTCCTGCGACAACGGCATGTGGTTGCTGCTGTTCAGGCTGGGCCCCCGGCGCAAAAACAGCAGAGCTTCGCGAGCAGACGTGGACCGGCCGTTGCCACTTCCGACGTGCTTGGGCGATGACAGATCGGCAGCCGCCACTAACGCTGCTGCGGAGGAAGGTGGCAGCAGCTGATCACTCTGTGGCGAAGGGCTCTTGGCGTCCTCGTCGATGAAGCTGATGTCAGACATGGGCCGCACTCCCCCCGGGTGGCTTCGGGAGCTGTGCAAGCTGTGCAGGCTATGAATGCTACGCTGGTCCTCCATGTCCTCCAGTGTGCTCTTAAATGCCTTCACTACCCGAAGCTGCATCATTTGGCAGGCCGCCCATCCAGCGGTTTTGCACGTTTTGGGGGAATGAGAGAAAGTGGAGGAAAGGAGGAAGAACAATGACATGAGAGAAAGGGGAGGGGCAGGGAAGAAAAAGTGAAGGGGAAAAAAAACGACACCAAGAAATAAAAACCAGATGCACAGGTCACAATGTTGGGATTTACTGAAGCCATGTTTCTTTTTTTTTTTTTACTTTCCCTCTACGCACAACCGAGGAGCTTCGTTCAATTTTTCTCAACTTCCTCTCCCTTCAACACCATTACAGGGATCTTCTGGCAAATCGATGCCATATAAACTGCAAATGCACCGAAAGCACACTAAACTGCGCAAAAACCATGAAGCAAGTGAATACGTGGAGTCCAATGCTTAATATTTGCAAAAAGAAAAGCTTGCTATATAATTTTTGCTTGGTACTCACACAGCCCTGCTTAGCGTCACGTGCTTGTCTTAATATGAAGGGAGACTTCATAACTGAACATTTTCACCATCACGGGTTTGTGTTACCCAATGAAATGTCGTAAGGCTCCCTGCAAAGTGCCACTGATCAACACATACTATTAGCATGGATAAACTCAGAATGATGAAGAGCACAAGCTCCAATAGCATGTGCGCAGAGGAAAAAGAAAACATGCTTCTACCCGCAAACGCAACAACACCTTCTCTTCAATACCTGACCATTTCCTCAAACAACAGTGTTTCTGCAGTGTTGCTCATGCCCACAGCTGGCAAAGTGCAGCGCTAGTTTTGTTAGGCAAAGATAGAGAAAGAGAGAGAGAGAAACAAGGGACTACCTGCCATCACCAAGCTGGCAGGAGTCGAGCAGGTAGAAAGAAAAAAAGCGAATGTCTCTGTTGGTTTTTTTCTTGCTCTGTGCCTACGGTGTCAGAAGCAAAGGCTCGATGCAAACAAATCAACAACTGAAAAGCACAAAAAGAGAGCATGAGCGAAAAACAAAGCGGCACTGTAGTAGTTAAAGGGGGGGAGCGGGGAATGTATGGTAAGACAAAGGCTTTTGGCTGCATGCACCTCTCTCAGTCATGGGGAGATTTAAAAAAAAAAGGCACAAACGAGAGCAACCCCCGTTTTCTGTTACCTTGCATGAGCGCATAAACAAGCAAAAACAGATGTTCACATCACATAGTTCTGAAGCAAAACTCGGCTATGTAAGAGACAAAAAAACTGCAGTGCGAGTATGCCGATTACGGCTAGAAACAAGCGAGAAAAACCTAAAGCCACATAGGAGCTACGTCCCGGAACATAGCAAAACTGAACTAATGAAAATCTACAGGAAGTATTAAATGTCCATTGTGATCAGTGTTGAAGACATGTCAGAGACCAGTAAAACAAAGGCAAAACAAACGTAACGAGATAAGCAGCACGCAAGCTTGAATACATGTAACCGAGAAATATGCATTGACAGCAGTGGTTAGGTAACAAAATAAAAAGGACCAGAGAGAGAGCCGTGTTTAGTAGGAGCACGAAGCATGCTTTTTTTTTTTTGTATTGAAAATGTGTGCCAGACAGGATGCAGTGGTTGTTGGTAGGTACTCAGGCTTGTCCCATGGCACTGGAGTATATCGGCCTGTTGCTCATGGCTGTGGTGGTATCACGCTGGACAGCACGTGGAGACATGGACTTCGTTCCCCTCCCTGTACCCACTCCTTTTTTTTTTACTCCCTTCATTACTCCCTCAATAGGTCTCTCAATTACTCATTTTATTTGCCCCCTTACTGACTACTCCTTTTTTCACCCCTCACAACACCTTAAAGCCCTTGGCAGTATTTGCATGTATTAGGTACTGTGATCACCATGTAAGACCCCATCTAGCCCCGAAAGGCAATGGAGCAACTGGGAGGAGTTTGTGCCATGTTAATGAACTGTATGTGTTGGCATAGACCAGTAAGTATCGTCAGTCGGGTAAGTAGGGTGTTGTCACATGACACGTCGGCAGTGTTTCCTGCACCTAAAAGCAAGCTAGAAAGCAAATAAATAGAGGAAAAAAAAGAAGAAGAAAAAAAAACACGATGTGTTGTAACAGTGTTACTAATGTAGAATGACATAAAGAGATTAAAGAGAGAACCGTCCCATACAGCCACTCTGCTCCAGGGTGAGCACACCAGAGTAGTAGTGGGTATGACAGGGTGTGAAATACATATGCTTTGATAAACTGCAGCATGGTAGAGCAGAGCGGATCACCTCAAAAAAAAAAAAAGAAACAACCCTTGATATTTCAAGAAGAGAATGAATGGAAATTGCCTGCCATGTTTCAATGCTTCCAAAACAATAAAAGACAGTAATGCAACAAATACTGAATGCCAAAAAGAACTATAAATCTACAAAATGGATATAAGTACAAAAGCAATAAACTCATTATGAGTCTTAAAGCTTATTAAAAACTGCAAGGAGACCATGACAACTCAAAAGTCCTGCAGGCATGAACAAAATATTCTTGGCAAAGCTCTTTGAACAGTGTCTGCACCAAACCTTTTGTGGGCAGTCCCCTTACGTAGAGCGGTGTAATGGACGAGGGAAGCCATTCTTTGATGTTAAAGCCAAATGCATGTTGGCAAGGTCTTTTTTTTTTCTCTAAACAGTTATGGGAGACATTGTACATATTTACACGTACCTCTACACGAAAAGCTGAGTTCAATGCCTAATGTCTTGGAGCACAGTCCCAGTTATAAGGTCACATTGAGATAGTAACATTTAAGACTTTGTCCCATAGCATTCCTATGTACTTCAGTATATTTGGATGTGGCTGGTACACTGTAACAGTGTGCGATGAGAGATTTTGGCATTCAGTCAATGCTAACTGATAAAGTTTACCACTTTTGTAGAAAAAAAAAATTGAAGAAACTGGTAGCACAAAAATTTGAGCCAATAGAGACATCCTGCTCAAATTTTGCTGTTGCTTTTTTTAGAAGCAGGTACTGTAATTGTTTGAGAAGCCTGCTCCACCATTACCCAAAGATTAGTAAAAATTAGAATTAATAAACGTTTTGCATTTTTAAAGTCTGGCATCGAAGCCACAAGATTTTTAGGAAAAGATTACTCTCGTCCCTGTATGTCAGTGAGAGGAAATGGTCAGGAACAAATTTGGAAGGGCTGTGCTTCTAAGAATCTAAAAGATAATAAAAAAAGGGAAAAAATGAGCAGGTAGGGTCTTGTAAGAAACAAAAAAAATTGGGCCTGCAAACTCAAGACATAGGTAGAAATGCACAGTTCTCAATAAGAACATGCTGAAAGACAGGAAACCACACAAGAAAAAAGAAAGAAAGAAATAAAGGAGGGGCATATATAAAACGGCATATGTAAAAGTTTTGGAGAAGACATCTTTGTGGCAAGAGGGGAGGCAAAGGAGGTAGGGGTAAAGTAGGAAGATGGACGTGGGCATGAGATAAGACGGCACCACTGTAGCAGCTTGAAATCTGATAAGAATTAGCTCCTCTCCATGAGCTTGTCTTGAGAACCGTGCAAGGACACAAGCAACTTCTTACTAAGGTCAAATTTCAAGAAAATCCACTAACTGATGAATGTCGTCCTCTTCAAGCGTGACCTTAAAGCAAGAGCGCAGAAAGCTACTTTATGTTTCGATCATCTTTTCAAAGCATCTTCTTCAGCACGTCTTCGCAGCCTCTTCGCAGGAATGTATGTGTTTTCTGTCACTTCGAAGAAGCCTCTATGAAGTGCGGACTTCATAGCTTTATTTGCTGCTGCTGCTGTTGTTGGTGCCTACAACGAAACCCCTCTGTGGAATCTCAAAATGGCTTTGCCTTAAAACTTGGAGTGTACGAAATCAGTAAATTGTCGGTAGCTCGGGGTACTCTGACACAGTGGCCAAGATGTACACGGCCTACGCAGGATAGAAGATCGGGAACAAGTGATGGCCAAAAGTGAGGGAATAAAGAAGACAAGGAAGGAAGAAAACTGACCAGAGGTAGGGCAGAAAAATGCAAATTGCACGAGGAGAGGACTGTTAGCCAAGAGCTGAGTGGCAACACTGTCGAAGAAAAGAAACAGGGGATGGGAAAACGACAAGCAACATCTCCAGTGCGGTAAAAGGCAGGAAGGGAACAACGAAGTGCAGGACAAAGGGAGGTAGTAGGAATGGCAATGAAGGGTGTCGAATGAAGGACAGCCTGACAGAGAGAGAAATAGATAAGACTGTTTTCACATGTTCATTCTACACCCCATTTTTTCAACTGCCATCGAAAAGAAATGAGTGGCATGAACTGCAGACGTGCTTGCTGACGGAGCACTTCCGCCATGAGACTCCACCGCCGATGGTCAATCGTGATGGTAAAAAAGTAGCAGGGAAACCTGACCTTAGTGAAGTAAGAAAGGAGGATGAAAAAAAATATGAAGTAAATATGCCATAAAACCTTGTGCACCCCCCCCCACCACCACCACCGGCGTGAAATGTGCGCACACAAGGAAAAACAGCAGTCGTGATGCACACATCCACACGTAACAGGGCCACCTGACTTTGGAATCTGCACTGACTGGCCAATGCACACCATACAGACATTAACTGAGCACATTCAAAAGTGGGATACCAAGTTTACCCGTTTGCGATACACCACGTCCCCAACCCTTCCTCTTTAAGAGAGAAGAAAAAAAAATAGTTTCCTGTTCACAAAAAAGCAAAATAAATGTGATACCCATCCATAGCATTGCCCATTTCCCAGCTGGGTCCTTGCACCACAGCCTTAAAGAAAGAAGAAGACTGCTAGGAAAACAGACATTCAATTGTTCGTTAAAGGGGTCCTTTCTCCACAACACTTGTAATATTAAATGATGTTCACAATACCACATACAATCTCAAGTAGCAAAGAATCCCCCCAGAGCTTGATCCATCTGCCAAGGCCCGAATCGGCAGGAGCACTTCGTATTGGGCAAGCCCGCGGGCAGACATACTACAAACACTTCAGGGAACCTCTATACTTAACATTCATACGGGTGCAGTATTACAGATATGGAAGTGAACATGGTCAAGGCTTCAGCAGACAGTTCAGAATACAAACAAAAAAGAGAAAAAATATGTACACACAAACACAAACACCAATAAGACAAACATGAGGGCTAGATTTATATTATAACTTGTCAGATCTTAGCTCGTGTTACTTCAATCTTCATATAGCTACATATCTATGTATGTATGTGACAAAATAACTACTGCTACATGCAGCCTAAGGCAACTGATTTCGGATGTGTTAAAAAAAAACCTCAATACAGTGTATACCAAAGTGTTAAGACTACAGGATAAAAAACTGTTTATACACAGTAAACTAAGACCTATATTTTAAAAAAGTTGTTTTCTTTCTATTTTCCATCACCAAAAAATGGCACAATAAATTCTTTTGATAAACATAAAGATGTGTAACTATTTACCTTTATAACCTAGAGACATACACGTAAGAAAAGGCCAATTGACGGTAAGAACAGAGAGGTAATGGAACAAAAAATAATTGCAGATCCTCTTGCACAACACAAGCTGCAAGTGCTCTAGGATCCAAAGGAAAACTAAGCTTCTTAATCTGCAGTTCCATACCGAATTAATACCAGTACACTGATGTGGACGACAGCTTGAATGGAACAAAACAGACAATAGAGGGCAACAGAAAACTGGGAACAGATGATGAAGTGAGTCTTGCATTCTAAGTGCGGAGGCCAAAGATGCCTCCCACGAAAGTGCTCCCTTCCATGTATAGCTCTGCGCTGCTCATTTTCAAGTGTTCAGTGAGCACGCATCAGTGTCCACGGACGTGCACAACAGCAATCGTTGCAGCACATGCGACGAAACACGCAAGCTCATGTGTTGTAAAGAGCCTTCCAAGAACGCCCCGTCACCGATGGTCCTGTGCAGGTCAAATCATCGATGCCTTGGTGACTTGCGGCAGAAAACCGTCGAAGCTGCGCTAAGCTTCCACTCAGCAGATCCATGTTCTCTCCTGACAGCTCAGGAGATGGGCTCTGCGGAAACACAGCCACCAGGCACGAACCCCGCACACGTATGAAGAAAAAAGGACAAGAAAAGGACAAACACACGAACAAGTACTTATACTTTTTCTTTTTCTCATGTCGAAGAGAATCAGCCTGATTTCTTAGGTATGCCAAGCCTGGTCCGCCATTTCACCAAGGTCCTCAAACTTGATTGCCCTCCAGAGCACACCACAATTTAACCCTGCTGCCTCTTCTATTAGAAAGGCCTCGCAAAACTTCTTCATCATGGTCAGAAAACATTGCCTATCTGTAGACGGGGCTCCTGAGGACAAGTGAGCCAAGCATTTTAGCTCGGCATGCAGCCTAGAATTCACAATTCTGACGGATCGAAATCGCTTGCTTTTTCTCTTGACAAATAATGTAGTAAATCCAAATGACCTCACTATAAACACAAAGTCCATGCTCGCAGGCTGATCTGAACATTGTGGGTGCACGGTTACCACGGCAGCATGTAAAATGCCACGACGTGCCCGCGCACTTGCTCGCAATCACACTGGAAGTGTGCAGAGTTGAAAAAAAAAGAACATACGTATGACGTGCACTGGCAAACAAATGTAGCTTCTTGCCCCGTTGTCATATCCCTCACTGCATAGCTTCAAGGGCACTTGGTCTCATGAAAAGAGAAAATGCTTAAACCATGCAACAGATATTTGTACCGCCGCTCCTACCTGTAGGATTCTAAAATTTTATTTGCACCAATCAATTTGTGAAGGAGCACCGACGAGAAATTTCGAAGGCGAGATAACAAGCAAGATAGAATTATGTGGAGATGCTCACAACATCTAGAAAATATCAAGGGCAAATATAGGCTAGAGCATATTAAAATTCAATTTGGAAGTGCACGCTGTGCAACTGAGCAAGATGTGGAGCCCCTTGCAAATCCAACGTCAATGCAGGGGCAATGGAAACAAACCTGCGTCATAGGTTTGGGTTGGGTGGTTGCTGGCACCTGCCTTGTACTTGCACTATCTTTGATTTTCTCCTCAGTGCCTCCGTGTGTGCTGACTGTGCTGGCTGTCAGTGCAGCACCTGCCTTCACACACTCTTGCGCACAGCGTCCATGTGACAGTTTTGCGTGGTCACGTGGCCAGCTGTGTCTACCTTGCCCCCTGAACTGCTCCTGCCTAGCTCGGTACTTTTTTTTAAAGCCAAACCTGAGACTGTGCGCTCTAAAGACGTTTCTAAATAAATAACCATCGCACACTCATGCAAACGAAGTTTTTTAGCCGTGGTAAGTGCATCATAAGCTGCCTATTGCAGAAAAAAAAGAACAATGCACAAAATTTTTGTGTCAGCGCTCCTTTAATGAAGCCATTCAATGATAACTTGGGAAAGCGTTGCAGGGCCCCTTCAAGTAATACTTTCGCTACATGCAAGCTAATCATCATCTCTGCACTTCAAAGGCGCATTTCAGTATAAGAAAAACTCGAATGAGTTGGTGGTAACTCATAATCGGCGAGCGACAGTGCTAAACTGACGAGAATGGAGGAAAAAGAAGGTCATGACGAGACCTCCAACTCAAGTGCTTTTTAACCTGTAGCCTAGGATGCTGCTCTGGTCATGCCAACTCATAACTACCGTTGCCCATCACATTGTTCACCTCGCAGCGAATCCTTAGCATCCTTTCGCATTTATCATCATCATCATCACAGCCTGGCCTAGCACAAAGTCAGCCATAAGAAGTTTGCAGGGTGCGAGTCTGGTGAAAATGCAAAACTTCAGCTTTGTATAACTACTCTGCAGCCATAAGCTACAACACAGCAATAAACAAAGAAAGAGGCTCCAACTGCAGAAAATTTAATGTGGCAGTATGCTTGGGGTGATCCAAATAGCAAAGTCGTCTTCTGGTTTGTTGCGACGCGTGTTATGTTCAGCCAACATTCCTAGAAAATCAGGCTGTTCATCCACAAAAGTAAACTGTACACAAACAGTACTAATGAATGTTACAAAAAAATACGAGGTGATGCCCGATCTATGGCACATGCTCCAATTTTATAAGTAAAACTTGATTGCAACTGAAATGTAAGATGTCGGGCCAGCAGTGTTACATAAATAGCATTAAATCTGATGGAGGAAAAACATCGACACATAGCATCACCCGAATATTAGAAGTCATAGTTTTGCCATGTTGAATATAAACACACATGTAGATTACTTTACCTGAAACAGTTCCATATGCAGTCTAATAGTTCCAAAAGTGTTTTGTATGATTGATTATGCATTGCTCAATAGAATAATCAATACAACTTCTATGAAATTGATGAATAAAGAAATTATTGCACAACAAACATAAAGAACTGCTCATGAAATGCTTCAGTATGCATGCCAGCATTGTTTAGCCCATCTTGTTACTCAAGTAAGGCCAGCTTTGTAGACATCACCTCGCATTTCTCTTAAGGAGTCTTTAGGAGACATAATTGTCGAGAGGGATTAGATAAATATTTGTTGTGAAATAGGTACCAGCTAGAACAAGTATTCACTCGCTTCAGATAAAAATTTAGGTAAGGCACACCAGCTAGGTGACAGAAGATGGAATCAATGCTTTTGCACTGCGATATGAATTAAAATTTTATTGTACACCTAACATCGCAAAGAACTTCAATTGTGAGTTACGAAGCCAAACATCCAAAAGTCATTCACAAGTCATGAGGACCCGAAAAACGGTGCCAATTTCTTTGTATGCACGAAAGGACGTAAAATTTCAGGACAGAAAGTTCTTCGTGTCAAAAAGAAAAAGGGGGGGAAATCGGCCAAGTCGTAATGACAGCAATAACTCGCAGCTAAGCTGCTTTGTTTGAAATATTCGGTGTTGCAAAGCCTGAGTGGTATAAACGTATAGTTATGCTAGCAAAAGGAAAGGATACCTGTGATGATGCTTAAAAAATATATTTGTATACAGTTTTCCGTCCCCGAAAATATTTGTTGATGTGTGCCACAGCAAAGAGGCAAGCCCTGTTTAAAACTCTGGTCTACACAACCATTTATATATGCAATGGAGGATTTGTATCTGACCTGAGCATCGTCAGACTTCCAGCTTCAATAAAATTCCCTGAATAGCAATGTACGTTTGTCCTCAGAACATCTGCTATTACATTGGAGGGCTTATTAACAATTGCTTCCATCTCTTGTCACTGGACAGTGGGGCATGTCGAAGCTATTTCAAAACATGATAACAAAGCATTGCTTGTTTAGAAATGCTGTTGCAACACACACCAACCTCGTTACTATCAGAATCAGTTCGTGCCAGATTAAATGCAACAAGCTGCGATTAAAATCCTTGCTCAAAGCAAATTTACACTGAGCAAATTAAACTTCCACAATCTTGTGCTATTAAAAAAAAGTGTGTAAAAGGTACCTAGAACGAGCAAAATGTGCTCCTGCATGTACGATTGCAGCAACGGCTACGCAAGCAGTAACAATTTAAGTTACGTGCAGATTGAGCGTTGTATTCTATGTGTCAAACAAAATGAGCGCAGCAATGAGCATATCTGTTAGAAGTATGTGCTGGTGTCATATGACTAACATTTTTAAATGCCAATAGAAGCCAATCAATGGTAACACTTACAATCTTTAAAGTTTAAAGGTACACTGAAGCCTATAAGTGCCACTTTGTACTTTTCTAAAACAGTCGGGATAGGAACATGCAGAGAGAGGTCTAGCTTTGGAAACATACTACAGTGCACAAGTGTATTCATTGAAATAAAGGCTAGCAAGCGTCTGGGTTTTCAACATTGGTTGAAAATTTTCGTGCTGCACACATCAAGACATATGAAGAAAGGTATCCAGAGGCTGTACAAGTTGGCTCACATTGCTTCAGTTTTTTCCACACCTCTCATATTTTCTCTTGTATAATTCATATTTGATATACATGGGCAGAAATAGACATAAAATAATTTAAGGCCTCCAATAACAAAACCCTAAAGGAGGAGGAATCGAGCAGTGAATTCCGATTTCCCAAACCAAAAGACAAGCTAGAAGAAACACCGTAGTCAGTGGGTGTCAAGTTATTTCAAACACCAGTGGTTCATTGACATGCCTCAAGTACATGGGAAGTATTGTACTCTGCACCCACTGTTATGTCGCTGCCACGACTATGAATTGAACCCATTACCTTAGACGTACTGACAACTCACCAAATGTGTGTTATGATCTTAGCAGAAATGAAGAGATCTTGAAGTATAGTGACAGATTCAAGCATTATTTTTGCATTGTGACTAGGTTTTATATATTTAAATCGTGCTTGAAAATAACAAATACCGTTATGTTGCGCACCCTAGCGGATGACCCTTGAAGCTGGATTACAGAATACGGAGTCGATCACTTTGCTGTACACAGTCGCGAAGTCTCATGCTCTCATGCGCGCAAATCCTCAAAATTATAGTATGTATGTCATTATTCATCCGTACTCGAATTTGTGCTGCTTACGACGTAAAAGGAATCGCACGGAGAAAAGCGGCACTGCCGTTGTGGCCACCAGTGAAACAAGCTGTACTACGGCGTGTGCACATGGAGTGCATGCATGCGCAATGACTTACCACGCTAGAACATCGACTGCACTCGCGCTTGCCGTTCGCAGCATGCGAACGGCAAGCGCGAGTGCGCGATTTATCCTTCGCACTGCAAGTAGGCAGTGCGAAGGCACTGCCTACTTGCAGTGCCTTCGCAGCATGCGAGTATATGACTTCATATTCAGTGCAGACAGATAAAGTCTGATTACGAATGTTTGAAAGCATTTCCGGTTTTACCATTTCGTGTTTAGACTCGCTGGCCAGTAAGCTTTCCATTGCACAAAAAAAAAACAGGCACCTTAAAAATTCTTTGTCAGAAAGCTTAGCAACATAAAATTAGAGGCTGAATGAAGTGTACTGCTCGCACAGTCAATAATCTAAAAGGAGAAAAGACAGATTCCGCATGTCGCGAATATTAAATACTCAGTAGCCACAACGGAATAGACACTCAGCCAAGGGCTCTGTTTTTAAGCTTTCGTGCCTCAGAAATGTTTTTCCGTCGACAATGTTTTGGTTACACATCTCAGACTTGGCAAGCAAGTTTGGAGTTGCTGATTTATCCTAAATCCTTGCTCTAATTAAGTGACTTTTCAGTGTATTACAAACAGGATGATAGAAAAAATAATGAAATACTCTTTTTTGAATTATCCGGTATTTCTTGCAATACTAGAATGAACCCTCGCGAACCAACTGTACAAACGAAGCCTCATCAAACGATACCTACTACCTCGTTTCAAGCGTATTCATCGGTCTACAATCGCTAAAGAGCATTTAGGTGCTGCAGCAGGTGCGTGTAGACAAGGAAAGATTTGTGAGGGACTTCCAAGAACAGCGTGTAATTTAGACACGAGTGCACCGTACAATGATAAACGCTCCCTGCATGCGTGATGGTGTAGATATGTGCGTGAGGGTCAGTAGTGTTAATAAAAGCTGGCAAAACTGGCATGCAAACAGCTGGAGTTTGAAAACTAGGCAATTATCCTCAGTGAGATTTCACTTACATATTTCAAAATAGTCGAAATTCCTTTCCATAAAAAAAGCTGTAAAACTGTCACGAATAACAGTCACATTAAACAGAGGTAACGTGAAACAAAACATTCTCTGGCTAGCACAAATGGTGAAGTTGTAACTGGTTTCAACTTGAGAAAAAATTACAACACAAATTGAGAAAAAAACAACCCAACCCATGCCACGACCGGTTTGTCAAAAAAATTACCTAAGTCATCAAATGTGAAATGCTTTCAAACTTACAACTTGCTTGTATCCTGTCATTAAATTTCAGCATATTAATCTTATTAGTTCTTTTTTCATACGCACTACCATCTGTGCCTATGAAGGAATTTATCAGGTAAGTGGCTTATTATCCAGCTGGCAACTTTATCTAATTAAGAGCATTTAGTGCAAATAAAAATTTTCATGTAATTAAGAGCATTTAAGTGCAAATAAAAATTTTCATAATGCCACAAACTGCACATATTGTGGCCACCAGTGAAACAAACAATTGAAAATATTTGAGCAAGTCAAAGCAGCTGATTAGGCTATGGGCAACAAGAAACAACCACGCCAAGTCCAACCGTGCAGACACATACATAATATACCAAGCAATTATTACAGACATACACACAGTGTGTTATTACAAGCGTGTTAGTGCTATTCGATAATGGTGTTACAATGAGAACTGCAAACGTTTTAATGAAGACAAGGAGAAAAAAACTTTAAATGCTACTGCCCCCAGCAAATACTACAGAAGTGAAAAAAAATGACAAGATAAATCACAGTTCCAATTCTGCCTTAGGAATACAACAAAGCAGCTTCATTTCATCAACGAAGATCACAAGCCCTGTACATCCACATCCAATAACCAACACTTTTTGCCACTAGTAATACGTCGGCAAAAAAAAATATTACGCTTTGTCAAACTTTAGTTAGCAGGGACACAATTGTACTTACTGAAATATATATAATTATCCTTTATTTTAATACTCAACAAATATAGGATGCTTACCATGAACATAGAATGAAACAAATCTATGTCTTCCTAGATGTAACCCAATTAGGATAAGGGTTAATATGCAAGCTCATTATAAATGATTCTATAAAGCATTTAGACGTTTGGATAACACAATTTCTTTGAAGAAGTCTTTTCAACAATTATGCTTTGTGTATACTGTGCGATTCCGTTCTCCACTGCCACAGGCGCACTTAAAAACCAATGCTTGCAGGAAGAACAAAAAATATGCGGCAGTCTACAGAAAAAAATTTTGTAACGAAATTTTTACCCATGCCCTTATACTTGTAGCCATTCTTATTTCTTGCAACTGCCTTAAGGACACTGCTAACTTTCCTGAAACGTCCCATACGCATTCCAATGAGTCCATGTGTTGTAACACCACAACAAAAATTTCGTGGAACTTGTATGGAATCTACATAGATTGTACGAAATTTGGGAATTTATAGAGACTTACTGAAATGGCGTACACAAGATTTGAAAAATGTAAGCGGCATTAAAGAGTACAATAAGGTGTAAAGGAACAGAAAAGCCATTGACGTGCAAATACATATATGTCGCACAGCTCTGTCACATGAAGCGTGAAAACAAAAAGTGCACATTTAAGTTGAAATGCCTTACACAGGCCACAGGCGAACAAGTATGCTCAACGTAGGAAACATGGGATTCCGTGCGTGTTTCCCAATGCTTTCCGTGCTTGTTTCCGTGCTTGTTTAGCCCAATGCACAACCACCAATTTATGCCATAACCGTACTTGCAGTGCCTAATTAAATTTTCATGTGCAGAAATTTAGTCAACTTGCGCTGTTTTACTGGTCATGTGAGACATGTTAGATGACATCGCAAAAACGTAATCATAAAAAAATGCATGAAAAAGAAAATCAAAGAAAAGCCTAGATGATAGCAAGTTTACAGTCATCTAAACTTAGCTGTACATTTTAATAAAATATACTACAACTTAAAAAAAAGATTGGCAATGTTACGAGCATAGTCTCCTTACTGAGCGATTTCATAATCTTTACATAACTAAACCTCGTCCAATGAACTACGTTCTCACAGGCAATCAGCATTTTGCCAGTTGAGAGCAAGACAGAAATCACGCTAGCCGAATGAGCCACAATTTAATTCTACATTCTATAAGAAAAGCATTGGATACTTCATAAATCTAAAAGCTTCTAAAGACAACTTTAAGATTATGTCGAGTTCATGAAGTTATTGTTTTCTTTAGATGTTAGAAGAATAATCTACAATGAAGAAACAGCATGCAGGGTAAGTGAAGTATGGCCCACCCTTGAAGCAACTTGTACATTAAACCAGGTCCCACCGATAACAAAGAGAGTTCGAAAACCTGGAGAAAGCAGTTGATTGACTGGTGCTTATTGATACTCTTAAAATCAGCTTAACTACAGTCAAACTCCTTCACAAAAGAGAAAAAGCGTATAGAAGACACCAGTGTGCCTAGAGTAAGATACAGGGTGATAGGAAAATGCATACGAGGTCCCCTGCTTGTAAGAGACATCTCATATAAGACAAAAATTGCTGCTCAAAGCATAGATTTAACTGTATGTTGCTGAATGCTCTAAAGTAATGCAGGAGCATTCCTTAAATGAACAGCACGGTTCTTAAAAGAAGATTTTAACATTTACTTGGTATGTTAGTTTTAGTTATGTAGTCTATATAACTCATTTGTTGCTAACTTTATGCTACTTGCATTCTTGCTTTTCAACAGTTTTATAAAAAATGCAGTACCTAAAAATGTCATTTACGAAAATATCAATAGCTTCTGTGCATTTCAATGATCCAGAAAGACCCATCTTATTTCTCGGCTTGCTCTAAAAAAAAATCTACATAAAAAAGATTGACAGTCCGGAAATTGTTCTATTTTTTTTACAGTTTACTTCAAGATACGCATCGCCACATGCAGAAGACTGACAGAGCAATGAGTAGTGACGTCAAACACACACACAAAAAAAGATAACCAGGACTACCCTCGCCTTCTTGTGCAAACAATTTCATAAACAAATTAAAGCCATGACTTCCTGGCTCTCTCTTTACCATCAAAATGCTAATAAATCTTACGCCAAAAAACCTAATAGGTCACTGATACAGGAGCAACGTTAGTTACAATAACAGAGGCACCATAGAGAAAAGGCAACACATGTGCAGCAGAAGAGTGTAGAAAAACCGCCAAGAAGCGGAATCACCTGCCTACCACAGCCACTTTTTATGCTCAGAGAGAAAGACACTGTGCGTGAGTACTAGATAAATACTAAAAAAACAAAGAAGGAATACAAACACATACAGGAAAAACACACAAGGGAGACATCAGGGCACAGACATTAAAAAAAATGCTTTTGAACACAGAAGCCTTTGTACACTGAACTGTAAACTGAAGCTTTGACCATGTTAGTGTGCTTTCAAAATGCAACAGAGATGGTGGCGAACACGGGCAACTGCCTTCCGCCCGACTTCAAAGGCGACTAGCTGCTCAGTCTAGCGACAGCAGCCATCGCGCCCAAAGCCAGCGTTAGGGATGACACATTTCATTTTGGGGCAGCTGCTCACTCCCGAGTTAGGAAGGAGAAAAGCAGAGTGCCGACAATCGCAGCTGCCATCACAGACAGCCGCACGTTGGAGGGGGGAGAAAAGAAGGTCGTCATTCGTAGCAATCTTGACATTGAGAAAACTGGCCCCACATCTTAAGTGCAACCGTGGCACGCAGTCTTCCTGCCCTTCCCCCACAGCTTCCCAGCACAACACCCCACAATATTAAGCCAGTGTCGTTAAATCCCAGAGCCTCGCCATGGTTTCGCGCAGGCTCAGAAGTGCAGTGACATGGGACAGGGTTGGTGGTGCGTCTGACTGAATTGCCAGCACACTGGGACGCAAAAACCCACACAGCAGTCAATGCAAGGTGGCTTCGGGCTCCGAAAAGAAAAGGAGCTCAGTGCACACACACCAAGGCCAAACAACACACTTAAACAAATTTAGGAAAGGGAAAATGCAGCATTAAACTCTCTATGGATGCGTTCCGGTAGTCACACGCACACACACACATGCGCTCACGTAGGTATGCCAGCACAAACATTCACGCGAAATGAGACACCATGCGAGATGGCCTAGTGAATCAGCCTTCAAACACACACACACACAAGCCTGAAAACGAAATAGTGAAAATAACTACACACTACAGCAAAGGTTTGCAGAGGGACTGATAGGTGGCGAGGAGTGAGCGCGTGCCCTCGTAAAGAATGGCAGATGTCGCACGAGTGCAAGTGTAGACTGCTCGTACGAAGGCACTCCTCGGCCCGCTCAAAAAAATCTTTTTATTACCAATTCCGTGCATGTCACCCACTGCACATGGGGAAGGAAATGCTACGTGACCTTTCCGACAATGAACAGTCCTTACATGCTCACACAACTACACAGCAAACAATCATGCAGGGTCCCCGAAACTCGTAAGCACAGAGGAGACCGTCAAAAGTGCTTCTAATGGCACAAATGCCTCTATGAAAACATCGTGTCAGTTTTTGGGTTAGTGCTAGAGCTCATTCATTTGAGGCTTGTAGTTTTTTCCTTGTTTCCTCTCCTTTTTTTTTAAAGTACAAATTGATTGCACTAGTTCATTGCTGGCACATTTCTTGCACACATTCCTTTCAACAGGGCATAGCTCTATTAATGTAATATCCAATACGAGTGTATCATATGAATCACAGCAAAGAAGAAAAGAAAAACTTGCAGCTGAGGCACGTCATCAACAGAGCATCTCTTTTCCTCATATGAATCCTTAACCCCTTAACTGTTCTGATATATCTAGAATATCTGTCCCCAAAGTGCTTTTTTTTTTAAATTGATATTCAATACTTCCCTTTTTCAAAAACAAGTTTTCGATGACGTAAAACATTGAGGCCCATATTCAGTGAAACCAGCGTAATAAAGCGCTGACGTTCATGGAAAAAGGCCTACAACCTGCTGATAATAAACAGCAAACAGTACAGGAGCACTATTTAAAAATTTTCAGCATTGTGACAACGATTTCATTAATCTGACAATTTTATTGATTTCGATGACAAAGATTTTTTGTTTTTTTTTTGAAGCAAGATTGAGAGTATTGAAACATCGTTGAAAGCAAGAAATTAACAGATGAGTGCCGCCGTCTGCAAAGTGACACGTAATCTAGCTCGCTTCATGCAAAGCAATCATTGGAAGGTATCTCGGACAAGTGTGGGACGAGCTACACTCGTCCAAACTAGCTTGGGGACAGATCGACTAGGGCGAGCTATGCTTGAGCGAAACTGTTCAGGGGTTATTATAGATCTGTTCAATTTTACGTGCAAGCTAAAGGTCAGCTTAAAGAATTGATTCAGATGCTTGGAAATAAGTGCAGACAGCTGGAAACTGCAGAAAAGTGCAGATCTACTTAGGCACCTAACCTTGCAGATCATAGATGCATTAAGAAATTTCGAAAGTTAAAAACAAAGTACTGACAGGCTTTTCTTGCACAAAAGCTTGTAATAAAAACTTTATCTACAAGTGCAGGCTAAATAAGTGTCATTATTCCTATTAGACTAAGTAAGAAAACTGTGCTTCTGCACCAGCTGTCACGGCACCTTAGAAACACTTCACTCTGAATGCAGATACACTCAAGCCTCATTATAATGAAGTTGCACCTGACACGAAAATGAGCTCATTATATCCGAAAATTTACTATAGGACTATAAAGATATATAGTCCTAAAGCTGCATTTATTGCAAGAGTATTCTTCATTTACTTCATTATGACAGATATTTCGTTATAATCAGGAGGATTGTTATATCGAGGTTTGTGTGTAGCAAGATATGAAGTGCACTCTAAAACAGAATTTAACAACATATCTACATTAAACAGTTATTCTAGCTTTTCACTGAGTTCTGCTCTTACACAGACAGAAGGGCTCACAAAAACTACAACCTGCTACTACAACTATCAACTAAAACTTCCAATTACCAATTGTGGGTGACAATCAGGGAAGACGACTCTGCACAGGCTTGCATTCGTAGGGCCATTAGGTATACAATTTAAAGACATTTTAAGAAAAATAGGCATATCATGCCACTCTGCTAATTACTAAGTTGCTGATTTTGTCTAGTGCATCAATTGGGACAAATTACCACTAAAGTGTTGCCAAGTATCACACTACCTTTTCTGGTCAGCTGCAGCAGAGAATAAATTTTTAACAATTACCAGCTGAATTATTCAGCAAGCTCAATTATTTAAATAGCAATAAAATAAAACTGACTTAAGGTAGCTGGTGAAGAAAGACACACTATGTAATGACATACACATGTCAACAGCCATCAGTAAGTCATATCTCTAAGCACTGTTTTCTAATGTGTAATTTTGGTATAGACTTTTTTGCACGCGTTTGCAACACCTTGTCTTAATGTGTACAACTGGAGTTAAGGGAGACATATACTGGCAATTTACTCCAATTGATTCAATTCAGTTTCTTCAAATTTTATACACAATGCACAAGATTAACTTGTACCAACAAACTGCCAAAGACCACCCCGTAAAAAGGCTATTGTCGAGAAATGGCGTGGTGGGAAGCACTAACTCGAGTTATGTAGCAATTTTCTACTAGCTTTTGCAAGCCTGTTCGCTTTATAACATTACACTTGATGTTGCATACCCTGACCTAACTTTGCAGCCTGTGCAGAGTCTTCATAATGCCCACAGCGACTCCAGTTTACATCCCGCAGAAAAGACAGACAGAGCATAAAGAAAGGCGAAAGGTAGAAAGGTGAGAGAAGAAAGAGAGAAAGAGGTAACTATGAAAACAACTCAATTTGCTGTAAGGCAGGAATGGCACTACAACAAAGAAGGATGCATATCACAGCTTACAACAAATGCAGCAATATTGTTACAAGAAAAATATGTGGAAAGAATATACATATAGACATGTTATATAATATTGTAAAAAGTAACTGGCTATAAGCCAGTTACCAGTTCTGCTCAGGGATGTAGCCTGCATAATTTTATCTCTGCTAACTGGTTCCAGATAGGTCATCATTAACTTGGTCTCAATCCCAAATTCATGCCTCTGTTACAACTTGCTATTTGCACTCTCTGGTATCTGAACTCTCTTTAGCCTCCATACATTGACCTAAACGTTAGCAGCGACAAAGCACAGTGACCTGTCCTTTTATTTTCATTTCCAAAGAGATGTCAAAGAGACGGAGAATGGTTAGGGCGGTAGACCAGGCAAGCATCTGATTCACCAACCTAGACGATGCTGAAGACAGTGAGCGAATAGAAAAATAATTAAACATAAAAAACACAGCTGTTCATAATTTCGGTAGTGTCTGCCGAGAACGCTCAGCCTCGTTCTTTTCTCTCCCTAACCAAGCATTCGCTTGGTCAGTAGAGAGAAACTCGGCAGCTGCAGCTCTACGCTACGAAACACACAGCCCTCCCACAGTAATGCATCCTTCTTTGTATTTTTTTTGCCATTGGGTCCAGGGAAAGGATGTAAGGAGGGAGGGCGAAGGAGCATGGGGCTGTCTGGCCTTCACGGTTACAGGGCCCTGGAGGAGGTCCCGCTGATCGTTACGGTTCGGTGGGAATGATCGGGAGAAAGATCGGTCGGTGGCGCTTACCTGTGTCTGCAGCCTGGTGAGTCCCCGTATCCAGAGGATTTGTCCCGTGCGCTTGACATCCTGCGAGAGGGAGCCGGAACTGCCGTCCTCGACGAGCGAGGCCGTGGCATTCATCTCTTCTGGTGCGCCAGATCCCCAGGTGAAGGTCTTGGGGATGCGCTTGGTCGGCACGGTGGTCACAAGCTGGCCCCACACCAGTGTGCCACAACCAAAGAACACACACCACAGCCACTGGTCCAGGGACAGGGCCTTTGTTTGGAAAAACACGCTACCATACTGCACTATTATCACCTGTACACGTGGGACCGGCCAGCATAACAGCAAGAGCACCCCCGGTGTAGTGGCATCAAGAAACCAGGTGGGAGAGAGAGAGAGAACACAGATATTAGATGCAGAAATGGGGTAGCAGAGAGCCATATCAAGACAAACATCTGAGGAAGTAATGAGAACTTCACGAACAACAACTACACTTCGTACAAGAAAGAGATCTCTTATGCAAAATCGCTGCTTAAACAGGACAGCTGCTTCTCAAATGATTTGTTTCATAATTGGTTACCGCAAACAAGTCTGCCTCTGAGTGAAAGGAATTCCTGTAAAACGGAACACTTTCTTTCAGGTCCCTTCAGTTCCCACATACCGATAGTCGACTGTAAATATGTTTTTAAAGCTGTTCTCTAGGACTGCACAACAAAGATACTACCGTATTTACTCGATTCTACCGCGCCCTCGATTGTAACGCGCACCGGGTTTCCACGGCGGAAAAAAAAAAGTAATACATCGATTGCAACGCGCACCAATTTTTCTCGTTGGCCACACAGTCACACCACTCGGGAAAAAGACTCCTTTCGGCGTCTTCCGTTTAAATATGAGGTACGGGGGAAGCTTGTGGCTATCTGACGTGCAAAGGAGCATTTCCGTCACTCTAGTTATACTGTGGCCCGATGTCAGCACGCGAACTTGCTTCGCCCCCGTTTTTCGACGGTTTTGGTGCCAGGCATGTCGAAGTAAAGAGGGGTCTGATCGGCATTCCCGATTTGCCCAAGCAGGGAGCCGTTGTTGTGCCGCAAGTTTAGGACGAACCTCTGAAAACTGAAGCTTTTCTTCGTACTCCTCCGGCAACTTTTGGCGTATGCGCGTTTGCCTTCAGAGGGAAAAGCCTTTCCTCTTCATAAAGTTAGTTAGCCAGCACCTGCTCACTATAAACTTGCTCCGCATTAGCCCTTTTTCTAAGGCTAACTGCATAGCCTGCACTTGGAGCAGTTCTGTCGTCACAGGCTGCTGTGCCGCTCACTGCTCAATCACATACTCGCCCAGCAGCTCTTCAATGTACGGAAACCGACTCTGCTGTGGGCCGCTGAAGCCTTTGCGTGAATCTTTGCTGTCGACAATATTCTGCTTTTGTTTCTGCCAGTCCCGCACGCACGTTTCGGGAACTCCGAACGACCGCGATGCAGCTCGATTTACGTCCGTTTCGGCACACGCGATGACTTTTCTTTTAAAAGCAGCATCGTGGTGCACTCGTAGAGTTTTTGGAGTTGGCCCTTCCATGCCGTCGATGCTAAAGCACACCAAGATGACGAACTCCTCAACACACGTACGAAGTGCTGCACATGCGAAACCCATAGACAGAAATGGCCGTCGCGCCATGCCGACGCACGTAGGGGGCGGCCATTTTGGAATGCCGATGGCAATAGAATGACCGTATTAATTTTTTTATTTTTTCATACTCGATTCTAACGCGCATGCGATTTATGAACTCGCTTAACCGGAAAAAAGGTGCGCGTTAGATTCGAGTAATTACGGTACTTCTGTCATTAAATGAATTCAAACGCTGTGCGGCAGCCATAATATATTGTTTAAATGTTCCGACTATTTAAGGCCTCCCTCTATTTGCTTGAAAAACCATCTTGAATGTGTCTGGCTATTTGGTAGCACTTCACATTTTTTTTCTCACAGACAATAATGAACTATAAAACAAAGTATCAACCCAAAAAGAAAGAACTGGGCCAAATTTAAGGTGGCAGCGCCAATATCGAAGTCTCTGCGATGAACATCTAAGAGTTGGAACTAAAAAGGCGACAAAAGGGTCAGTAGAAGTAAGTTAAGCACGTAGAAAGACGATTAACATCCATGAAGGCCTAAAGCAGTGTCCTCAAATACCTCGTGATCTTTGAAGTACGTAAAACGTAACATGTTTTTAAATCATGTGCCATCGACAGCTTCTGTTTGGATGAGCAAGCCACACTGCCTATAACTGAAGGCCCAGACAACACAAACATATTACATTTATTTACAAGCTTTTTCTGACCAGGTTATTTAAGCATCTCTGCCCCATTACGGCATTCTTTAGTGAATAAGTGTGCAGCGGAATCTAATTTATAGAACCCATTATTATGCATTATAAAAAATGAGAGAAAAATTTGCTCACAAAATACTATCACAAATTTTGTCCAACTGTCAAAGTGCCTTGCAACATTTCATGCAGTATCGGTACTAGAAAGTCTGTTTATAAACTGTTACCACTTAGTTTCACTGCCTTCGGTGAGATGCATTTCCCCATATTGCATATCACATCTTGCATGTTAGCGCGCGAGTCTGCTGATGACATGCTATTTCACTGAAGTCAAGAACTAGCTGTTTTGTTTTTTTGTAAAACAGGAATACCAAATATCTGAAAGTTGAAACAGCTACTTGCCAGCACGCTCACACACACACACACACACACACACACACACGTAGATTGGGGGCGCTTGGCAACAGCACACAAGCCCACTGACCTGAGCAACTGCAGTGATGATCAGAATGCTATAGAAAATGGGGTTGGTTAGGAGGCCCTCAAAAATATTGCGTTCCCCGTGGATCTTGCGGGCATTAACCTCGTTGAACAGGGTCATCATGACAAACGTGTTGAAGATGATGGTGAAGTGCTCCGAGAGACGCACCCCCATGCCAGGGTCGATGTCGAAAATCTCTGGGCCTGCACAGAAAATCCAAGCATAGACTATCTTCATTAGATTTCACGGGCACAACCATAAAAAAGACTGCTGCGTTATTTGTGTATGTGGTTAGTTCTCAGAAAAAAAACACCTCCTTAATGAAACTGCTGCTTAAATACAACAACTGCCTCTAATATGATAGGTTTCGAACTTGAATTCTGCACCCTTGTTCATTTTTCAATCAACACGCTTTTGTTAAATAGAACATATTTCCCTGGTCCCTTCAGGTTCCATTTAATGAGAGCATTTATTGAGAAGACGCATCTTAACGATACACTGAAGCTTCAAACAGTGGCTACCTGAGTGCTGAGGATATCACAACTCTAAGCTTGTGCAGATATTAAATTTTAGGTTCGAAGCTAAAAGTGATTTTTGTCGTATATTTTCGAATCGAATTAGAGTAGTATACATAGCATATGAAGAAAAATGGGCATTTTTAGCATGACCTTATTAACCTGCACAATATTTTTATAAAATTAAAATAGGGCCTCTACGCAAATGCTCCCCTTTTTTTTGCGTTCAAAGGAAGTCGAGAGAACTTTAACTAGTAGCAGGCTTCGACTTTCGGTAGAATGCAAGTGATAACCTGTAAAATACGTAACATTTTAAAATTTGCTACACTTACAGCACATAAGTCGTCATAACAAGCTTTTAAGCTTATTAATGAATCGATTTGAGGGTAATATGTTCATTTAAATGGGCCCTGCAACACTTCAAGTAGCCGCAGAATGGATACACTAACGAAGCTTATTGCCTCACGAATTTGTCGGCGCAAAGATATTTAGAACCCGCCTAGCACGAGTGGAGTTGTGAAGAGTGTTTGCATGCTGCAATTGCATTCTCTCTTCTCGTCCTGATGAAAGCGCTGGAAGCTAAGCAGGTAGGAATGCACGGGAAAAGAAAACACGTTACGCAAGCCTTGTAGCCCTTAAGCACATCTTTTTCTCCAAACACGCAGCTTTTCAATGTGACCGCGCATGTACGCGTAGACCAGTAGCGGCCTCTCGTGGCAACCCGGTAACGACCGAGTGCGCCATGCTCAAATCCGCCAATGGCTGACACAATTGTTGTGACGAGCGATTTTCGAGCATGTGATGTCATTTGCCGAGAAAAGAGAGCAATTTTTAGGTGACTGAGAATTTATTGTGAATTGCAGGTTGCATGCGGCATTATAATAATTGGATCGCCTGTTCTCTATAGCCTCAACTTTGGATCGACCGGGTTTGCTGACCATGCCCAAAAAGTGTGGCGGGGACCCCTTTACATTCGAAGGGGGGCTTCGCGGCAGAGCGAACTTTCCCTGAATAGATGCTTTCACTGCTTACCACCTCTACATTCATGTGGCGATTACATGCCACTTAAAGGAACCCACAAGCAATATTTATGGTACCCGTTTTCCGGACTGCAACGGAAAGCTTACCGATCAGACCTTGTAATCACAGAACGGTAACGTAGAAAACACCGCAGAACATTTATAATCACAGTTTTTTTATTTGTGGCGATTATGCAGTTATGCAAATAGACATGCTGCAAACAGTGGATGTGATCGCGGTAGCGATTATACGCTAGTGTAATGTCAGCAGTGATTAAAAGTGATGACGTAAATACAAACACGTAATGTTGTGTTTGTCAAGCCTGCAGTCTCCCCACCACTGCTTTCTAGTGTGCTAAGTTATTTTACAAGAGATATAGAATTTTCCAGGAGCTTCTTATGCAAGTACTTTTGGTCGCACACAGGTAGTTTTTTCGGCTTTAGTCAAGTCGAGCTAAGCCAAGTCTTTGAAAACGAAACACACGCCTTTACTAGTGATCGACAATTCACGCATAGTATTTCACATACAGCCGTAGTTGAACAGCTTTGATATGCCATCCCAAGACAACTTGAGCGATCTAGAGGAACGAATTGTGGCTCGCATATGAGCGTAAAACTTGGGCCTCTATCGAGTAGCGCCAGAGCGACATGTTTCGACAGACGACAGCGGTAGCGACGAATCAGACGGATCGCCACCATCGCCACCACCAGCAGCACGCATGAAGCAATTCTCCACAGAGCAGTAGGCCGACGGCATCACACACGCCACAGCGATCGCACTCAAAAGCTCACATGGTTCTTGACCGCGCCCGACGCGACGAGAATCGAGCCATCCAGCTACTGTGAAAATGGCTTGCGCATGCGCGACTGCACCTGTTTCCCTGCAGAGGCCACGAAAGCAACGCCACTCTTCATGCTGTACTTCTTTTACATTGTAATGTAAGCCACATAGAAACAAACGAAAATTAACAATAACATACACATTAGAAAATTAAGCTCTTATTCTGGTGCACTTTAAATAATCACAGCAAAGTTATTAGGACTTCATAATTGTGTTTCATGGCTCTGGCACTAGGGGCGCGACTTGCCGGTTTTGGTTACTTCTGAACGCAACTTAAAAATATAAATCGTACTCAAATCACGAAAAGTATGCTGTCACCTGTAACCATAATTCATGCTCTTTTCCACCGGAATCTAATCACACGTTCAGGCCAGTTGTGGGTCCCTTTAATATACACCTATTCATTCATAGCAAATACTTTGAAATTTTCAATAATTTTAAATTGCAATCGAAATGAATTCGAATACTCTTTGTTTGAATATCCGAAGCATTCAAATATTAGAGTTGTGCGGCACAAGCCTGCACAACTCTAATCGTGCACACCTGATTTACCACGATACTTCTCTCGCATTACAGCAACCACAAGTTTGGAGCATAAAAAGCAGTACGAGAGGCAAGAACAGATTGCCCCCTCGATATTGGCACAGACTTGCATGCTGTCTGGTATCACGTGCTGCTGTGCACAACGTCTCTCAACAAATGCAAGAAGGCTGACGGCCACATATAGCCTACCACAAAAGATGTAACCAACATATTACCAGGAATGGTACTCGCAACATGCAAAGCTCTGGACCCTTTAACAGACTGGCGCTATGAAAGATGCCGTGGTGGATTCAACAGAGGCGAAAATGCTGCAGAGCCGTGTGCTCAGATTTTGGTGCACTTCAAAGAACCCTAGGTGGTCGAAATTTCTGGAGTCTTCCACTACGGCGTCTCTCATAATCAGATGGTGGTTTTTGGACGTTCAACACCACATATCAAATCAAATCAAGATATGGTGGCCCAACAGGCATAATAATCAAAGCAACGCGAACTAGTAAAAGCAAGAATGCTAGACCGAGGCAGCGGGGATGTTCGTACCAAGGAAGAGCAGCAGGAATATGACGGTGAGCTGGTAGATGGCATGCCCCAGGATGTTCTTCATCATGGTGCGCGAGATGAGCGGCTTTGTGCGGCCGTAGGGCTTGCGCAATAACAGATTGGATGTGGGCAGCTCTGTGGCCAGTGCCAGGGACGCCAGGGTGTCCATTATAAGGTTCACCCACAGCATCTGCACCGCCTTCAGGGGGCTGTCCTGTATGCAAAATGTCATGCAGAATATCGTCAGGGCACTCATGCATCAGGAATCGTCAGGACACCACACGCAGCTAGAGTAAAAAAAAGAAAGAGTTATCACACACTGCACACAACTTGAACAACATTTTAAAACTGGAACATTTGATTCGTTGTTGTTCCTGTCTAAACAGCATAACGTGTGGATACTTGCAGTGTTTGATTCCTTATCACAGGTGACGTTATTACTACGAATATTGGGCATCAAAAAGTGATTCAATTTATTACAACAGTTCCAACAAAAAAAAACCCCTTTAAGTATCATGCTTGATGCGCTAGAAGGTACTACACACAATACAGTAAATGAGCGATAATACACAATTGGCAAAGACTACCCAAAAGCATGAATAAACAGCCTGAAGCATTGAACTTGCTACAAAACAAGTTTTAGCAATACAGGAAACCAGGAAAGCAGAGATATTTTTTTATTACTTGTGCCAGGTATGTTATAAAAGTGCAATGACAGCCAATCTCGTAACCAAGATGCTTTACAAATCGCACATGGAGTAAATGGAAATTTGTTAAACGGAACTGCTGCCTCTGATACGACTGGTTTCGTACAGTAAGATCTTGACGATACGATTACGGTTGAGCCGAATTTTGCCATAATATGAATTTTAAAGTTGTTTCTGGCAGACTATGTTATATAAGATGCACCGTGATTCGGTGTTATACAAACGGTTTAGCCACCACAGATGATACGAACGTGCGCTTGACCGCTGCATTCGAGCGGCGCAACATGGCTTGTCTGTAGGAAGAAGGCTCATTCACACTGGGCATCGAAGGAAGCCAATGCTGCAAAACTCACCGGAATTTCCCTCGCTTCGCAACTCAAGTGGCCAAAAAACCACGGCACGAGGTCGACGCAAAAAAAAATCTATCAGAGGCCAATTTCCCCGCCAATCGATAGCAAATTGCTTTCCACGTCGCAGCTTTGGCTGCACTACATGGCTGCACTAGCTAGAACCACGTGTAGCGCACAGCCCGCTGTGAATTAAACATTGTGGAAAAAGCGGCGGTGGCTCGCATTACGAACTACCCATGCAGTCTGACAAAGCTAACAGCCTAGACAAGGACGTGTTCATCGAGAGCCTGGTTTGGATTACGATCGTCGAGAGCACTAAATGTAAAAGAAGGTGCAGCAGCAGTGAGTCGGCATGCTCCAACGTGTCTCGTTTTTGCACAGCCGGCTGAGTCTGCCGCCACCGCTGCTGGTGAGTCCATTCGTGTTGTTTATGTAGGCATGTCTTCCTAACAATGCTTGAAAAGGTACAAACTGTTTCCTTTCAGTGCTTTGCATGCATAACTAGAATTCGGTATGAATTTTAATGCCAAAAAAACGGGCGAAATGGCATGAATTCTCAAAGTGGCGAAGGCAGCCGCGGCGGTGGCTCATACGAGGGGCAGAACGAATGTGAATGTTTTTGACGTGCATGGACATATGGTTTTCCAGCTGCTTTGGCCATTTCGTTTTTGATTCTCAGATGCGAATGCTCCGGGATCAATTTTTTTGTGCAGACTTTGTGGTGCAGTTTTCTGGCCGCTCGGGTGGCAAAGAGAGTGAATTTGCGGTGAGTTTTGCCACTTTCAGGTGTGAACGCGCCTTAGGCACCAGCAGCATGAGTGAGGAAACAGCGGCATGGTTTTATTCCTTTCAGACAGCTTTCTTGAGAGACAGCAAAGGCAGTGAAGTTCAAGAGAACATCGTGGGCTTTTTTAGCAAGAAGTAGTTGATCCCAGTAAAGTTCTTGTTCATTTTCATGATCAGCTTTAACTTGTTTTGGCTCATACGAATTCAGGATGACGCGGATATTTTGCATTTGCCTACAAATTTGTATTATCAGAGAACATCGTGGGCTTCTTTAGCAAGAAGTAGTTGATCCCAGTAAAGTTCTTGTTCATTTTCTTGATCAGCTTTAACTTGTTTTGGCTTATACGAATTCAGGACGATACGGATATTTTGCATTTGCCTACAAATTTGTATTATCAAGATTCTACTGTACTTTTGTTCTGCGCCCTCATTTATCTCTCAGTAAACTGAACTCCAGTTAAATAAAACATATTTTCCTGGTCCCTGCTAGTCCCGTTAATCAGAGTATACAGCAATAGCAAACACAGAAACGGCTACTGGCACTCAGATGAGGCATCGCACAAGGGACCTTATGACATCGAAGTTTTCCATAGAAAAAGTTGTCAGGAAGGGGGGGGGGCTCAGGGTTTCCACAGCTTGCTTACCCTAATGGCGCAGGCACCCGTAAAGGCAACAATGACAGCCACTGTGTTCACAGTGAGCTGGAACTGAAGGAACTTGGCAATGCTGTCGTAGACATTCCGCCCCCACATCACGGCCTTCACGATGCTGGTGAAGTTGTCATCGGTCAGGATGATGTCGGAGGCCTCTTTCGCCACATCTGTGCCGGCAATACCCTGGCGGAAGAAATCACAAAGGAGCCACGACAACCACCAGCTTTTGTGGCACAAAACATGCAGCAACACTTTCACTACTGTTTAGTTTTTTGTTTGTTTATTTATTTAATCATTTATTTACTTATGTGACAGTTAGACCACATATGCGGCTCATTACAGGGAGGCAACACATAAGAGTAACAACTGGCATATATGAAACAACACTCAAGTAATGTTAAATGTCAACAATAGCAAAAAAAACAAGAAAAAATAATCATTAAATGTCAAAAAAAAAATCATCAACAATTGGCATGATAAAAAAAAAACATTAACACACCATCCAATGAATTTTAAGTAACATAGCTGCCAAGCAAATCTTTAAAAGCCCCGTTCAAAAGCAAATGTTGAAAATATACGTTTCATCGAAGCATGTGTACCAAACAGCCGCGACGAGCAAGCCCAACAGTAACATGTCCTTCAAATTGACACACACAAGGCCACGAAACTATGAAGCTCAGTCAACCACGAGATCCTATTTCCACTTAGTAAGCACCAATGCAATGCATCGCACCAAACTCTCTTGCTGCTTTCAGACTGAGTTTTATTTGCGACTGCTAGGCTTTAACGAGTAGGTCTTCATTAGATAATCACTGGGGCTGACAAATTGTTCACGCATACGTGCGCGATCGCAACGAAAAGCTGATTTGATTTGATTGATATGTGGGGTTTAACGTCCCAAAACCACTATATGATTATGAGAGACGCCGTAGTGGAGGGCTCCAGAAATTTCGACCACCTGGGGTTTTTTAACGTGCACCCAAATCTGAGCACACGGGCCTACAACATTTCCGCCTCCATCGGAAATGCAGCCGCCGCAGCCGGGATTTGAACCCGCGACCTGCGGGTCAGCAGCCGAGTACCTTAGCCACTAGACCACCGCGGCGGGGCGATCGCAACGAAAAGCTGCGTATTCAAGAGAAAAAGAAACAGTGCTCAAACTCACAAGGTGCCCGTGACATATCTTTTTTCCCTGTGCCATCTACACCTGTTTTGCTTCAGGTGCTTTCGTCAGGATGAAAAAGGAGAATGTAATTGCAGGGTGCGGCAAATTTTTGCAACTCCACTCGTACAGGATGGATTCTAAAAATTTTTGCGGCTGTTAATTCACGAAGATATAAGTTTCGTTAGTGAATCTATTCCATGGCTACTTGTAGAAGTGTTGCAGGGTCTCTTCAAATGAACATATGATCCAAAAATTGATTCCTAGTTTTTTTAAGCTTAGAAGCTCGTTTTGTCGGCTTACAAGCTCTAACTATAATGAATTTTAAAATGTTCTGTATTTTACAGGTTATCACTTGCATACTACCGAAAGTCCAATCCTGCTACTACTCAAAGTTGTTTCGACTTCCTTTGAACAGGAAAAAAAAAACAGGAGGGGAGGAGAGGGCATTTGCATAGCGGCCTTACTTCAATTAAAAAAAATGATGTACAAGTTAGTTATATGGCCATTTTTTTAAATACGTCATGTCTACTATTCGAATTAGATTCGAAAATTGTTTGACCAAAATCACTACTCGCTTCAAAGTCGCTTCGAACCGAGCACTATTCACACAGACCTAGTTTGTAGAGATAACAAGTTCCTTTATTTATTTTTGTTACCCTCAATCGCCAAAGCATTGCAGAGGAGAACGGGTTACGTGGGAAATACAAAACCACATAACAAAACATGCTATACAAGAACAAGACTAAAGCAAAATAACATTTCTATTCAGTGAAACGGAACAAAAGTGAAACATAAAAAAAATCAAATATAAATGAGGGAATCACAAAGAGAAAATAGTGAACGTGGCAAAGTTATACAATACTAGCAAAAAAAGTGTAAAATTAAAATTGCAAATGTTAATATATTGCGATTGCTTTTGGGTTATTTCTGCTAACTTTATTGTTTAGGAGGACACTCATTTCCTATAACTATGTTTTGAGTGTTGCTAGCCTCGCTTAAGGCCTGTAAGGACCACTAGACTTTTTGTGTGACGAGATCTATTGTATGAATGATACGAGATCTATGGATGAATGACAAGACGGGCCCGTGAAGTGCTACATATTCATAGGGCATCAAGTCTCTGCAGCACGGCCCCCATTCGCCACAAAAGCTGTATGCAGCCCACTCACCATGGCAAACCCCACGTCTGCCTTCTTGAGGGCAGGCCCATCATTGGTGCCGTCACCTGTGACAGCGACAACCTCTCGGTTTTCGCGCACCTTGCTTTCTATAATTCCCTTGACCAGGTTGTACTTGTCCTGCGGGGACGATCGAGCCAACACCCGCAGGCGCGGCCAAACTTTGTCCAGCAGCGCTTGTTGTATCTGCAAAGATCAAGTCGCATCACTCCACTGCTCATCGCAGTACCAACACCCTATAGGCTAAGAGTGCCTCTTGTACTATGATAAATTCTCAGTAAACAGAAATTTTCTTTAAAAAAAGCTACTTTTTGAACAAAACAACTGATTGGTTACGATTGGTTTTGCAGTTGGATTCTGCACCCCTGCTCATCTCTCAGTAAACGGAACGCCTGTTAAACGGAACAGATTTTCTAGGTCCCTTCAGGTTCCATTTAATGAGATACTGACATTAACAAATTAATGTTAGCCATCCCATTTTTATGTGAAGCCTATTAGCCAGCTTGCAGTTCAATTCACTGCTTTACATTACTGAATCACTGTTCAACTGCAACCTATGAGCAGGTAACAATTGTGAGGGTTTAATGTCCCAAAACCATGATACGATTATCAGAGACACCTCAATGAAGGGCTTCGCAGATTTTGACCAGCTAGGGTTCTTCAACGTGCACCTATACTTAAGCACATGGCTTTCTTGCACTTCCACCTCTATCGAAAATGCCGCCACCGCAGCAGAGATACAATCCCGTGACCAGTAGGTCACCAGTAAAGCCCCATAACCTTTAGACTATCAAGGTTGTGGTGAGAATCACGCAGAAGTACTCGCCTGATTCACTTGTGTGTCGTGGCACACAATATGGTAAGGACAGCCCAATAAAAGTGCTGTCTAATCAATAAAAATCCTTCCAATCAAACTTTCTTAGTTCAAGTCACGCAGCACTAGCTGCCTCATAGAGAACAGGTGCCGTCAAATAGCCGAAACATTAGTTTTCCGAGAACACTACCAACCTCGCCACTAGAATCTCGTATCCTCCGGTTGAGCTCCTTGCCCTCGAGAACAAGAAAGTCATCGCCCGGCTTGATGATGCCACACTTGAGCGCAATGGAACGCGCCGTGTTGACATTGTCCCCAGTGACCATGCGAACAGTGATGCCCGCTCGCTGGCACTTGCGAATGGCCTCTGGTACCTGGAGAAAAGAGCATCAAGTTCACGGGTGTTACAGCACTGCATAAGCAAATGCCATTGGAGGCAAAAAAAAGGAGCTCTAGGATGCCGTATTTGTTCGCATAGGTTTCTGCGGGCACACTCACTTCGGGGCGTACGGGGTCTTCAATGCCAACCACGCAGAGGCAAGTGAGGTCCCTCACAATATTGTCTTCGTCTTCCCAGTCGGGCTCTTGCGTGATTGGTACCTCGTTGGCCTTGGTGTTTGACCCCTGTGTGTTAAACAGTGATGCGCTAGTTCAGCAGCTAAAAGGGCCAACTCTAAGGCTACGGCCCACATCCTGAAAAATACCCCAGTACATTCCCAGACACAAGTGAAGCCCCGAAAACAGTTAAGCATAGCCTTCTTGCTTTGCTGAACTTCATTTGTCTAGATTTCTTGGTAACAGAATGCCGAAAAGCATGAACACATTCAAACGGGGGAATGCAGGCCCAAATTGAAAAAGTGTGACACATATATGTCAATATACCGTTAAATGGTATTACGGTTACAAGAGAGTTCAAAAAGATAGAGCATATGAACAGACGACAAAGTTCTTGGTCCATTATTTGTTTGAAAAAATGTTCTTGGCTCTTTCAAATGTCGAATGTGCTTCGATTCTTTATTATGAAACACAGATTTTGACTGGAATATCTAGTTATAAAGTTCGTAAAAATTGTAATATGTGCATTATAACTGAATCGTAAGACTTGTCACCAAGTAATAATGTCAATAATAGAACTTCCCTGTCTGATACTTTTTGTCAGTAAAGCAACTGATCACTTCTTACACTATCTTTATTACCATTCTCTTTTCAAATGTTCAAATTCTTGTCCTTGTGCACCAAATCGGACACCAATGTACCACACAGCCATTTCTTTTTTTTTTTAGGCACGGTAATGAACAACCCAATTTACGATGACAAGTGAATGCAGCTCACCGACATGATGTAGTCCTTATAGGCAATGCATATGGTTCGCAGCCCATTCGATGCCATTGGCTCGATGACTGACCTCACCAGGCGATCCTGATCCTCTTGTCTAAAGTTCTCCAGTTGACCATTGGCTCCAAAGATGAAGCTGCACCTAAACACAGACGAGTCACGTACATCAATTTGAGTTGCATAAAACAAAGAAAAAACTTTTTGGGTCAAAATATTCTTAAAAAATAAACTGAATATTGGGAAAACAAAAAACATAAACATGCTGCACCCCATCTAAAACAAAGTAGGGGTGCGTGAATAAGTGAATACACAAGTCAAACAGTGATGATACAGCATCGAATAAAAAAATGAATCAAATACTACTTGAACAGTTTTTAACTAGTGAGGCAAGGATTCTCAAAACAGCCCTAGAATTCCACATTTCATTTGAAACAAATTCACACACTTAAGCAAAAAAAACATAATCTAGCGATCACCTCCAATCAACAAAAATACAATAATGTAAATTGAGGTAAGCCTGTATACAACAGCGACTAGTGCCTTCAAGATATTTCTCAAATGTGCAGCAGTTCATTTTATGGTATGAACAAGACTGTATATCTCAGGAGTATGCGAGAAAAAATTTCAATATATTGCCGGGAGCCTTGCCAACAAAACCACTAATCTCATGACGATAATAGTTAGTTGATGATACTTTAGCTTCAGTGGCTCTGAGGTTTTAATAAGCAGAAGTGTTTTCGTCCAGTGATCAAGATGGCGTCAATAGGGCCAGCTGCATGTGTCCTAGCAATTTAATGATTAAACCTAGGGGTGTGCAAATATTTGAAGTTTAGAATATTTCTTGACTACCGTTTGCTACTTGAGTAGATTCGCTGTGGAATTTTTACTGTTCGAACTTCCCGAAGACAAATGTAGTCAATGTTTCATTAAATGTGACCCTTTCAAATCTTTATCATGCTTCACCTCATATCATTCTCATATTGCGGCAAAGCAGTCTTTCCAGCTCCACTACAAATGAATTTTTTAAAGACAAATACAATTTGCTTAAAAACGGCTCCTTCAAATTTTTTGAATGCTTCACCTCATCACACTCCCAAATTACGACAAAAGCTGTCTTTCAGGCTCTGCTACGGCCGCGAATGTACCGACTCCAGGAAACGCTGGTTCTAACATGAAGATATTAGATGTGGCAGAGTCGGGTGCTCAAATAATGCTGTTCGGAAACTGAAATTTGGGAAGGAAGCGCAAAAAATCGGACGCAGGAGATTTTTAGCATCCAAAATCTCAAATGTTCAGGTATGTTAACATCGATGAGGCGGATCCGGAACTCGTAACTTAAAGGGAGCACCACCCTGTCAGCCACATCAGCTGGACTTTCACAGAAGTTGAAGGAGGAAGAGAGGCTGAGGGGATAGCATCCTTGCCTTTCATGTGTGACATGTCGGCAACACTCTGGCGGCACCAAATCATGCACTAATACGATTCGGCCTCTGCATTGCCTCACTATTGACGAGACAACTATGAAATACCATCCAGCCAGCACTTCATCAACCCAGCTAAAAGAAAAAGCATCATGTTGCTATACGTCGTAAGTAGGTGCTTAGGAATCCTATCAAACTTTTTTTTTCCCTGCAATTTAGCTTCAAACTATACGAAAAAGATTCTAGAAATATTTGAGAAATACTACTCAAAAGATATTGATTCATACTCGGACTTAAGTATTTTAATTCGTTTCTGACCCAAAATTTGCTATTTGCACAGCTCTAATGAAAACAAAAGAATTACTGGTTGCAGTTCTGATGCATTGCTCCTTTGATGTTTTCCAATCAGTGACAATAATTTTATAAATATGTGAAAAATACTTAGTATTTCAAACATGCAATATTTTACATAAATGCTGAATTCACTAGAATGCTACAGATTCATTATTCAAAATTTTTCAATATTTGCACACCCCTAATAAAGGATTTACTTATATTGGATTGATTAAGCCAAAATCTGTAGGTACAAGAGACTTTCAGTAACTTGCCCGATCATAAGCGACACACTCATAGGCAGCACCTATTAGGCAGCAAATTCTGAAGGTTCATTCACACCGGCGACTAAGTCACAAAGCTCAATCATTGGCTGCTCAATTTTTTAGTCGCGCAGCTGCAGTTGCAACACTCTGAGCCAATCACGTGTGCAGGAACAGGACATAAGCTTATTTTGCAGGTGTGCACACTGGTCGCTCCGAGTCGCTTTTTGGACGTTAGTCACAGAACAGTTATGCAACCAGTGCTAGTCGCAGGTCTGAATGAGCTTAAATTTAACTCTGCGTGTGGTTCTCAGACAAGCGTGGCGAGTGAGCTCACTTCTTCATGACGATTTCGGACGCTCCTTTGGTGTAGACCCGAAATCCTCTGCCACCATCGAGAGGGATGACTGTGCTCATGGATTTTCGGACCGAGTTGAAGGTGTACACCTTGTGCAGCATCTCCTCGGGGATGTCGTCCCGCACGCTCTGGTAGTCCTTGCCCAGGTCAAGCACGAAGCCCAACAGGGCGCACTCAGTCTTGTTTCCCACTTGCTTTGGAAGTTCGCCCGGGTTCTCGGGAGCCTGCAATGGTGTCGTGGTGGGACATCGCACCACAGATGACATGCCCTAGTGGGTGCCTTGTGCATTGTGCATACATATCAGAAGAGCCAAAAAGAATTATACTAACACAATCCTGCACCAGCCAGATTTTCCCAATCCTCTTCCATTACCGTCTTCATCTTACATGCCTACTAACAATATGTAGACTGCCACAACAGTATTGTTAAATATTGACAGCAATAATATCGTCAATACTTTGAAGTGCCCATAGCTCAGTTTTTTCAGGGACAAATGGGTGTAAGCATTTCCATTCATCAAAGCAGATGCTTGCAAGTTCAACATAAAACTTTTAGAGATTTAGGGTAGCGTTAGGAATGAAAGAAACATCTAGAGATAGAAATGGAGGCTATAAGCTTTGGCAGCTTTACAAGTAGGCATGCTGAGAAAGTAATACGGAATTTTCACCACTCTGTCATGGGTCCTTTTTGAAACTTTTAGGTCAAATTTGAGAATTTTTATAAGTAATGTAAGTAACGTAGAGAATCAAAATATAACTGATAATAAGTGCAAGTATGCATATATTTAGCTAAAGAAATGTGAGCTATGTAGCTTTAATGTAGTTTGTGAAATTCATCCCCAAATTTGAAAGAAAAAAAAACAGCTGAGCAGGTAAGTGTGGCACTCCACCTCTTCGTCATTATTGATTTACTGGGCTTAGAAAAAATTTTTTACAGCAACACTAATTGCGGATCTCTTCTTACCACTCATCAGGCCACAACATATAAAATTATGAAACATTTAAGAGGTCGACCAGCCATGCTTTGTTTGATCTCACATGGAATCATCCTGCTATATCCCCCTCAGACGCGAATTACGATCCACTGTTTACAAATGTGTCAAACTTGCATGGCACGATTTAAAGGCACTCAGTATTATGTTCCGAGAGAAAAAAGATAGAGGAATGTTTCGGTCTGCGCGAGTTCCAGTAAATAATGATAATTAGCACATAATTAAGTATCTAACTGTCATTTAATCAGTAAGCATCAATTTTTGCATAAACAGAATGAAATATTAAGTCCAAGTGCAAGAACCGTTTGTTTTTTGGTTGCATTTATTTCAAGCAAAGAAAAAAAAATACTCTTGAAGTGGGTCCTGGAACACAGCACGTCAACTGGCCATTGAATATGGTAGTGTCGCTAAAAAGTGACCTTCTGCAGCATTACACAGAATAAATAACCTAAATTATCGGTATTTGTCAACTCCGAAAGCCTGCACAAATGTGCACACCACGCTTCAAGCCATTTGAAGGAACACAGTGTGTGATGTGCCTCTAAATTTGATGTGTACAATTGATTGCACATTCAGCGGCTGAAGGGGATATTCCAGACAATGAACACATTCCCCAGTGCAACACAGAGCAAGTTCAAAAGATAAGCTGGAAGCAGATTGGCAACTCACAGTATCATTACCTGTCACAGAACGTACAAGAAATAAAATCCAATGTGCTAGCTATCTTTTGAAAGCAACTTCACCACACAGTTTAGGAGAAAAAACAGCAAAGCACAAAGCAGGGATGGCACTAGAGGAAGATTAGTGAAGGCTTAGCACTTCTTTGGGCCATACCTATTGCTACTGCAGGAGGAGTTTCAAAAAAAAATTTGCAGTTTTTAAAGCTCCCACACAGCAAGCTTCACGCAATTTTGCATAAGTTGCTTGTTTATCCACATTGGGTAAGTCAGGAACTGCTTAGAATTGTTTGATTCATTTGTTTTACAAGCTTAGTTCCCATTAAATATGTTCAAGTTAAAATCATGCAGCTACAATGATTCGGAATCCAATACAGTCACAAGGGAGGGACATGAATACTTACCATAACTCTTGATGTGTAGGCACTGTTGACTGATATGCCGTACAGAATCTTGTCAGCCACAACAGCTGGAAGGCTTTCATATCTCGGTGATGATTTATGTAGAACACCTGCAGGGAGAATGGATGCACTGTAATCTAAGGCTTGCAGAGAGAAAAAAAAAGAACATTTTACATTCTTATGAAGTCCAGACTTTTACATTCAATAGTAAGCTATAAAAAGAAAAAAAACTGCTCTAATGAAAAGTGAACATCAAGAGCAATGAAGTCTTAC
Organism: Rhipicephalus microplus; assembly: GCF_043290135.1. Taxonomy (NCBI): domain Eukaryota; kingdom Metazoa; phylum Arthropoda; class Arachnida; order Ixodida; family Ixodidae; genus Rhipicephalus; species Rhipicephalus microplus. The sequence continues at coordinate 42,109,400 of NC_134704.1, read as the reverse complement.
CACAGATGTAGCTCTGCACCACAGTCATGCGATTAGTTGTCAATGTGCCGGTTTTGTCCGAGCAAATTGCCGTTGCATTACCCATCGTTTCGCAGGCATCTAGATGGCGTACTAAATTGTTGTCTTTCATCATTTTCTGAAAAGGAAATTTAAAAATTTAGCACAACTGCCAATGGCATACGTTCAAGTCAACAGTTCACTCATAACTGAAATCTATCGCCTGTGAACATAAGAATCTTGCACAGCAGCTGCACAGTGAGCCACATGGATTCTTTTAAGCAAATTCTCCTACTCTTCAAAGAGCCAGTATAAAACCCCAAGGTCCAAAAATTGTCATAAAGAGAAATATGCGCATTTTTACTTTGTGAACATGCTGTCGCAAGAATCTTGTGAATACGTGCTATATTAATAAGAAAGTTACAAGGGTTGGAACATCAGTTTCCTTTAGTTTCAGGTTTTCGCGTGGTTTCACCCCCCTACTCCCTCACAAGGAGCGGAAGGCATAGTTCGTCGTCCTGACTGGTTTAGACCAATCGACGAGCTGCGTGCTACGTCAAGTCGAAGATCAGTGACTCTGTGTCAGTGCACATGAAAGGAGGATTGGTCAGGCATAGGAAAGGAGCACAAGAATTGTTTTTCGAAATGGAGGCTCTGCGCAGTGCTGTAATATTTGGAAAACATGATCACTGCAGTGTACTCTATGAATTGCCAAGCTTCTTTGGCCGGGGGGGGGGGGGGGGTAAAAAAAAAGTAGGCATCTATTGACTGGCCCATTGAAGAAGTCAACACAATCGACCACCAAATAGTAGTTTTCAGCGAAAAACAGAAGTAGAGGTTTTATTGTGCTTGTACATACATATATGAGAAATAGACTGTAAAAAAATTTTTCATTCCAAAATGAACCCTAGAAGTCGCCAGCTATAAACCACACCCACCACCGCCGACTATCATTTTGCCATGGCGGGTGCGACGTCATGTGCTACACAGAATAGAGCCGTAATTTTCCATTTAAAGGGACACTAAAGTCCAATAACAATTTACGTTCGAGTGAAAGGTCTTTGTATGACGACACCTAAAATGACAATATTATCAAGAGCAGTGCACTACTTACCGAGAAATCAAGGTGAATGCATGAGAAGACATGCGCTGCAGTAGGACATTCACAAAATGATCCCGATGACGCCAGCGTCACAGCCTACAGTTAATCACTAATAATCGAACTAGCTGCACTAAAAAAGAACTTTTCGTGCATCAAGAAGAATAAAAAAATGTTGCTTGTGTTTTTGCTTGATTCATGAAAAAAAAAAATGCTGAACATTATTACGGGGAATGACGCGAGTGGTTCAAAAGTTCAATTTTCGCCTGGTTAAACTGGACGGGTCGTGCTATCTAGCAGGGCCCAGTTGAACCAAGCATGTCTGCCATTTCAGAGCCAATGGCAGGAAATTGTTCAATGGCCATTGTTGCTGCTGCAGCTCTCGCTGCTTTCGTTCTGCTGCTAGTAGTGTCGGGGGGCCCGCAGTGAAGTACGGCAACGTTGTGCACAGCAACAGTGACGCGAAACGTTCTGCTTGAGGAGGGTAGTTTGAACTGCGATAGCCTGATTCAAACCATCAAAATAAGCACTTCCTTGGCACAAAAGTAACACTACGAGGTTTCTGGACCGCTACTACAACAATCAACATGGACTTAATAGCTGCCTTTAGAGTCCCTTAAAGTTTCAGCCACTAAATCGTCAAATTTTCAATGCAAGTTGAAGAAAGTTGCAATACCTCTATTGTAAGTGCAGCTGACCACAAAACGAAATTGTTGGCCAGAATACAGACACTCACAAATGAAGTGGTTTGTGATGTCAAGGCTTGCGAGTGTGAAAGTGTTGTCAGACTCTCAGGTGGCCCGCGTGATTATAAATGTGCTCATTGAAAATTAAGAACTCTGCCAAATGCACTGAAGGTCATCCAGCTTGTTTATGAACACGCCATGATTAACGGACAACACAGATTATGAGAAAAAATGGGATATCATGGCCCTCTTAAATACTTTTAGCAGAGACCATGCCAACACGTTAAAAACTAGTCACCATGGTACACAGAATTTTCTTTTTACTGTTATTTGGAACCTCGCTAGTATATGCCTGCAATATTTTCACAACCGTATGAATCTATTCCTGGGGACAGTCTAGTGAATATTGTCACATAGCTCTTGCAAAAAATATTTTCAGCCTGCCCAAGGAACATTTCAAGGAGAACATGTCTTATCGCAATAACTCGATACAGGATCTTCCGAATTCTAATTTGCCCTTAATTTCCGCACAAAATCTTCAGAAAAATGCTGCGCAGGGCAGCACTACTGAAAGTTGACCGAATTCAACAAAAGCTGACGAGATACAAGTCAGAGTAATCAGAGGAGCACTTCCACTCACATTGAGTGCTTTTATAATTAACTAGAGGGGCAACTGGCACTGCGCCGCTGCTGTAAACATGAAAGTGACGGGATGCTTCAAGTTTGGATTTACACCGTGCACTAAGTGCCCGGGCACTTCGAGGAAGTGTCCGACTAGAAATCGTTCCTTTCGTCAAAATGGTTTTGCACTGCTAAGCATGTCTTTTATAGTGTGACATTGATAAGCGTTTCGCTTACCTTTGACAGCTTCTGCGCCTGTGTAAAATTTTACGAAAAGGAAGAAAAGTAGCGAGGGGCCACTTAAGTTGGAAAACAGACAACAAGGTCAACATTGATTTCCCACCTGTCTCTAGTTTCTTTGTTCCTCTCACAAAGCTTTTACCGTACTTACTGGATTGTAATGCGACAATTATAACAAAAGGGATGATTATTCATAGCATCCAGAAAGAAACAATAAAATTTTGGAATTCGACTTCAATGTGAGGGTTGACTTGAGGCAGCAAAATATGAAAAAAAAAAAATTGTTACATTCGAGTAAATATGCTATACCCTGCGGATGAATGTAATTTCTTTCTGCAATATAATACATTTGAAACCAAGCCTTGCTCAATCACAGCCAAAACAAGCCTCGCTGTGCCGTCATTCCCTCAACGGCTGAGCGCCTCTTTGAAAGCAGGCATAGATAGTGGCAACCAATTTCCCTCTAGGCGTTATTTAAAGAAACTCCGCGGCCACTCACCTTTACAGAGTAGGCGAGGGAGAGAGTGACAGCCAATGGAAGACCTTCTGGGACAGCCACCACCAGAACCGTGACGCCTATGATGAAACAGTTGACAATGTGCTGGGTGTCACTGCTTCTCCAGGGGCGACCCTCCGCCACAAACACCTCAATCAGGTGCCTCACCACCAGAATAATGACTGTCAGCACTGCTATCGTGGATCCTGCAAGCCACACAGAGGTTGGGGTACAGCGAAAAGCTTAGTAAATGAGATTCCCCAACAATGCCGTAAACTTTCATTAGGGCTTTAGAGAAGCACATATTATTTGAGTAGTAGGAACGCTGCCACAAGCTTGCAGGTGGTTAAGAAGTGGCGACAAGCGTCAAGGTTGGAAAACACTGAAAGCTTAATCTGATTTTGAGGTTCATTTTCCAATTCCAAACATCGCACAACCAACACCACAATGCCATGATGCACAAATTCGCTGATGTAATAGAGCTAAATTTGAATATGATGCTGATCAAAAGGGGGCTCCTGAACCACTTTTGCAAGTAATCATGAAATGACTTCAGCATCGGCGTTTGCTGCCTGACAAACTGATTACCACGAAAATTTCTCAAATTCATTAAGAACAAAGCTACAGGGATGAAATCCAAAAGGCACGTGCGAAATCGCAATCGGCCTTGGACAAGAACAAGAGATCATCTGTCCTTAAAAGCTTCATGAGTCCTTGCAGGTGAGCACCTAAACCTCTCTTCTCCGCAGAATGACGAATAAACGCATAGTGGACACTTCCCTACTTTGCGAAACTTACCATACTTATTTCAGTCTAAGGCAATAGTTCTAGAGGCGAAGCTCCTTAAGGTGTGGGTCTGTCCATCCTCCGATGGTGTATGTAGCCACCGGTGGCACATACCCGAAAGAGCGGTCCTTAGAATGTATGCTGAATGGCGGCACTTGTATATGATGAATACATGATGAATACATGATGAAAACATGTGAGATGGCTGTACTTGGAGTGTTCACTAGATATACGGACGGACAGACAGAAAAACAGACGTACGAACGGACGCATGGAGGGACGTACGGATGGATGGATGCACCGACAGTCACACGGATGGACGGGGACAAACGCACGAACAGACTGACGAACGCTTCGCCCCACCACTTATCATTCAATTTGTGAATATGCAGAGATTTTTTTTTTTTTTTCAAATTTCCTTGCGACAAACTCCAGAGTCGGCTTAGATTTAAGGATTCTGAAAAACGTGCCTTTTTTCATTGAGAAAAGAGGTGCACGACTAGCATCGCCTAGACTGTATAATAGCCACTGGTAGCCAAGCCAAGTACGCGCCATTTCGATCATGTACAAGCCAGTTTAAGTACACGCCATTTTGATCTTTGTGGCGAGTGTTGAGGCAAGCCATTTGTCATATCGAGTTGCAATTCAAGCGGCATAGCTCAGTGGCACCAAACAGGCGGTGTCATTATAATGACATTTATAAAAAGAAAGTCGTCCTAGTAACAGAGTTGTTGTCCAACGTTCAAGCCTGGCGGGACATAGGAGTAAGACGAAAAAAATGTGCGTCGCTGGAGGGGTTGCAGCGTGGGAAGACAACCCAGGAACTTTGTGTGCTCTTTTCAGAAGTACGGCCAATACAATGCGCTTAATGGCACTAAGGATTGCATACTGTTTGAGGACAGCTACAAAGAAGTCAGCGATGACCGAAACAGGACGACGATTTGGAACGAGCGCGGCATCGGCAAGCACATCATCTTTATGATGCAAATAACTAGCAGCAGCGCAAAAAGAACAACAAAGAAACACACACAACAAGATTACCGGCTGTATGTTTCTTGAGTTAGTATTTGCATCATGAACCACCTGCTTTGTTTCATCTTCATGTTGGATAATTTTTTCTTTTTCTTAACGCCGTTTTAGCTGTTTCGTTCGGCCTATATTCGAGGCAAGTTTTCTTTTTTTCCTGGCTCCAAACCTTTACCGATGAACCTGCAGGGCGTGCGCCAACAAGGGTTCAGAACGAGTAACAGCTGCAGGAACAACAGTGAATTCGCGATGTGCTCCACTTGCAAAGACGCATTAACATCGGGCAAGCTGCCCATGATGAACAAAACATTAAATCGACCCATGCGCTGCTTCGCATGCTGCTCATGTTTCCCTTTAGTGGCAGATGATGTGCAGTAGAATTTCGATGATACAATTACAGTAGATACCAATTTCGCGATAATACGAATTTTAAGGTTGCTTCGAATGGCCTACATTATATAAAATATGCCGTGATTTGGTGTTATACAAACGGTTTCCCCAGCAACCGTGAATGATACGAACGTGCGATTGACTATTGCACGCAAACAGCGCAACGCGGCTGGTCAGTGGGAAGAAGACCCATTCACACTTAGCCTCAAAGAGAGCGGATGCCGCAAAACACCCGGGAATTTCACTCTCTTCGCCGCCTAAGTGGCTGGAAAATCACGCCGCGAATCCAACGCGAAAAAAGGGTCCGAAACCAATTTTTCTGCCACATGATAACAGATCGCCCTTTTGCTCCACGGCTTTAGCTACACCGGCTGCACTAGCTCTCAAACCACATGATGTAAACAACCAGCCGTGAATTTGACATGGCGACAAAGCAAGTGAACTTCCATTAACTTGTGCAGTGTTCGCTCCCTTTCGTGCCAAGTGTGAATGCGCTTTCAAAGCCAGCGGTGTGAGTGAGAAAACCGCAGCACCTTATTGGGAGACTGTGAAAGCAGAAAAAGAACTTCACTGACCTTTTCAGCAAGAAGTAATTGACCCCAATAAAATCATTGTTCATCTTCATGATCAGCTTTAACTAGTTCTTTGTTCATACGAATTCAAAGCGATACGAATGTTTTGCGCGATCCCTTCGAGTTCATATCATTGAGATTCTACTGTAACCTTTTCTTTCCACGTTATGTACAATCAATTTTTCATTATCAAATATCTCATCTGGCAGGCCACCTGGCCACTGCATGCAGGCAAGAGCAAGAAACAACATTCCGGATAGCTTACCAACATATCCTATTTGGATGGCCAACTTTGTGAGCTTGGCTTGCAGCACAGACTTTTCTTTGCGGGGATTGCTGTCTTCAGCCGGAGAGCTGGCAGCGACAATGGAATCCGCGCGGGCAGGTTCCACGTGTGTGTTGGCAGTGATGTTGCCCAAGTGCGAGTTCCCAGACATGGCCGCTTCTTCGTCCGCTGCAGCATTACATGCCGTTCAAAAAGTTCGAGTGTTAGCAAAGGAGGAGCACCGTGACGAGCAGCAGTGACCTCTTTGTGATGATATGCCGCTAACGTAATGTGTAAAGGGTTACACTAGGTGAGTTGGGAGGTAAAATCGATACAGCTTCCTCCTTAAATTCCAATCAGTAGCGCGACTTTACAGTATTAAACAACAGTCTATAACAGCCCCACAGATATAACAAAATCTGATCAAGCTAATTGCTCTTGTCTATGAGGTAATATTGTAACCCTGTGGTGTAGTGCTTTCATTGCATCAGATTCATCGCTAGGCTTTACTAGAGTAAATTTCGCCCAAGCGTTCCAATATGTACGCTTCGCTTTAGCTCATAAGCTTATGTCAGCCATCCCATTACCTTCAGCTGAAATGTTTCCTCTCTCGAACATTTACACATTTCAGGCAATCTATTTCAAAACTGCAGTACTGCATGTTATTCTTAAAGAAGAGTAATTGTCATATCCTTCAGCCTATTTCAACCATCTTGTTTAAGAGTATAAATGTCTGCAGTTAGCTTTCGCCAGGCCAATTACTTTCTATAGCACATACTTCCCTTTATATGAACTAAAAAACTGCCTACAGTACTGCTGTCTCGTGCCCCAAATAGCGTCAAAACGAGTTGCCAAGACCTCAAATGGTATCATTCAAAAAAGCTGAAGTGCCCACCACATATAAAAACAACACACCAAACACATTCTTAAACTAATAACAGCTCAAGTGAGATACGGCTGTCTGGAATCAATATCCTTTGCTATGTGGGATTTAACAACCCAAAACCATCATATGATTATGAGAGATGCCAGTTAATATCCTTTAGTTAAAGTACAACAGGTGTAACACAATCAGCATTGGTTATCCCACCAAGAAAGTAGCTGAAGCACAGAAGCTCATGTCACTTGCATGCACACTGCGCATCTCGAGTATGGCAGGCATAGCGTTGAAAAAAAAAAAAAAAACTCGCGAAGCTAATAACAAAACAAACCTTACAAAACTGTACTTCTCCCAACACTGTGGCACTTTCGAAGTATTTTCTCCTCTGAATGCCTACAATATGAATGGCTAACCAGTTTGTAATCACATGTTTCATTGAACTTCAATTAAATTTTGTCCCATGTACGACAATAACTTAAAAATCTAAATGACTGCAACTAATTCGAAGCAATTATAGTGATCTCAGTAGTACAAACAGCCAATTCATTATTTTAAACAGTCACGCGCATCGGAAAACGGTTTAAAACAAGCAAACAAAATACAACTCTCAGACAAAAAACACAGAACCACACGGTGCAATGTGTAAGATGACAAAAGCATGCACGACAAGCGTGAAAACCCCAACACACGCCAGGCATTTACAGTGAGTATGATAGACTTATTTGGCTATTTTTGCATGTTGCATATTGTGCAATCAGTAAGAAACACAATGAGTGGCAAGTGTTAGTGTGCTGCTCAGTGCAGAACCATACTATTAGCACAGGCATTTAACGAGGAGAAACGAGGCTACAAGTTATATAAAAACAAATATTGCAAGACCCCACGGGCAAACCTTCACTTGTGCCAAAGGTATAACTGATCACCCAATATATATGGATCTTCCAGCTAAGATCTCTTGCAGTGAAACTTCATGCAGAAGTCAAATGTCATGGTGAATATATTTTAGGTATGGTGTGCTTCAGTGCAATGCTTTGTTGCTTGACCCGTCAAAAGGACAGACCGAAAATTTATTTTTGGGCTTTCACATAACAAAGTCATAACCGAACCATGAGGGACACTGTTAATGCCAAGGATTGATTTCGACTACCTGAAGTTCTTCAACACAAATCCGATGACTCCTTTGTTGGAGTGTAAACAGTACAGCTGGCAATTTATAAAATAAATAAAAATGAAAATGCGTCTTCAGCAACACAGGAGTAAGGACTCCATTTTTTATGGTTAGAGAACTGCAACACTATGCATACAATGAGAAAAAAAAAAAAGAATGGCTGCTACATAGACCCTAAAATGTTTTGTTTCTCCTAAAAGCAGACAATAGGAGTTCCTCCACCGAAAATATTGTCTATCATTTTTTCAGACTGGAACTTCCAAGTCGTTTGGGATGAAATTTCAAGCAGATGCCTAACTTGCTGCACAGTATTGAACAAAAACATGAAAATCTAGACTCCTAAGTGAATCGTGCAACAGTTTAGCTGGAAGAACCAACTTTTACCAAGCCCTCCTTCTCAGCGGAGAGCCCTGTACATTGAACGCCACACTAGACTCAGTCGTAAGACAAGACGACACAATCCTTTTTATCCCAACATAAACAATAGCACAATATCAGAACATGCCAGCATTTGTGCCTCAGTATCCTCATTCTCCAAGTTGCCGCTGCCATTAAGGCCCTATAATCAGGCGCATGCAGTGGTCTCTGTTCAAAACAGCTGTGCCGCATTTCACATTCCTGTGACTTGCAGTCAGGTCCGTGTACGCACGTGTTTTGCCAAAGCATTATGTGCATTCACAAGCCACGGGCAAGTCGCGAAGCATCTCAGTACTTTTTCAAAAAGACTCAAGGGAGAGGAGACAAGAAAAGTGCGAGGTACAACAAAGGCATCAGTGAGGAAAGAGCCGACACCCAAGCAAGAGAACAAGTTGGAGGTAGAGAGGAGGATCCCCGTTATCGTCCGCTTTTTCAGAAATCAATCGGGAAAACGAGAAAGACACGAAGGACAACCAAACAACAAGGATAAAAAAACAGGACGAGGGCACACACTCTGGTGGTCGTTCTTGGTGAGGCATACACTACCATTTGGGTCGGGCAGGGTGAGTGGCGACAACTCCTTTTCGCCAGCTTCGACGTAGCATGCTGGGGGGCGCGCACAACAGGGGCGGAGGCGTCAGCAACAAAGCAGGGAAAGTAGATCATGGGTTGGGAGTGGGAGAAAACGAAGTCCAGGGGAAAGAAAAGGGGGAGCAAAAAGGAGGATGCGGATGATCAACCCCGCAAAGGAAGGAAAAAAAAACAAAAGAACACAATGTCAAACCAATGCTCAAAAGAAGCAAATCTGATGTACGGCAGACTCAGTAGTACTCCTTTCATGGGAGAAAGAAAAAAAAGTTAAAGAAAAGAAAGATAAAGAACAAAGGGTAGATGCAAATCGTACCCTCTCAGACTTCGTATGTGGCTACAATTCAAGCAAAAGGCACAATTTATGCCATGCTTCCAAAAAGCTGCATTCACAATCCGATATCAAAAAGCTGTAATGTACGTTGCAGATAGAGAGGTTGCCGCTACAACATTGAAGCATTGGCATCAATTAAGAAAAACATCAAAACTTTTTCCTTTTCTAGAAAAACAATTCTCTCTTTGAATCCTGGGTGTGTACGCTGCTGGAGTACCAAGTTATATAACGAAGCCCAAAATGCAAAACAACGAAACAATTCTTCATACAGCTGGAGAATAAAACTACTTTACGGTTAACTAAGCAGGAAAGGTAAATGCATCAAGATAGCACACAAGTGTTATTATAAAAAGCTGCGCCCCTTAATGTCTGAACATTTAAGGATGTCATCAAGACTGCAAAACTGTAAAATTGTTCTGCCAACAAATGCGAAAATGTAGCTGAGTTGTGATTGTAAAAGGCAGATAATAAATTAGTCTTCACTGGCTAGACTTTACTGAAAATTTCAACTGTCAAATTAGAGCACTCTTAAATTAGCATGCAGTCACTAGTTTCATAAATTTGGGTGACATTTGAGCAAATAACAGAGAAATTGTTGCTGGTTTGCTTTTTTCCCTTTTTTTTACTTAAATCTCTCATTACTAAACAAACAGCATATTAAAAAAAGTCCAAACATTCATGAAAGATCGTGTGGAAAATGTAATGAGTGATGCCACATCTATATACTATACAAATCTTTTATATGTTTCTTGTAGTACACAAAGCTTAACTGAACTTATTCTAAGCTGTCTTCAATTCTCAGCCTACCAGTCGATCTTGACATGCTATTTCTCCCTTGCACACCGTTGAAGCAAGGTTATTCACACAAAGTACACTTTGGAAGCATTACGAGAGACATGCAATGTTAGTAAAACAAAGCGAGCAATCAACGTGACATTATTCTCTTTCACACATGCATTCAGAAATAGCGAACACAGCAGAAAAATTGAATCGCGCAGGATCTGCCGCTCTCTGCATGACAACACAACACAACCAAACTCTCGTTACATGGTTAATCAGCAGGCTTAAACCTGGACGATGTAGAAGCGAAACATGCTGCATACTTATACAGACACCAAGGTAAGGTAACACACGAAACAAAGCAAAGCATTGAAAGCACCCCCCCCCCCCCAAAAAAAAGAAAACTCATACACAGGACTGCACCCTTCAGCATGCTTACGCCGATTTCAGCATTCACGAAACTAATGTTGCGGTCAGTAAAAGTAAGTAGCACAAAAAAACATGAAAGAGCTGTGTAGAGCAGTAAAGCTAAAAATTGGGGTCCTCCGATGTCCTCCGAATGCGCACCTTTTGAATCTCTCAAGATCGGTGCTTTCATAGCTTAACATTAGGTAACATAGCTTTTGGGACACTGACTCAGTAAATTGGTAGACCCCGCGGGGACATAAGCAACATTTTAATTCTGCGCAGCGAGCTTATTACACTTTAGTCTCGGCAGGAATGTGCTCTGGGTGACTAACGATTAAAGCGGATGCCTTGCGGCACTCACTTCAGACGCGGTAGCCGCAGTGCTCTTACTGCAAATTATACAAGTTGAGGTACAAAGTTCGCGTTTCATTCATTGCTCGTGGCTTCTCATCAAGTTTTCACAGTCAGTGCCCTTCCCACTGCCATAAACATTACCCTAGTAAATACAAGATAATTTTGAAATGCTCTTCCGAAAGCCTTTTATTTGTCTAAAACACCGCGGTCAACCTTGGCACTCCATTTATGATCACGGTCACTGGCCAAAGTAAGCTCTGGTTAGTGGTACACATGCTCGTTAATCCTCGGTTAGGTAGCGCTTAATCTTACAGCACCATGCAGCAGAGCTTGCCACAGATCTACAAAAAAAGGTTAGTATTTTGTTAATTTTATCATGCTAAGCTGTCATGCTTGATTTGGCGTCATGCTATTACAAAATGTAGTTACATTCAAGAATGACATTTTAAATGAGGAAATAGTAAAAAAATCAAATTTGAAGGCATTCCAAAAGAGAAAAAAAACATGCTAGCCTTTGCATGCCTATGCAACTTTTTTTTTTTTTCAACTGTCACACTGCCCTGCCACAAATGCTTATTTACCCATGTTCCTGAATTAAGCTGCTGTGAAAGTATTGCATCAAAAAGCAACTAAAGCCTTCTTACGCTCACTTATGCTGCCCTTGCATCGCAGGAAGGTTTACGCACAACAACAACAAACATCGAGAACGCTAAGCCTACGTCAGCTACATGTTGGAGGTAAGGTAGCATCATCACCTGGTTCCCCTTTCTTCTTTCTATGACCCTTCTTAGCGTCTGTCAGGCAGCACACAATAAAGTAAAACGTAAAGAGAGAGAAAGGGGTAGAAATAGATTACGAAAGAGGAGAAACAAATGAGGTGGGACGAGGGAGTCGGGAGGAGAGAAAGAGAAAAACACGGAATTATTACGGACAATCAGCACACACACCACATAGATATGACATGTGAGGTGGCCGCAACGCATTCACACAAGGCGAGAATACCGCACAATCGCAATATTGTAGCCAAGACAAGGAACAAAAAGACTGGGAATAAAGAGAACTGGTAAGGGTAAGTAACGAAGAAAATGTCGGGGTGGTTTTACGACTTGAGTGAGTGGGAATACAAGTCCCAAAGGCATGTAGCACCTGTGATAGCATACAAGTAAAGTACTTAGGATGGCTTTAGAGATAGCAGAAAAACAACCAAGTAGCTAGGATGCCTTCAACTGTGAACGAAGATACACTCTCTTATAAAGTGCTGTAGAGGCAAATAATAAAAAGTTTAAATGGGGACTACTGCTACGTTTACGTAGGTTAGGCTAACAACTTCAAGTGATGTTTGGTCTATAAATAATACTGCTAGCAATACTGCAAGGCCAATTATTCCCTAAACAATTAGGTGTGTGTCTATAACTGTAGATTTTCTTGAAAAGCTTTAATATTGAACAATTTTCAGCTTGTTCGGAACTATCACAGTATAACTGTAATGCTGAATAAACATTTGAAGGCCCTTTTTTCTTTCTCAGTTGCAATTCTTGGTTCCTCAATTACAGTCAGCAAAACACTACCTAATACATACCTGTTGAATTTTTAACTTGTCCCACCAAACGAAACGAACATAAATCAAGCATAAGGGTGCTAGTGAACAAGCAGGAGTACAAATGGGAAGCTGCAGCACAAAGTCCTTGATGTCAGAACCTGGCTACAGAGAGTGCTGCACTAAGTTATTAGAATGTACAAAATATGTTTTTAAGTACACTGCAATGCAGCATGCAATGAACGAGTAAACATGCACATAGAAAAGTAAAACACAGCATGGTTAATTTAACTGCACTTTAATTAATAGATTGTGAAATGTAGTTGACACCCACTTAGTTACGCATTAAGTATGTGCATACGGCATTTACGATAGCTAACTGACATATCAAGCTTCATATTGAAAGGCATTTAGTGTTTGTAATCAGGCACCTTCAATCCCGCAATGCAGCAGGTGTGTAAAGGACTGCAATTTTGGAAACTTGAAAAGGACTGATTACAAATGATAAACCACTCGAATTTAGATTCCCTTGCAGATTGCTTATATTCGAGTTGAAAAGGGAGATGATGGCAAGCCAACAACGAACCTTTACTTTTCTTCTTCTTTTTCTTCTGCTCTTTGTTCTCTGAGTGGGCAGCTCCCAGCAAAGTGAGAATGATGCCTGCCTGAGAGTTGACGCCGACGGCAGACACCAGAACTTTTCCACTCCCTTCCATGACGTGTGTGCCTGCCAACATTGGAATGAGCGGCCATCAGAGCATTTACTCAATGACGATTGACTGCCTAGTCACACAATTAATTGTAACAATCAATACTGAGCCAATCATCCCAACTTATCGCCTCATTAAACAATGACAAGCGATGCGACGGTGCTTGAGAACACAACCTAGAAGTACAAACAAGGCTTTGGTCATCAAAATGGCACTGAGCAAAACATTTCATCGTAGATGAAACCAACCTTTGTTGAAGTAACAGTGTCTGGAAGAGTGCACTGCAGATGGCAATGAACTCATTTTTGCAGCAGGCACAGACAAATGAACTCCAGAAAACGCAAATGGGGAAAAACACTGAGCTGGCCAATTCATTCTCACAGAATTGCAGCAAGTTACATTCTAATTACAGACAAAGGCACCACAGATGCTTAACGATGAAAGATTTTTTAGCAATAGACAAGTAACATAAGCCTCAACCCCAAATCAGCATTTTTATGAGGAAGCTTATTCTCAGTGCTGTAATGAGGACTAGACCTGCTGTTGAGATTTTAGCTATTGTTTATTAAAAGCAGACAAGACTACTTGCCTGAGCACAAATATTCAAAACTCTCAGATTTAACAAAAAAAAAAAAGGCACACGGAGAAACCTCTTTACAAAATATTTCTTACCGAGTCAAAGTACAATTAGTTTCTGAACGTATTCTGCATTCAAACAATGACTTTCAACACACAAAAATCAATACTATTGTTGTTTCTGCCAGAGTGCTTCAGAAAAGTAAAGACAAACCTCAGCTTATCAAGTCTTTCCAGTCAACTACACATTTGGTACCAAAAATAACAGTAACTTGTGTAACATCGACAATGCCAAATAATTGCAAGAATGTATGCATTTTAGGCACCCTTTGATGTTAAAATACAACACTCTTCACAAGAAAATCTTTATGTATGAAGCCTTATGCAACAGCTGGTAAAATGCAGATAAGGCAGAAGCAATTCTTAGGTTGCTGAAACAAAAAAAAAGGGCTTACCTGAGAACAACATGGGGTCTGTGTGTTCTCCCTTTTTGACGTGATCCGATTCGCCTGTTAGTGTACTCTCATCTATTTTTAAGTCATTGCTCTGTATAATGATTCCATCCGCAGGCAGAAGATCACCTACGTGACAAGTGGTGAACACAAAAGAGAAAATGCCATCACAACTAAGGAAAAATTCATTGGGTGAGGAAAGCACCTGATGAGAGAGACAACATTCAGATTATTTCGCGTACAAACTCTCGCAAAGTGTTTCTCATAACAACCAATGTATCGGTACAGCTATCATTGTTGCATGCATGAACACCAACACTCACAAATGCGTCACAAAATGCGATATTTAAAAACCTTGTTCTAGACTGTTGTTATGACGCCAATTATTTTAGGGATTTTTGGGATTCTACTCAGAATCGCCCTGGTTATTGCAAAATAGAAATAAGGTCGACTGCACTTGTAGGGCCGAGAGTCTTGGCATTCCCTATATTATTTGGACATAGTAGTTGCAACCCCACGACATGCTCCATAAAAATTAGACCCAAACAGAAAGTCAAATATTTGCTTCCAATGGATTCCAACAGTGTGACAGAAAAGATCTTACTTCTCATTCAATTTGATACACTGAACAAATTTCTAGCTGCAACTACAGAGCATTAGGCCAGGTTAACAACACAACAGAACAAAGCTTGTCATTTTCAAAGGCGAACTTTACTAGTAACAGAGCAAATGTTAATATTCTTCCTCAAAAATTACCTTTCTTTCTCATCAATACGAATATGTCTTTAGAAAACGTAGAGTCATTGAGTTTACAAACACAAGATTGGCGCATCACGCAGAGGAAATAATTACAGTTACCAGAACTGCAGCCTTACCAAAGTAGGTCTCACCAGTGATATGCACTATTCAATGAATTCAGTCTAAGTAAAATGACAAGACTACACACACAGGATTGGCAATAAGCTATCGCCTTTTTTTTTTTTCCTTCCCTGCTTGCAAGCTGTTTAGTTCTATGCAAACCTCAAGTAATGCATGTTCACGCACTGGAAAAAAAGCATGACATGCATACAGCACAAAACATTCAAATAAGTCTGCTGTCCCACGATAAGATACGAAAAGAAAGACTGCCCCTTGTGAAGCCTTTGCATAATTTTCTCTAAATTCAGATTAAGGGCAAAGCAGCCACATGACACTTTCAGGACTAGTCCTACACAAGTAACTAAATTTAGACCCTTCGCTGTTGATAAGAAAATTCCCAGCCCTGTTATCATCTGCTCTTCTTTGTCTCTGCCCAGCAGATAGCCACTTCTACTTGAAAAGTAGCACAACATTTATGCGAGGGTGATATCCAAGTACAATTCACACACTGGAAATTGTAAGTAACGCATCAATGGGATCAAGATTGAGTAGTAATACTGATACGACTGTATTGTACCATTTATAAAGATGGCTTCCTTTATTACAAATACACATGATTAAAGACAAACAATATATGCAGCTTGTTTCTCATGCTGTGCTTGTGTTAACTCAAACTCCTTAACTTGAAATAACTATGTACCTCCTCTGCCACTACAGCACTAAGCCATAGAAAAACGTAATGACCATTTCAGGCATTACTGACTCCATTTTATTTGCAAGAAAGTACGACTAGTCATATAATAGAAGTTGCGAGAGATGTTTTTTTCTTCAGCATGAGTTTT
The DNA here is from genome assembly GCF_043290135.1 of Rhipicephalus microplus. NCBI lineage: Eukaryota > Metazoa > Arthropoda > Arachnida > Ixodida > Ixodidae > Rhipicephalus > Rhipicephalus microplus. Next base: position 42,093,318 of record NC_134704.1, on the reverse strand, counting down.
TGCACTCTTATCCACAAAAGAAAGAACATTGTTCTGCAATTCAAGTGCACAGGTGCACAACACAGCATGAATTAGGAGGCATTCGGTGTCAGGAGACTCTTAACCAAAAGCCCAGAAGATGACTACTTAAAGTGCATTATAACATCATAACAGCTTCCTGACAGCAAGCAATAATGAATGGAATACAGAGCAGGCCACTTGCAAGAAATATAAAGTAAAAAATTGAGTGCCTAGAGCCACGTTTTTCAGTATATCCACATAAATTTTATGTATATTCAATACACAATTTGCAATTTACTGTGCAACCTATAGCCAACTATAGATAAATGTAAGTGCTGCTCTTACAAGCATAGCACGCTGCCCGTAACACTTTTTTAAGTAATTGCCTAATGACCTCATTATTAAAGGTCATATGACTTGACTGACACAAAATTTTCAGAATCTGTTAATTAGGAACGAAGTTACAGGGATTTGTCGTACGCTTTAAAGAGCTTTCTCACTGCTTTCGTCTCAGCGCGCTGTGAAAGCTGCCTAGGGTAGGAGGGGAGTTAAAGGGCGAGAAGCTATGTCTGTAAGTCAGCTGATGTCACGAGTGTGAGCCCTCTCTTTTTAAGTTTTTTTCGAACATACAGCTCACTTTGAGTCTGATAATGAGCGTATAAGCATAATTACGTAGAGCACGGTACGGGCTTTGTCGCGGCACATCGCACCGGCTGCTTTAACTACGCAGTTCACAACACTGAAATCAGCCCATGGCCATGTCCATGAGATTTTGCATATGTGAAGCAGTTGATTTCGCGTATATGGCATCATTTGTCGAGAGATGAGCAGAAGAATATCTCGCCAACTGATATTTAATTGTAAATTCTTCACATCATACTTCACGTTAATGTTTGGCTTACATGTTTGCAGGAGTTTTAACTAACGAGTGGCAGCGTTTTAGGATCATGTTCAAGAAGTGTTGCACGGCCCACTCAATGCTGTAATATGAAGTCTTTTTTTTTTTCTCCTTCTCAAAGCGTATGTGACAGATACAAACTTTGGAACACTTCATCTCAGCTGTGAAGTAAAATGCCCACAAAATTTTCACAATTTTAGACAGTGCACCAAAGACAATCAGGTTTACCACTTTTCTTTTGAAATATGTTGCCATTGTCATAGTGGCAACTAAACATGTTCTATAGCAACAACACAATTCAAGACACAAGTTTTTTTTCCGCTGCATGTAATGCAAACAAATTTTGTAGCTGAAAGGTTCTTCTCACAAAGTCGACGATAATTTCTCGATGCGCTCCAGTGCACCTAGGGTCCATGTCCCAAGTAGCCATAAAGGACACCGGCTGCCTCTTGTCACTAGCTTGAAGTCTTGGAACAGATATTGCCCGATTTTTGTAAACTAGTACTGGAAAACAGGATCTTTTTCTCATGCATGCTTGCAACAAGCTGTCCAGCACAGTCTCAAGCAAACAATCACAAGACAAAAAGCCAACGCCTACTGGCTAGAAGCCATTAGTCAATTCCTTTAAATAGCTTCTAAATCGTAACCTAACACCCATCATATAACACTGACATTAGCATTAAAGTGAACAGACTGGGCCGTTAGCAGTCAAACCAGTCTCAGTGTCTCCGCAAGCTACAAAACCTACATCTAGTGAAAGCTAAAAAATATCAGCCACACTACAGCTTACAAAGCTGAACACTGAACATGAGCGTAGCATACCATTTTTCTGCAGCGACAATAACAACAATGTCATTTGTAATACTGTACAGCAAGCTGAAGCAGCATTCTTTAAGGCCATGCTAAGTAAGTGGACAATGACAATTGATTGATTTGTGGGGTTTAACGTCCCAAAACCACCATATGATTATGAGAGACGCCGTAGTGGAGGGCTCCGGAAATTTTAACCACCTAGGGTTCTTAAACGTGCACCCAAATCTGAGTACACGGGCCTACAACATTTCCGCCTGGACAATGACAATTGAGATCATGATTGGTGCACCGCACAATTCATTGACAGGTACTGCTATTTGTGCAGCAATGCTCAGCAACATTCGGCAGAGAAAAAAATGCAAGCAGCAACCTTTTTCACAGAGTGTGCGAGCAAAAAAGTTAAAGGGGCCCTGCAACACTTTTTGAGCATAGTAGAAAAATGCTGCCGATCGATAGTAGAGGCTCCCGACAACAGGTGAGCCAAATATTATAGCGCGGCAGACGGCCCGGAATGCACAATAAATTATCAAAGTCAGCGAAAAATTGCTTTCTCTTTTCTCTACAAATCACGCAATAAGCCCAAAAATAACTCGTAGCAAGTCCATCTATCAGCCATTGGCTGATTTGAACATGGCACGCTCAGTCGTAATAGAGATCGCCTCAGGAGGCTGTCGCAGTGCACGTGTAATCACACTGAAAAAGCCAAATATTTGATTGATTGATATGTGGGGTTTAACGTCCCAAAACCACTATATGATTATGAGAGACGCCGTAGTGGAGGGCTCCGGAAATTTAGACCACCTGGGATTCTTTAACGTGCACCCAAATCTGAGCACACGGGCCTACAACATTTCCGCCTCCATCGGAAATGCAGCCGCCGCAGCCGGGATTTGAACCCGCGCCCTGCGGGTCAGCAGCCGAGTACCTTAGCCACTAGACCACGGCGACGGGGCAAGCCAAATATTTGAAGAGAAAAAAAAAAGAAAAAGAAAAAGTACTCAAGGTCACAAGGCACGCGTGACGTTTTTTGTTTGCCCCTCCCATCCCTCCCTGCTTAGCTTCCAGCGTTTTCGTCAGGACGAGAGAAGAGAGATTACGATTGCAGCGTGTGACAAATCTTAGCAACTCTGCTCATACTGGACAGATTCTTAAAATTTTTGCATTCCTAAAATTTTTGCAATGTTGAATTTGTGAGGCAATACGCTTTTTCAGTGAATCAATACCATGGTTACTCAAAAAAGTGTTTCAGGGCCCCTTTAAAGGTACAGCTCTCTTTAATAACATGCCACATACTGCACACTACACTCTAAAAAAAAATTGAGGATTTGCGGAGTGTTTCTGCTACACAACAATAATCGTCATCTACCTCCAACTCTTTTCTCGCATCCTCACCACAGTTCTGGAAATTTACGGACACAAATGCCACGTGCGCTATCAGTGTGACAAAGCATTCTCAATAGGAAAGTGGCCAGCGCCATGTTTTCAAAAAAAAAAAAAAAACAAGAGAAAGTTAGATGATGATTATTGTTATGCAACGCAAACACTCCCCAAATACTTACTCGATTTTTTTTAGAGTGTATCCAGTACCCAATGATCATTTCGTACACCCTTACTGCAGCCACCACCTTCTGGTCACTACATTGAGTAACAAACTTACTCGAGCGTTACACAAGTTTTTTTTATATTTTCACTGTCTCAGGTCAATTCTCATGTTATATACAATCAAACACCGAAATTCAAGCTGTCTAAAAAATGCAGTGATGCACTCAATTTTAGATGACTCAGGTTTTGGCCATTGCAAAATTTATGTTGGCAACATGTGCCAGCCGAATTCCATTTGGATCTACTGCAAGTCAATAACCTTTCTCTTTGTTTTCATTCTATTATAGTGGCAAGAAAGCAACACCTTTCGCCACATTAGTTTTATCATGGCATGCATTTTACGTTTGTCCTTGTGTTGCCGTGGGTGGTGGTGCCTTTTGGTGTTTTGACTCCTTTTGCGATGAGAACGTGTCATGCTTAGTACAACACCCGTTTCAAGAAGTATGCTATTTTGATGGGTGACAAAATCAATTAAGCTGCTGCCTGAAGCTTCGACGTGAGTGGTAAGACAACGCGTGAGTATTAGCTCCAGGAGTTCCTTTTCAGGCGCAAGCACGGCCAAAAAAGTTTCTCTAGACCTTATCCCAGCCACCCCTTCGAATTGAAGCGTGTTATTGATAGCGTCCCAGAACAGTGCAATCACCCTATGGCGGTCAGTGTTGAACTGATACAACTGAAAGCAAACAATGTCACAATGTCACTCAGCAGGTAGGCATCCTGTGAATGAAGTTCAGCACGTCACGTGGGTTGGTGGAAAATCTACTGCATTTTGAGACTGTGTTTCTACAATAAATGTGCTTTCTTATGCCTCTGCTGACCCCAAACTTAACTGGCGATCTTCTTTTCCTGTTGGATGCAACAAAAGTCACTTCTTAGATTACTTACATGGGTTCTTTTTATTCCTGGGTGCAATGGAATGTTGCTAATCACGTTGCAATTGCTGTGTCGTTTTACGACTGAGTAGATACGGTACTTTTTCCCTAATCCCAACAATTGCATGCCAGCATAAATGCTGCAACTGCAATGCATGTTCATCAAGGCAGTCACTTCTGCAGATAATTCAAATGATCGCCCATGTAGAAAGTGCCCGAACATACAAAACATTCTCAAGCAATATACACTCTGCCAGGGTACTGAATTAAAGGACCCCTGACAGCGAAAGTTTTGTTTGCTAGTTTTTTACAGTAATCTTTAGGTTTGCACCTGGTAATGACAAAACTATATTGTAAATGATTTAACGTATCTTATAATTAATGTTAACATATCTTATAATTAATGTTAGCAGCATAAATTAAAAACAAATTTGCGTGAGTTTGAAACGGCCGCCTAAATACCGTAAAAAACTAGCGCCCCACAGCGGAGCAGCGCCTGAGACTGTTTTCAAAGAAGGGGACTCGTGTGCCATGAAGAATGAAACGATGTGAGTGCTTTGAGTGTGTCCCCCTGAGAAAAAGGAAAAGCATTCCTAGCGTAAGCAGCGAAAACCACCTTGAGAGCAGCCCAACAGAGTGAGAGCGGTGATCAACAATAGTTCTTGCGGGGTGCATGTCGGGGTATTGTGCACGCCCCGCAAATGTTGACCCAGCAATGTCACAAGGGAAGTCCCAGTCTACGTCAAACCATAGATAATGTCGATTGCACTTGAATACTCGGAAGAGCATGCACCCTTACTTAAAAACCAAGTTAAAATATCTTCTGGGCTACGCTCGCCACTAATAATCGATCAGAGATGGCCTCACATGCAGGACAAATTTGGTGTCAGGGGTCCTTTAGGGCTTCTAGACAATATGCACGAACCGCGGCTAAAAGCACTAAATTATAACAAAAGATGCCAGGAATACAAAACTACTCTCCGCATAATACTGCATCCAATGTCAGTGACAGGGACATGAAACTATATCAAAGAACAACGTGGTAAGTTTTCCTTACAACTGCCAATTTCAGTAGCTCAGCGAAAAAAGGTGCAGCATTTCAATACATACGAAAGATTAAGTCTACCACTGCTGTCTTCATAGCTGTTATCAAAATAAGGCCGATGCTAACTATTTCTTTTGTGCTAGCAATGGCCCACATTTTTATGCAGGTTTCTGCAATACTATGCACACAGAACTACGGCACTTAAACTTGCCAGCCTGTCAACATTACAGCGAGTAAAACTAACCAAGACATGGGCGGGAAATAGAAAAAGCATTTTTTCTTTAGTGTCTGTCCTGAGCACACATTTTTAGTCATTAAAAAAACTGTTTTTCATTTAGATGTCTTAGATCACTGTGCACCTTTCATTCAAGGTATGCCACTAGGCAGCTTATTTCATTTGCTTGAATAACTTCTCTAAGTAAAACTTCTAAAAGAAAGTACCTTGCTGACATCCTTTCATCATACCACTTCATATGTGCATGTGCCAACACTCTGACAAATCATAGAACCATTATAATAAGCTTATAAAGGAGAAAACAGATTTAACAAATTCATCTCAGACATATGTCAACCATGACATAACAGCCAAATACTACTGCAAGTGAATGGCAATATGACAACGGTATGCCACTAGGCAGCTTATTTCATTTGCTTGAATAACTTCTCTAAGTAAAACTTCTTAAAGAAAGTACCTTGCTGACATCCTTTCATCATACCACTTCATATGTGCATGTGCCAACACTCTGACAAATCATAGAACCATTATAATAAGCTTATAAAGGAGAAAACCGATTTAACAAATTCATCTCAGACATATGTCAACCATGACATAACAGCCAAATACTACTGCAAGTGAATGGCAATATGACAACGATGTAGTGAAGCATGACATAAGAACTGTTCAAAGTGGCAAGAGAGCTCAAGGGAGTCAAGTAGTTTTGATTGGTAAGGCTTCTTTTTCTCTATGTGCTTTAAAAAGAGCGACAATCTAAGAATGCAAGCTTTCTTTCTTTGTTACTTTTTTTTATTTGTGTGTGCTTTGCTAATGTATACGGGCAATAAAATAATAAACTTTGGGATATGTCTGCCACAGGTTTGGAATATGTTGAGTAACTGGATATGCTTATGACAACCTTCACAGCATCACGTATTGAACCATAAGCAGATGACGTGCACAAAGTCACAGGGTAAAACAGAAACAAGACAGAAACCTCAGTTACCATTCAAATACATGCCCACACATTGGAAGCATATCGACTAATAGCAAATCCAGAAAGCACTATTCAACTGTTCAATAATTCCACATCACCATACATGAGAGCAGTATCATAGAGGTATACACACGTGGAAAAAAAACGAGGGTACCAGGTCAGTAGCGGAAGGAAGCACTCACCATACTTGACTTGGCAGATATCGCCGACGACAATTTCCGTCACGGCGATCTGGTGCACTTCACCACCCCGAATCACAGCAAACTTGTGCTCCTGTTCTATCCTGTTTTGGAGTCCACGAAACTGCCGCTCCTTTGTGTAGTCATTGAATGCAGTCACTAGAACCACGATTACTACAGACACTAGAATAGCTACACCTTCTATCCACCCAGCTTCCGATTCTCCGGGCTCCTTTGGCTTGCCTGCGCGGACAAACAGGAAAAGGCAGAACTGTCAGTCGCTATCTTAATATAGTCCTTTACACACGAGCAATCGCTTCGACAAGGCCCTCTTAAGCTGCAGGGTTTCATTCAAACTTACCGAGGAAACTGTTTGGCAAAAGAAAGTTACCAGTGTGTCCAACATTCACGGAACTTGAAGAAAGCATTATCGTATTTACTCCATTATAATGCGTGGTAGTTTTACAGAAAAAATAACTAATATTACATGAATGTCAGATTTGCCTCTGAGATCGAATCTACAATGGTTTCACACTATTGTGCATGGTTTTGGCAACTATTAATAGCTGTTGAGTGAATTAAGCTCCCAAAACCACAACATGATTAGGACTATTAAAGTGGAGCGCTCTGAAAGTTTAGACCATCTGGGGTTGTTTCAAATGCACCCAAATTTAGGTACACGAGCTTCAAGCACTTTTGCCTTCACTGATATGCGGACCGGAATTTGATCACGGAACCTTCGGGTCAGCAATCGAGTACTGTAACCACTAGACCACTATGGCAGGTGTGTGCTATCTTTAATGGTATTTAAAATTATCTTCCTTTAATCACATGTAAAACACACTGGAATGACAATTGTAATTTAAACATTCTGGACAATGTCAAGTTCACTATATTTCACTATGATTGACCTGCGAGGCAAATATTCTGGAATCCAACAAGATAGTTTTTCAAGCTTACACATGTCAGGCTGTATAAGTTTTCTGTCAAAATTTGATATGGGCATATACAGTAGACTCATTAAATGGAGCCTCGAGGGACCACAAAAATGCGTTACATTTAACAGAAGTTTAATTTGTACTGAAAGATCAGTACAGCTGCAAAATACAGGTGCGAAACCAATCATGTCAGAGGCAGTTGTTCCATTTTAGCAACAGTTCCATTTAACAAATTTTCATTTACAAAGACTCTATTGTAATTCAAAATAATGTCTTCATATCTGCATCTTTCAGCAATGACATCTTTCCTTATAAGTGAGGTTATCAGCTGCTATTGTGAGCTTATAACAGCTTACATTAAGCAAAATGCCTCCTCAGCAAAGACAAGTCTGCAAATATTTACACAGCCGAAAAATACTTTAACCAATTAACCAACATCCAAAGGATTAATGGCAATGAAAATACAAAATTTAGAAAATGTGTTATTTCCTTTCGTTCAACTTGACCTTGTGCAAGCTGTACATTTATAATGTCAAGTGATTGTGACATTAATGAAGGCAGATCGGTGTGTTCAAGAATTCTTTATTAAGGTGAGCGTGTACCAGGCCAACGAAAGCTCGAACTACAGCAATGCACGTATACTGATAGCACTAAACAGAGCATTTGCTGTCGACAATCTGGGAAGCAGTAAAGCATGCCAGCTTTTTACAAGTGCTATTAAGTATTCAAGCGTAATTCGTGGTAACCGTGTAAGCTCTGGACCATTTGCTTTCTGCATGCAACCTTAATAGAATGATGTTAAAAAAACGTTAAGTTTCTGAAACATTGCAGCGTGGTCAAGCGTTGCAAACCGTCTTCACGGGTGAAATCTGAATACACCAAAATAACATGCAAGACAGGTTCATTATGTGATGGGACGTCTGAGTGTACCATCACTGCGTCACATGACGCACAACCACAGTGGTCTTTGGCAAAGAAAATTTGAATCTACCATGGTTGTGGTAACGATGCACACGAAATAGAAATTGAAAGGAATAACAGCGACCCCTACTGGACTGACTGCAGAGTTATATAATGCGACATGCAGAGATGCCACGCGACTCACCATGCGGCCCAGCGTCGTGGTCCTCGGGCTCAATGAAAGCGAGCACGAGGGAGACAAAGGCGGCCACTTGGAGGATGATGAGCGTCATGTCCTGCAGTGCCTCCCATACCAGCTGCAGGAACGTCTTAGGAGGCTTGGGCGGGATCGAGTTGGCCCCAAACGTCGCCCGCCGGTGCTCCAGGTCCGCCGCAGATCCACTCAATCCTGTGGGAAAACGAGTGGTGTCAGAATATGCACTATACTGCAGGTGTACACTCTCGGAAAACTTCACGAGTGTGCTATGCTTGAATGAGCTTACATTTGAGCACGACCAAAAAAATGCTACAGAGCAAAAAAAAAAAAAACTGTTGGTGACAATGGCTTGTAATAAACTATGGATTGCCAAAACTGATTCACTACAGTCAAACTGTTTTCTGATGGGCCTGGTCCCTGATTGATTTGATTTGTGGGGTTTAACGTCCCAAAACCACTATTTCATTATGAGAGACGCCGTAGTGGAGGGCTCCGGAAATTTTGACCACCTGGGGTTCTTTAACGTGCACCCAAATCTGAGCACACGGGCCTACAACATTTCCGCCTCCATCGGAAATGCAGCCGCCACAGCCGGGATTTGATCCCGCGACCTGCGGGTCAGCAGCCGAGTACCTTAGCCACTAGACCACCGTAACGGGGCATGGGCCTGGTCCCTCAAAACACAGTTAAGAAAGCGATGGCCCTACATCGTAGATGCAGTATGCATGACACAATCATTTAGGATTAATTCAATTGAAGGGTTTTACATGCCAAAGCCACGATCTTGATCAATATGCATGCTTTACATGGAACTTCGGGATCGCAGCAATTCCCTGCGGTTCATCACATGCACCTAAATATAAGTATGCGCCCTAGCATTCTCGCAACCTGCCCTGTGAAAATGTAGCCATTATGGCTGCCAACGAATCTGCGGCCTCACTCACGTCGGTGCAAAGCCACAGCTGCTTAGTGAATGTATTACCCACCGTCGGTGGGTGAGGTGTAGAGCTTCCTGCAGAGTTCCTGGATGCCCCCGTACTCGTCCTGAATCCGCTGAATGGCCTCATGGCCGCGGGTCTCCATGAGTTCCCGCAGCTGCTGCACTGTGACCCCATACTGGGCCGGACGACCCTCCACCGTCGCCATGCCCCCACCAGCCTGCGCCTCCTCCGCAGAGGACACTGCAGACATGGCCAAAAAGGGGTGCTAATGTGAAATCTACAAATGCTTCCGACAACTTGCCCTGTCAAAGAGACGCTAAAAGAAAAAATAATTTCTTTCCTATCAGATGATGATGATGATGATGATGTGTGGGTTTTAGTGGCACAAGAGCCATGCTTGGCCAAAGAGCGGGCTTGGCTAATACTCTTCGTGACAGAGTATTAGTAAAGTACTCTTCCATAGCACCAACAACACAACGCCTGTAGCAAGATGAAGCTTGGAAAACAAGAAAATCGGCAAAGAAACAATGCAGGTGGCCACGCCACCCTTAAGCTCTTGCACCAGTCGCCGTGACGACAAATTTTGACCGCGTCTACTGGCATGAATTAAGTATGAAGCAAGCGCAACAACACTTCTGGGACACTATTTCAGCATTCCATGTTAAATTAACGGGGCCTTGCAAACACTTTTTCAGCACGGTAATAGAAGGGTGCCGACCAGCAGTCGAGGACCTGGGAAGACGCAAGCGAAACACTATAGCGCAGCACGTGGCCTGGAATTTACAATTAATTTTCAATGTCAACTAGAAATTCTTTCCTCTTGTTTCTACAAATGATGCCATATAGAACCCAAATGACCACCCACATACCCAAATTCAAAGCCGTTGGCTGACTTAAGCGTTCAGGGCTGCATAGTTACGATGGCCGCCGTAGAAGGGTGCCACGAAAAGCCGCATGCCCGCACGCGTGCTTGTGAGCACACTGAAAGCACGACACGCTTACAGTAAAAATGAAAAAAATTGAGGCAGTTTAGTACTAGTGTTGCAATGCTGAAGGTAGTGTGAAGCTGGGCAGCCTCGTTTGCTTCTCTTTTTCTGTCGTTTTTTTCCTCTTTATTTGTATCTCTGCATTTTCGCCTATATTTTCTTTATTCCTGCTTTTATTTTTCACTTGCTTCCTCTGTTTTCCTATTTCTATATGTGGCTTTATTTGTGTTATGCCAAGCAAAGACAGTATATGACAGCCCAGTCTGTTAAAGTGCACCACGCTTAATATCATCATCAAGGTACTCGAAAAACAAGAAGCAGAAAAAGGCGTCTCCTTGGCGTGACCACACGCGCCCAATATGCTACAGATGGCTATGCTGGACGTGGCGTAGTACGTGTACGCCAAGCAATCACTGCATACAAAAGCCCGGGCCCCTTGCGTACTCTACACTTAAATGTGTTCAAGTTCGCACTCATTTAGTGAATTTGATGGTTACTTGACGAAGTCTTACAGCATCCCCTTCAATACTTTCCTTTAATGTTTTCTCAATGTTTGCACTGTGCGCCTCACATATCTCACACATTCTCACAACTGCAACAATACATTGTGTCACCTAGAATGCCTAGATTCAGATAGTATAGAACCAAAGCAGCGTAGTGTGCTTGCCCATCTACACGTTTAAAATAGATGAATCACAAAGTGGCTGCCAAAGAAGACAAAATAGTCCCTCTTAACCATAGAAGCAAGAAAAAATTTGGAAAGAGACATTATTGAGGACCCGTCTCCCAGCTCTTAACTTCAGCAGAGAATGCCTAACGTTAGGATCAAGAAGCATATCGCAAACAATAACAACATGCACAGGTGGCTTTCGCTTTCTAAAGTATAGCTCAGTTTTATTAACATCGTAAACATTGAAAGGCATGTATATAAGCAGCACATATTGAAACCCACATTAGGATATTACGAGCAGTATTGCTCCTAAAGGTCAAGAAATTCCTCACAACTTTCACAATGCAAAAAAAAGGACGCCCAACAAATTATTTTAATGAGTCCACGTTGGTTTGGGTTCGACTTGTGCAAGCGTGCAACTATGAATGAAAAATTCGTTAACGAGGAGCACAACAGTTTAACATTATTGCTGTATGTTGTAAATGCATTGCAAAACAGCATGAGCAAAGAAAGTTGAGCACACTTACAGCTTATATCACAGGATGAAGATGCTGCTTATCATCATGCCCCAGTGGACCTATCTCTAGTTCCTGAAAACAAAGAAGAGAGCAGCTGGCATCAACAATTTGTGACCAACCAACTGCGCACGCACGTGCACACACACACACACACACACACACACACACACACACACACACACACACACACTTGCGCACACACAATTTCAGAGACACCTTAGAAATTGAAGGCTATGCTTACCGTTATCCTCAATTCTCCCCTTATCACACAGGTTGGTTTCCGAGAGATCTTGAACATCAATATGTCTGCGCAGACAAACAAGAAAAGAAACATGCCGGCCTTGAGCGCAGAAGCTTGCATTACAACACAACGTGCCAAGAAGAGAACACAATGGTATCTCCATGATCCAAGACAACAAACGGTTCCTGATCGGAGAGAATGACGGTGTAGACAGCACATACTGCACATCACTTGTCGTGCGATTAAAACCCGAGTAACTGTTTAGCCTTAGTGAAGGGCGGCGCGTAGCACAGATGCAAAGCATGCTTTTGTTGCAAGCCAGACAAGCTTAAGGGCTGCCTCATGACAGGGCTCACAGCTGCTACAAGAGCCGGCAAGGCAGTGCAGGTGCGCAGCAAATGCAGACACCGCATGGCCTGTGTGTAATGATGGATCACGTTTTGCTATGCTTGAAGAAGGCTCTAGAAAAACAAGAGCCGGGAGAGCTTTCCCGTTTAAGATAGCAAAATCATTTCAACGCAGGCCTTTAGAAGTAAATTTCAAGACCGTAAGAGAAAACGTGGTAGAAATCGCATAAACCAGTCGTTACTTTAGCTGTAGAAAACGATGTCGCTTAACACTGCAACACGCAGCCAATTGCAGCACAGAGACCAAAAATGTAGCCTAGCACATATTACATGCATACTGCTGAAGCCTACAGGGAAGCATAAAAATCAAGTTTTGCAGACCTAACCCTTCCCGTGGCAGGAGACTGCCTCACCGATTACTACGAGTTTAGCAAACTCTACAAAAAAGACATAATCGCACTGGCACGTCCGACGAAACGCGCACATAATCACAATCGCGCCGCGCATACAGAAGTTTCAGATAAACAAGGCTCAGCGCTGCGATAGAACCACCGACGTTCCGTGCCGCGTAGCTTGCTCGCGGCTCAAAAAGTGCGGTGACAACGAAGAGTCGACCTAGAGCGTACTTGGTTCAGACGTCAAGTGCCGGCCGTTAAGTGCAGGACACAGCGCAGGCCAAACCCACCCCGACCCGAGAGCACGTGTGAAGTGGCGAGCACAACACGACGACTCCGAAGCGAGCCGGCGGTAGGCGTTGTAGCAGAGAATCGCGGCACACACAAACCGAGAACCGCAGGGCGAGTCGTTAATAGCTGACCACGAAGTAATGGATGTGCGAAGACTCGTTTTCGAGGGTGGAACGAACACCCGGAAGCGAATCCAGCACCGCGTCACTCGTATTCCGCGCCGATGACACACACGCCTCTGATGAAAGCGTCGCAAAGGAAGCACTCACATTGCTCGAGTTTTTTACGTGGTGTCTCACCGCCTCGCGAAACATTCGCACCCGAAGCGATCACAGGCGTGGCGCGGCGAATGCTGCACGCGGGAAGCATGCAACGCCCGACGACGAAAAGTGTTTTAAAACGCAGGTGGCGAAATGCGGTGTCCCCCTGCTGTGGCAGGCGCGTAACGTGTGAAATAAAAAAAAAAATGATCGGCCCGTAGCTGCCGGCATGAAAGCACACCTTGCCCACTTTGACGAGCCCGGGTCGCGTTCAGGGATTCAGTACCGGTGAAAGGACACTAAAAACACACAGTCGCTCACACTCGGTTTGCAGCCAAGCCAAAATACCCCAGCTGGCCGCCTCGCGTCGCGTTCTCCTTCGCTCCTTCATTCTATCTTTACGTTTATTTGCTTTGTCGCACGTTCTGCCATCTGTGCATGTAACCGGAAACTAGACGCCTACCGAAGCGCCACGGCCGAGAATCTCGAGATGCGAATGCAAAACCGAAACAGCTCGGACCAACCAGCGCGCACTACAAACACTTAGGCGCGTTTTTCGAATTGATAACACAGGCAATCAAGCCGACGAATTGATTGGTATGTGGGGTTTAACGTCCCAAAACCACCAAATGATTATAAGAGACTCCGAAGTGGAGGGCTCCGGAAATTCCGACCACCTGTGGCACCAAAATCTGAGCACACGGGCCTGCAGCATTCTCGCCTCCATTGAAAATGAAAGCCAACGAAATGCAACCCCTCTACCCAATTTTGTTTTTCTACATGTTATACAGAGTAGAAAATGACCATTACAAGGGGGTGCCCCTCTAAAAATAAAAAATCAGAAAGGTACCCCCCCCCCCCCCACAAAAAAATTTCTGGCTACGCCACTGAAGCATAGGGGACGTTATTTGTAGTGATTACAGTATAAATGCAAAGAAATTAAAGTAGACGAAAAGACAACGCGCCACCAGCGGGAAACAAACCTGCAACCTTGGAATAACGCGTTCGATGCTCTACCAATAGAACTACGGCGACGTAGTCTTCCCGTCTACATTATTGTATATGCATTTATACCTGGGAGTGTACGCTCTGAAGGGCAAGAAGTTTTTCTTGCTGAAAGAATACTTCAAAATTTTGCCACAAGAAGTAACTTTCAGTAATAGTTTTCGAATAAAGTTGATAGATTGATATGTGGGGTTTACCGTCCCCAAACCACCATATTATTATGAGAGACGCCGTAGTGGAGGGCTCCGGAAATTTCGACCACCTGGGGTTCTTTAACGTGCACCCAAATCTGAGTACACGGGCCTTCAACATTTCCGCCTCCATCGGAAATGCAGCCGGGACTCGATCCCGCGACCTGCGGATCAGCAACCGAGTACCTTAGCCTCTCGATCACCGCAGCGTGGCCATTCGAATAAGGTGATCGCATAGCGGTAATCAATAATGTTACCAAGTGACTCAACTTGATTTGTGACGTGTTATGTATACAGCTGCTTTCAAGCCAACTGAGAATGATGATACGTACGCTATGAGCCGTAGAAGGAAGGGAGAAAACAACAGCACAACTCATCTTTTTGCGGTGGCACAGCAAAACAATGAACTAAAATTGCTTAGTATTAGGTGCCGAAACAAGGTGGTGGTGGCGAAAAAACTTTATTGATTATTCAAGGGAAGCGAAGGTGTCGAATGGCAAGGAGTGAGTAGATGGAATCCCGTAGCCAGTAATTTTTTTTTCACGAGGGGGGGCACTTGTTGGATGTCTAGAAAAACATCCATTTTTGTTATTTTTTTTCTTGGTAAAGCACTCTATTCCATCAAAATTTCTGGTGGATGGAATAGATACGACGTCGTGGACACGGAATTGAATAAATCGAAGGACATACATATACAGGATAGATTGAATCCCGCCGATCAGACGCTATGGATGCTGAACTGATAAACTTCTTAGAAATATACCATGAATATCTCCCTGAATAACCTCTATTTATATACCACGTGAACAATGTGCGACTGACTGGATTCTATGTAATACGTCAGTGATTGAATGATAGATTTGAATATTTGAAAAGAGATCAATGCGCGCTTTGGGTAAACTGTCACACATGGCTGACTGACGTTAGGGGGAAGGGGGGGGGGGGGGGCAAAGTGTTTTCTGTGCTACGCTGTTTATGATGACGACATCTACTAGAACCAAGAAAACAGAGCAACGTCGCTCCTGAAGTGACCCCCTCCCCGCTATCTTCTCATCTTTGTTCTCAGATCATAATCGTTGGAAAGAAAGGGGAAAAAATATTAAAGCAAGGGAGGGAGGTTATACAAGAGTATATGCGATAATCCATAGCTCGCCTTTATGCAGCCTCTACCTCTGTCCATGCGCTGGGTCTAGGCCGTTGTACGTGCTGGTTTCATAACGCACCTCTGCATCGTTTGAAGCTCTATGAACGTCGATCTTCTATATTTCCGGAAACCCATTTGGCCCCGGTACTCCGAACGAGCGTAGAGAAAGCTAACACAGCTGGCTAGCGCAAATCAACAAGGACTTGCTACGGTAGCTGCAAGGGCATGATATTGAGGAAGAGGCAAAGCCTTTTTTTTTCTTTCCCGAAACTTCCAGGTATATCAAAGCATGTTTGACACTATGCAGATGCCGCGAGAACCAACCTTTTGGACTGAGCAGTTCTTCCCCAAACGCTCAATGTACGTAAGGCAAACAAACAAGGCGAAGCTTTTAAAAAAAGAGAACAAAAAGAAACAAAGATGGAGTTTATATGCAGGACGCACTGCAAGCGCGATGCGCAAATACAGCTAGCAAATCTTAAAAAAATAAATAAAAAAGGAACTATCTGAACGAGGCCTACTTTATCTTCCAAGTGCTGAAAAAAAAAATGTGGCTGTGATGCTGTTGTTTCCCAATTGAAATGCAGGTAGCGTTAATTTTGTCAAGCTTCATTTTGCTTGGTAGGTGCCCAATTATTCGCGCCTAGCTATGTGGATTTGTCAAGATACCGCCGATTCTCCCAAGTGGAAATTGAAAAAGCAGCCTAAGGAAAATTCAGAAATGGAGTCGAATCTACAGGCTTTACCACTAATTTTGTTTCAAGTAACAAAGTACATTGGTAACGATATATCATTCGGCATACATGCTCATCGAATTGGCTGTTTTCCGAAGTACTGAAGGGTAGTTGATGCTGATCAATAAGCTAACAAGGCGTCATCCTCCCTCGTGTCATCCGGGAATTCACAGAGGACCCCCTTTCATCTTACTTAGTTTCGTTTAGTTCGCGAGAAAAATAAACGAACAAGCATCTTCGAATCAGTGGCACAGTGCACGGGCTTCGAACATTTCTCCTCCGCCGATATTGAATCTCCGCGGCCGGAATCGAACCCGCGATCTTCGGGTCTGCAGCCGAGCCCCTGAGGCGGACTGCACTTGTAATTTTTTAATTAAAGAACCAGTCGTTGCTACTACTACAACGTCAAATCAGTTTTTACATGGGCTGTTCGATGCGGAGTACATTATTTTCTAGGCGTCGCGGGGATCGAGTTAGACAACTTTGATTCTGAGAAGTGGCCGATGAGCTACATGGGATCAAAAACAGGACACCAAACACATACGGCGCTCGCAGATCAGGCGCATCGAACTCTGCAGAAAATATTGCTGGACTATCCCAGGGAGCACGCAGCTGCGTGCTTGCCAAAAAAAAAAAAAAACATGTCGAACAAGCTGAAAAGTACAAAAACAGACAACGCGCGCCGTTATTGAGAAGCGAAATGAAAACAATTCCACCGAATGCAAACAATACGCATCGACACAGGAAGGTATACGAAGTGCGAGGTTCAATGAGGGATCAAAGAACGACGGGTCCGTGCATCCATTGTCAGAGACTGCGTGGGGGGGTGCTCGCCCGATTGGGAGATAATTAAGTTGCAACGGCATAAGCGGACACTACGACGAGACCTGTATAAGGAAGGCGTCGTGATTTCTTTTAGCACTGGAAGTGAGTGTGTATATAGCATAATGACAATGCTCAAAGCTCGTTTTTCGTTCAATGAGGGTCCAACGTAGCTCCGACATCCCATCTCGTTGTGACTGCAAGTCCTTTATTCATATGTAATCTTAGTACACAAGACCCGTTCTCGCCATACATGAATCCATTTCGCTTAGATCCTCAGAAGAAGGCTGGTCCACCAGCCGAAACTGTTAGGATTAAATAAATATTTTATTGTTTTGTTTCCTATACTGCACTATTAAAGTTTATAACTATATATATATATATATATATATATATATATATATATATATATATATATATATATATATATATATGGCACCATACGTGGACCATTACACGTAAACATTTACGTCATCCTTATACGGCATATTCAAATGTGAATATGCGCACATAGCTTGCTGATCACCCAGAAATCTTTACCACCACCTTCTGAACTTCGGAGAAGGGGCCCCTCCTTTTCCCCGAAAGCTAATGATTCATTGATGATTTGAGACAAGAAAGCAAGAGAGAGAGAGAAATACTGAGCAATGCACGGCACGGTAATTCGGCCGAGGTATAGCAGTAAACCACGAGTGCGTTTAACAGAAACACCGACAGGAGTAGCGTATGGTGTGTTATAGCGTAGCAGCCACCTATGAAAGTGGCATTCAGAATAAAGCCGCGACCTGTGGAG
Source organism: Rhipicephalus microplus (assembly GCF_043290135.1). NCBI lineage: Eukaryota > Metazoa > Arthropoda > Arachnida > Ixodida > Ixodidae > Rhipicephalus > Rhipicephalus microplus. The sequence continues at coordinate 42,075,305 of NC_134704.1, read as the reverse complement.
CTCGGTGGCAAGCCACGATGCAGCATTGCGCACACAGCTGTTGCGAGTATCTCGAGTCTCGTGTCGGATGACGAATGTGCGCTTCAACGAGTCGTGACAGGCACAACGAAAGCGCAGCTCGACCTATCTCGCACAGTTCAAGCGGTCACGGCCCAAGCATAGGCGGGAACGAAACAAAACGCTCAGCGAGGGTGAGCGAAGTTACTCCAACGATTGCGACAGTGTACACCCTGCAGAATGCACTTGAACGACCATTGACACGTTGGTACAATAGTTAAAGAAACACTAAATACGAAAACGTTTTTTTCGTCATATCAGTAAATTACTCCTTTCACGATTCCAAAATCACCACACTTCCCGCAAGAACGCGCTCGGTAAGCGAGGAAACGCGCTAAAAGAAAATGCGTGTGGCGACACCACCTTGAAGTTCCCGCACCATTCAACGTGACGTCACAGATTCCGACGGCGTCTACCAAGGCACATGCCGTTCCTAATCAATAAAGAAATAGGTAGATCGTCCTTTCAGGGGCCATAGACTCAACCCACGAGGTTTCGGGTAATTTCGTTAAACCAATGTCGCCAAAAAACACCAAAAATACACTTTAAAATTCGTGACGTCACGCGCGGAAAATTCGGCACGAAATTTAAAAATGAGACTCTGACCTTGATTTCCCGCACGACATTGGAGCTCTAAGAACACAATTTACCAATCTAAATCGATTCATTGTTTCACATTCGTGTGCATTCAAGGCGCTATAGGCTGCTGAACCGAAGGTCACGGGTTCGATTCCAGCTACGGCGGTCGCAATTTCGACGGCGGCGAAAAATGCCAGCGATCCATGCATACAATTTATTTCGACATGAGTGAATCCCAAATGGTCTGAATTTACGACGCCCTCTACTACAGCGTCTCGCATGATCATATCGTGGTTTTAGGCCTGTAAAACGCCACCACTAACGTTTATAGTTAGATTACATTGAAACGATCAAATGGCATGTGTAAAGCACTTTAAGCGGTATGTTAGCGAGCGTCCACATTTGAAATTTCTTTTCCATATTTGCTGAAAGTATCAGTTTTGGACGGGACTCTGCATCAGGTTTCGAGAGACGTATCGACCGACGCTTATCTCCAAAATTATTAAAATTTGGACACCGTTCCCGAAACGTAGAGTTCTTGTTCTACGCGGGGGCAACGCCAGTGGGTACACGGGGCAGCCTCCAAAATTTTCACCTACGTACAAAACTATTCCGCATCAGATCTCAAACAGAGTGTGCGTCAGTCCTGCACGATGCAACATCGTTATTCATGAAAATTTCCAGATTATGTCTGGCATTGGCGTTAGCGTTTTTTTAGAACTTATCATTTTTTTTGCCAACGGTCGACGCACATCCTTTGAAATAGATAACCTTGTTTTCACGAAGCCGGCATTCATATCGGTTCTTGCATTGCTCACATCATCAGTGGTTTATTTTTAGCTAAACATGATACGTCCGTTTCTGAAGTTCTCGCCAACACTAATGTGACGCACGTTTTTTCGGCCACGTTGACAGAGCGTACGTTCCCACCGTCTTGACCCTCTCCTCTCACCATAAAGGAACTCTTCTGCCGTCGCTGACCCCAAATAAAGAAATCCTAGCGCCGCCCTTGGTACTAAGAAGTGTGGCAGCTTGGGTTAGTCGGTATGACATGACGATGGTTATAGCGCGAGAACAGAACGACGACGCAGAGACAAGAAGGACACGAAGGACACGAGCGCTCGTATCCTTCGTGTCCTTGTTGTCTCTGCGTCGTCGTTCCGCTCTCGCGCTATAACTATCGTCTTGGTACTACGCTTACGTTATAACACTTGGTGACCAGATGGAATGTCTCATGATAAAGATTAAACATAGACTTTTCTAAAATTAACTAGAGGGGACTATGGCGCTGCGATCATTCAGCGACCATGGGAATGGTAGGTAATACACACATTTGCCTAGTCTTCGTACTTGCGGGCGGCGAATCGTACTAGCGGCTTCGTTTATTGCTGTGTTTCGGTTTTGTTTTGAAAGAAAGAATATCCGAAATAACGAACTAACTTATGACTTATGATTTCATCGAAGCTTCGGCAGATGAGCGCTGTATATGGAAGAAACGCGAACGACAGATATACAACCGCACCGGAGTACAGGTGGTTCCAGCACTCCTGCGGGCCTGAACACCCAAATGTATCGCAATGGAAACGCTTCATAATTTTCCCGTGTGCTTCTGTGCCCCGTGCACTGCATACGCACGCAACCAAGAGCGACTGCAGCCGTCTTTCTAACGACAATAAAAGTTCCATAGCTGCACATGTTTCGCTCGCACGGTTCCAGCGCGTGAGACGCGTCTACACACGCCATGTCATAGTCCAAGCAACTCTGCTTGCACAAGCTGTTCGTAGGTGAAAGCCTGACGTTTGCGTACGGAAACCCAGTCCGCCAGGGTGGCGTAGCGACTACGGTGCTCGGCTTCTGCCCCGAAGGTCGCAGGTTCGACCCCCGTCGCGGCGGCCGCATTTCGATGGAGGCAAGACGATAGAGGTCCTCGCGTTGTTAAATAACACCAGATGGTCGCGATTTTCGGAGCCCTCCACTATGGCATATCTCATGGTCATATCGTGGATTCGGGGCCTAAAATCCTGGACGGAAACCCTTTCGCTATCCGCAAGACATTGGGATCATGGGACCACTCGTCACAGTTCCGAAAGGCAACGTAAACACTACTGCGATTTCTCGAGAACAGGAGACTAACAGCTATGGGATGGCAAGGGAGGCGTCAACAGTGACTGATATCCTCCTTTTTAGCTTGTGTTCCTCCTTTGCCCAGTGCAGGGTAGCCTTACTCGGCTGAGCCCTCCTTCTCCTTCATAGCTGCATGGCAGAAAAGCTAGCTTTACGATTGTGAATATGATCTACATTGCGTAAAGACTATTCTAACTTGTCTACTTCCGCCAAACAGGCGTGGTCCACGCAAGTGAGACGTTGTTTATGCATTCGTAATTGTGCATGCAGCCAAGGCAAGTTCAGCCTTTGTCTAGTATGTCGCTGATTATTGGCTAAACTTGCGAAGCACAATAATCTGCTGTAATACTTGTAACGAACTAGCGCCCCAAGGTTGCTTGGTCGTCCATGTGGGTCTGTCTACGTCGCACTGACGCAGACACGCGTAAAACTAGGACCAAATTATACCACCCTCAACACCCTCTCCGAGCCATGCACTGTTCCAGTTCCAGTTCTTGCGCTCACGTGATGCTGTTGATAAGCGAAGATTGATAAGCGAAGAGACGCCGTAGCAGAGGGCTATATACGGAAGTTTTGACCACTCGGAGTTCTTCGACGTGCGCCTAAATCCAAGCGCACGGACCTTCATCATTTTTCCCTCCTTCGGAATGTGGTCTCCGCGAATGGGATTCGATCCCACGACCTTCGGGTCAGCAGTAGAGTAGCATGACCGCAGGACCACCGTGGCAGATAGCCAGACAACGGAAAAACCAAACCGCACCTTTAGAAGGGCCCTGAAACACTTTTTCAAGTAATTATGAAATGAATACACTGAAAGAGCTTATTGCCTCACGAATTCAACGCCGCATAAATTTTAAGAATCCGTCCAGTGCGAGAGGAGTTACAAAGGTTTATTGCATGCTGCGATTGCATTCTCTCTTCTCTCGTTCCGGCGAAAGCGCTGGAAGCTAAGCAGGGAAGGATGGTAAGGTCAGAAAAAAAACGTCACGTGCGCTTCGCGACCTTGAGCCCTTTTTTCTTGTTGTTTTTTCGGATCCGCGGCTTTCTCAGTGCGATCGCGCGCGCACGCGTGGACAAGTATAGGCCTCCCGCGGCGATCTCTGTAACTAGCGAGCGCGCCATGTTCAAATCAACCAATGGCTGATAGATGGGTCATTGACGTATTATTTTTGGCCATATAACGTGATTTGTCGAGAGAAGAGAAAGCACTTTTTAGCTGACTTTGATAATTTATTGTGAATTCCAGGCCGTGTGCTGTGCTATGATATTTGGCTCGCCTGTTGTCGGGAACCTCTATACTACCGATCGGCAGCGCGTTTTCTGGACATGCTCAAAAAGTGTTGCTGGGCCCCTTTAAATATACACAGCCGCTATCCTTAAAGTTGCGATAGCAAATTGTCTTTTTCTTCAATGCATCATTTCCTTTCTGAACACAGCGGGAACCCGCTTTTGACGAAATTCTCTATAAAGCGAAAAAACCCCGCTAAGTCACAATAACTGGTTTGCTACAAAGGATAACGCTTCTCTTGCGTCAGTGAACAACTGCAGTACGAAAAGAAATCGGGGGGAAAAAATAATTGACGCCACCGACCGCTAACTGAAGCTCAGCGCTCGAAGTGTGCATGCGTCCACGTTAGCAGGTCACTCGCCCACGACGCCTCTAAGCACCACCCAGCGGCGTCCGTATACGTCCCTACTCCCATACATCGGCGCACACGGCGTCGGCACAAATCGGAAATGCATCGATCCATCATCGCACAAACAGCCTTGCTTTGCAGTGTGGCTCTTCTTTCGTGCCCCCTTTCGTGCTGTCCCTATAATGATTCCTTCTTTTTTCTGCACCATCGCAAACGAGAGTGATATAGAAGAGGACTAGAGAGGGCCCCGGCCATGCCGTGCACGATTCGCGCAACATTCGCAGATCGAGCCGCGTTTCCCATTCCTCCTGTCGCCGCGTCAAGCGAGCCTGCAGAGCGCGCTGCAGTGCAACCCCTCCCCCCATCTTTCTCACGTCATCTCTCCATCTCCACAGTAACATGGATAAGCACACGCACGAAAGCAGAAGACAGCCGCGGGCTCGGACGCTTGAGAGGCAACACGGCTCCCGACCTGGTGTATTCTACGTAGATATAGCAGGGCCTTCGCCTACGGGATTTTACACGGCCTCTGTAGTTCACCGGGAAAAGCATGTCAATGGGCTCTCGTTCCAAGCACAAAATCCAGAGCGCGCTGAGGAAGTCGCGATAGCGCTTGCTGCTGCGGACCCCAACTCGAAAGTTATCATCACGGACTCCAGGAAAGCATGTACTCATTACTTGGTAGGAGAGATATCCCCCCTAGCCAGCCAAATTCTAAAACGGGCTCTCGCTGATCCAGCCCCGAAACGCATCGTATGGGCTCCTGGCCATCAGGGCCTACGAGGTAATGAGGCCGCTGACGCGGCCGCCCGAGCGCTTACCCACCGGGCTCCTCACCTTGGCTCTTATGACTCGGAGGCCAATACACCGCTGCTGCGGTTCAAAGAAATTCTCACCTATTATCGTGACACTCACCGCCTTTACCCGGCTCCTGCAAAGGGGCTGAGTAAGGCGGAAGAGCGAACTCTAAGGCGCCTGCAGACAGGTACTCTACTCTGCCCTGCAATCCTAAAGCATTTCGATGCGAACACAGATGGGCGGTGCCCACACTGTGGGGAGACGTGTGATATCTTCCACATGGTGTGGGCATGTCCGAAAAATCCCCACCTACCCCCTTCCCCTACCCCTTCCCGAGAGGCATGGGAGACTGCCCTCCTCAACTGCTCATCACTAGAGTCTCAACGGACTCTGGTGAGACGGGCGCGAGTAGGGGCCTCGTCATGCGGAGTCCCGGACTAAGGACGCCGACCATGTAGCAGGGTCATGCTTTGGCCCCGTACCTCTCTTTTTTATAATAAATGTTTTTCATCATCATCTCCATCTCCAACTTCCATCGTTCCGCCAAGACAGATCAATACGTCGATGTGTCGCCGGCTCCTGCGGTGGAGGCCTGCTAAATGCAACGCGACCCGACCCTTTGTAATTATTATTATTATTATTTTCTCTCTTTTTTCCTTTTGTTATAAGCGGATTCTAGCTTTTTCCGCATGTGAGAGCCCCGCCACCGGTACGTCATGCCAGCACCCGTTCGTTCCCACCGAATATTCAAGGAACAGTTACGTGCGTATCTAGGTCAAAAAATGCGTGTTTAAAGTTTGGTTGCCTTATTTGACTGCCCACGTGGATTGTACGTGCTCAATATATGTCAACGCAG